>NW_022900928.1:94626194-94671529 GCF_012274545.1 Fukomys damarensis | reverse complement strand
GTTGTACATCTGGCAGGCGAAGGTTTTGTTGGGCTGCAGGATGAGGATGTGCAGCACCGTGTTTCCTGGGGAGGACAGGCTCTCCTGTGGTCACAGGCCTACTGTCCCTGATGGCCCCATTCCCACCTGGGATGGCCTGTTCCCTCCTCCCCACAGCATCCCAGTATCCATCTCCATCCAGTTCCTACCCAGTGAGTCCTGGGCCCGGATGTCGGCTCCATGCTCTATGAGCAGCGACATGATCCCCTTGCTGCCCATGTAGGCTGCAAAGGATAGAGGGTATTGTTGTGGGAACACAGGGGGATCAATGGAAGGAGACAGCAGGGTCAGGATGAGAAGGGCAGTGTCCCCAGGTGACTGCCTGCTCCTCCCTACACCCAAGCTGGGGGTTGTGGTCTCTAGTCCAGCAGAACCAGAGCAAAGGACAGTGCAGAGCTTGTGAGGGCACACAGTCTCTGGCCTTCAGTCCTGCAAGGCTTGCTCCATCTGAAGAGAGCCTACCTTAGTCACCTGCATATCACTACTCTCCTCTCCTCTCTCCTTTCCTCCCAGCCTGGCCCTAATGCTCATCATAGGAGATCAGGTTGTGGGAACTGCTGGAAGGCAAGGCCTGAATCCTTGGCAGAAAAGCTGGGCCCTTCCTCTCTCTCTCCCTCCCTTCCTCCTCCATCCTTACTTGTCCTTGTCTCTTTTCTGTATTCTCACATGTTAGTTCCTGCAGTAGTCCATCAGCATTTTTAAGAATCATCAATTCTCAGGCCCACCTGTTGACCTGGAATATCAGAACACAGTTAAAAAAAAAAAAAAAAAAAAAAACCTCAGATGATTCTTTTGCATATTAGTGTCAGAGAGGCATCACTCAAGTTGGTAACTGAAATATGGTCCCTGCATGGAAGCATTTGCAGTGATAAATCTGAGACAAGCTCAGGGATTTCCATTTTCATCAGCACACATTACAGCTCACGAAGCAGTGTTCTTCATCACTCTCAGACTTGCCATCTACAGGGCTTAAGTGTCCCTTTAGCCCCACTATTAGCACCTGTAAAGATACACACTGTGCAATAATGATAGAGAAAAAAGAAACTAGAGAATCCAATTTGCCAGATTAACTCTTTGAATTTCACCTGGATCTGAATGTTACCATTCTTTCTTTTCTCTAGCTTACAAAACTTAGATTTGTAGGTTCTGTTTCTTTTTCCTGGTCCCTCACCTTTTCCTATTAACCACTTTCACTTGTTTCAGGCAAAAATCATCTCTAACTCCCCAGATCAACTCTCTAGTCTTATTCCGGCAATGCACTAGCCATCTCTTATAAAGTCAGAACTTGGCCCAACTAAGGCACATGCATCTTTTTTGTTCCATTTTCCCTGTTGGCCTGGAGCTATCTGGTCTTTCTGTGAGAGCAAATATAAAAACCCTATTTATCCATTGACGGCCAATTAGGTGACACAAAAATGACATTACAGGAACTGAAGTGCTGACAGTGGCAAGAAATCTAGTGTAAGGCTGTGGGTAGAGAGGAAATGTGGCTCATACTGCTCTCTGACCACAGACCCACTTGGCCCAGCAGGCCCCAGAGGTTACCTCCAGGCCCTGTGTACTCAGTAGCTAAACTTTTGTCTCCATTCATTCCCCTCCTTTTTGTCCCTACAATACCCATGAATGCATGTGTTCACTCTCCAGCCCGACATTAGCGAAAAATCCTCCTACCACTCTCCCTGCACCCTGTCTCCACCTAATCCATGCTTGGTACTACCGCAGAAACTTTTCAAACTGGGAAATGCCATCAGAGCTCGCAAAAGTCCAATGGCTCCTTCAGCGCTCAAGGGGCAGGAACATAGAGTCCTTCAAGGTCTTTGTGCAACTCTTCTCCCACCCTCTGCTGCTCCCACTCACTCCTCACTCTCAGCATTTTGTTCTCCCCACGTCTCAGCACCATGGAGCACACAGTTCTCCCTGTGCCTGCACCCACAAGGCTCCTTCTCCCTCCATCAACTCCCCTGGCCAGCATTGTTCATTGTCTGCTCTGCCCTCCCCTTGCAGGGAAAATGCCTAGCGTGCAGTGACTACTCACTAGGCCTAGCTGTAGAATGGATGAATCAGTAGTGGTGCCAACAGGTGGTTTGGCTTTACTGCCCCTCCTTATTATCTCCAGCAGCCACCCCTAAGCCAGCCTTAAGGAAACGTATAATCTAAGTGAAAAACAGTATGCTCGGTATGCAAGCCCAGCAGCAAAACAAGTTTTCTGCACCGTCTTCACTCTAACCATTTGACCAAAGCCTCCTCTACAGATACGCTTCCCTTCCCCACCCTCATACATGCACACACACACATCCCCAGGATGTTTTCCACTGTCCTTTGACCTTACTTTTATTCCAGTATCTTGCACTGTGTGTTGTAATCAGTATCTGTCTCTCTCCCTGCACTATGGGTCCATAGATTTCCCTTTAGGTTTCTGCACATCTGTGATGCTTGCAAATGTCCTCCACAAGCCTCTGAGCTCCTTTGCTCACCTCTACTACTAACCTACTAGGCCTTGGGAAGACCTAGTGTTGCTTGATTTGCCACGTAAAGATACAAGATACTCAATTAAATTTGAATCTAGTATACACTGCTTTAACTATATACGTGTGTGTGTGTGTGTGTGTGTGTGTGCGTGTGTGTATGCCCGTACTATATTTGGAACATGCTTGCTTATAACAAAAAATTACTCTTTGACTTGTCTGTAGTTCAAATTGAACTAGGTGTGCTATATTCTACCTGGAAATCTAGAAGACCACATTCTAGATGAAGAAACTATTTCTCTAATATGCTACCCTGCGATAACTTCAATCTACTACTCTTTGATGTTGCAGCTAAGAAAAATACGTACATACAATACTGGTGTGTGGTTACATTGAGAGTTTTATTGTATGAATACATGGCAGATTTTATTAGTGAAAATTCCTTGAGGTGCTGAAGAAGAATTAGGAAAGCTTCTTTTCTGTCTAAACAAAATCAGGCATTTTTAGAGGATATATTTCAGGAATAGATATCCACAAGACTTGTACTTTCCTGGTATATGAACAGAGACAGAAACATTGAGATTCTGTTGCATCTAGGAGTCTGTTGTATGGGGCTCTCAGAAGGCCCAAAAGTCACTTCTAGCTCACTAGAGGAAAGGACTTCTAGTTCTTCTAGAAGAACTAGATGGGGCAATCCATTAGAGACCTTAAAGTGGAAAACACATACAGAGTACCCTCAAAATCAGGTAAGTACCCCTGTGCTCCACCCAGGGACTCACCCCCTGCCCCAGGCCTCTCACACAGGGAAGACCTTCAAAGAGATTATAGATCTCCCCATTGGCTTTGAGACACTTGGTGACCATTTCTGGCTATGGGATAGAAGGGCTCCTTGTTGTGGAAAGCTATTTGAGCTCTTGTGCTGGGCCTAAAGCCAGTTCCTGGAGCCCTGAGCAAGCAGTGCAGTTTGATTAACTGCCTTCCCCATCTACCAGGAGTCACTGGATTCAGTCTGGGTGGAGGAAGGTGCTACGATCCAAACCTTGAACCCAGGATCTTTGTGCCCCTTAAGCCAAGTGTTTGCCTGCTGACCAACCCCACTTGCTCTTATTCTGCCCCAAGAAAAGACCCAGTTTAATCCCCAGTTAGGAAGAGGACAAGGCAATGTGGTGTGTGTCCTGCTGGGAAGGGCACCTATAGGAGGATAGGAGAGAGTTCCCAGGGGAAAGAGAGACCCTGAGAATGGAGGGCAAACCCCACTCCCCACATGCAGAGCAGGTGTTAGTCAAGGCGTCCTGAGCACAGGAGCAGGAGTGTCCACACACACAGGAGGCTGTCAGGCTTGGGTCCCATGGCAGCCTGTCCCAGGGCTGGCCTCAGCTTGGAAGATGCCATGGCACCCCCTCCAACTTCTCTGTTCTTACTTAAATCTGAGAAATGATGCCTCGACATCACCGTCCCTCTCAGTGCTCCCAGCTGTAATGGTGTCAGCCTGCAATTTAGTGGCTGACCTCCCCTGTACCTGCCCACATGGCAGTGTCTGTCAGGCTTTGGAGAGAGCTGGAAGGGTCAGGACCCAGGGGTGGAGCAGCTCCAGAGGGATCCACTTGGAGGGCTGCGCACAGGCTGACATGCACAGGAGCAACTCCTTCTAGCCTGATCTTCCTGCTCAGGCTGAGCCTGGAACTCTGAGCACCTGTGAGGTCCTCAGGAGTCAGCTGAGGGGCCCTCCCAGTTGGTCCAGTGGCAGTGGGAAAGATGCCAGTGTGAGCCCAGACCAGTGCCCGTAGGAAAGATGGGGATGCAGCCTTGGTGTGGGGCACGGGAACTGAGAGATGCTGATTTCTGCACTTGGGTGGGGTTGCTGGACCTGGGCATTATGGACATGGAACAAACTCTTTTCTTCTACTGAGTCTAACATTGGCATCCTTGGGTGCTTAGCAACATTCTGGCTTGACTTGCTAGTGATAGTAGCTTCTCTTTCCTTTCAGCTTGTGTTCTCTTTAATTATTTTCCACTGTTTCAAGTGGAAAAAATGTCCTCTATTGAGTACCACTGCATTGGGTCAGAAAAACTGAACACATGTTTTTGTTCTTCTTTTTCTGTCTGCTCTATATCTTTTGTGTTGCCCTCATTTTTCATCTCTGCCTGCCTTTCTTCCTCAGAAATTCTGCCTCTGCTGCCTTGTACTGTCAATGTTAGTGCTATGTGAGCAGGTACTGCATATTGTGTGTGCCTGTGTGATGTGTGAGTTATTGCATGTAAATTGTGCAGATTTTGAAGGAATGAGGTATATGTAGGGCATAGGTCTTATGTGTGTTGTGTAATGTTTAGAATATGTGTGGTATGTTTTGCACATGTGATACAGGAAAGTGTTGTGCTGTGTGTTTCATGCATGTGTTTGTTGTATGTGATATTATGAAGTATATGTATGTGTATGTCCTCTGCATGTTGTGTTATGGTATATATGCAGTTATGTTGTTTAGATAGTATGCACATTGTATATTGCATATATTCTGTGGTGTGATTTGTGTATTAATGTGTGTGCATGTGTAGTTTATGTGTGTGTTGTGTGCAGTAGTGTGTAGTATTGTGTGGTGTGCATATTTGTGATGTATAATTATGTTGTAAGATGCTATGTGAATTTCTGTGGGGGAGTGTGGTATGGATATAGTCTGATGTTGTGTGGTATGTGCTTGTGTGTGTATGTCTGATGTACACATGTATGATGTGTGGTGCATATATATGTCTATAAATGTGTGTGATGGGTGGGATTTATGTGTTGCATGCATCATACTGTGCCATGCATGTGTTGCGTCATGCATGAAGAGATGTATGTGCTGCATGTCAGCTGTGTGTGCAGACACCTGTGTCTAGGACGAGGAGTGGTCCCTGGAGCCCTGGATTTCTTGCTTCTTGTTTCTCTTAGTCTGTCTCTTCCTCTGTCTGTGGTTGGAGGCTGCCCTCTGTCCCTCACCTTTGTGGCTCTCCTGGTGTTGTCCCCTCTGCTCTGGGATAAGGGCGAAGGGGTCACAATGATGGAAGTGATTAGGGCAGAGCCTGTGCGCACTCAGTGTAGAGTTTGTCCCAGTTACTAGGTTCACGAGCCTGGGTGCCAGCTCACACGGCCTGACGAGGAGCCGCAGGTCAGCAGGGGAGGCACACAGCAGGGCGCTGTGCCGCAGGGCCTGAGAGCTGTGCTAGCTCCAGTGTGCCCTGCAGATCTCTGTTTGGAAGCCATTTTGTGCTGAGTCCTCAAGGTCCTTTTCCACTCAAACATTCTGTGATTCTGGAGAAATGGGAGTCACGTGGGGCTCCGTGTATACACAATGTCCCTTCAGCTTTCCCAGGAGAGGAGGCCTAAATTGTTGCAGAACCTTCATGCATTTGTCTCCCAAGTGTGGCTTTGGTCCCTACTCATCCCAGGAGCAGCTGCTGCTCTTCCCTGTGCTCCAAGCCTCATCCCCTGCACCCTCTGTCCACACTGCTGTAAGCCTCACAGCACCAGGCACCTTGAGGAGCTCAGACTGTACATGGGTCTGGAGAAAGACCCACAGGAAGACAGAGGAAAGACCAAGATGGTGCTGCACAGGGGCGTGGGAGGGCAGAGGCTATGACAAAAGCCACATTGAGTGAGTTCTACCTTAGGCAAAGGCACGCTGTTCACAGGGATGGATGCGTGGTGTATTTCATCGCAAAGCAAATCAGTAAACTTCAGCAGTGTTTTACAAGGACTACACACTCACATACACACACACACACACACACACAAACACACACGTGTGTGTGTATGTGCTATTGGGCTTGGTAGTCTGTGAATTTCAGACGAGACTGGGCACATTCAGAGTGGTATGGCCATACACAGTAGTCTACAAATTTCAAAATCCCCAGGCAGTGAGTCTTCCTGAGTGTGACTTCAATGTGGGATGAGCCCTAAAGGTGCAGGTGGCCTTGTGTACAGGAGCATCTCACCAACTCCTGGCCATTTCCACACACACAGCCCACTTCCACCCCCTTCCCTTCCACCCTGCTATGTTTGGAACACTGCCCTGCCCCCAAAGTGCTCAGAAACATGGTGGTGCCATCCCCACCCTGTCAGTGACCCTGACCACCTTGTGCCCAAGTCCCTCACCCAGAAGATGCTGAGGTCTAGTCCGGGAGAAAGGGTGCCAGGCCTCATGGAGTTAGGACAGGGACTACATAGGGAAAGCCCATGAGTTCCAGGGATGCCACCAACGCAGACCAAAACACCCAGTTCTAGGATAGACATAGAGCTTATACCCCAGCAGGGCCCCCTGGAGATATGGAGTGTGGAGGAGATTGCCAAAGTCCGCAGCCTGCCCCTGAGGCAGCGTCTGGTCCTGACAGCCTTGTTTTCCACAGGCCTCTTTTGCTGACTCCTTTGTCTCTCTTCCTCACCAAACACTGAGGTCTGCACTCCGTCTTCGGATGCCCTTGTGGAGGCCCCCTGTCTATTCTTATCTGCAGCAGTGGCAACTGGCCAGACAGGCTGCAGAAGTGCCCACAGCCCACCAGGCAGCTGGACAAGGGCACCGACATGCTAAGGTGGGTTGGCTTCCTGAGAGAGAAACAGGTAGAACAATTGATTTGTAATGGGGCCAGCTGCAATCCAACCCTAGTGGGGGCACAGGGCAATTTGACCCTGACCAAGTCCAGATTATTTGAGTTGCTGATCTGCACAATGCAGGCTGCTTGTCTCAGCTTCCCCTGTTCCTCTCTCCTTTCTCTGTTCTCCCAGGGAGTCCCCTCCGCTTTGGGATGAAGAACAGAAAGGGCTTGAAGCAGCAGCACATCACTTGGGTTTCTGTGTTTGCTGCGGTAAGCCTGGCTGTCTTTGGGTCTGAATGCCACACAAAGAAAGGTGTTGCACTAGGCAAAGAGGAGAAGGAGAAGGCAGCAGGCAGACCCAAGGCACACGGGACACCCTCTAATGCTGAGTGGAGTTGGGAGAGAGTGTAGCTCCCCAACCATGGTCAATCCCAGGGCCCTGGAAAAGCCCAGAGAGCACAGGGCATGAGGCATGTAGCCCCTCTGACGAGGTCAGGGGAGTCTGGCTCTGCCCTGCAGCCAGTGTCCCCAGACTAGGCTCTACACCACCGAACGTTTCTAAGCTGCAGAAAAAGTGGCCTCCAGGCGTAGCGATAGGAGTGGAACATGGGGCTGTGGACCTGCATCAAACAACACGGATTGGGGATCAGGACATGGGCTCTACCATTTTTCCAAATCTCATCATGGCTGTTAAACATCCACACCAAGAGCCAGACCCCCTCCCGCAGTCAGCGCTTAGCCCCATGCAGGTAGCTGGTCTCATTAGCTGTCCTGCTGTGGCAGCATTTCCCAGCGATCTTTCCCCAATTGTCCCCACCTGCACTGCTTAGTTTTTCTTTCTCCACCCCAACAAACTCAGTGAAAGGGCAACAGGTGATAAGAACTCTTTCAATTTCTATTTATTTAGAGCAAGTTCTCACCCAAACACCATACCAGCTCTGTCATAAAAACCAAGCCAAATGTCAGTCTTGTTTAAGAGTAGGGCTATTTGTTTAGTGTATGCAGTCACATGCTGTCTTTGGAGGGGACACACAGGGAACAAGAGAGTGTGCTTGTCCTGAGGGCCTCTATGGGAGGACTCCAGGGCAGAGTGACCTGGAGAACAGAACTGAGAAGGCACAATGCACTGGGTAAGACAGGACTGGGAGGGTGTAGTCCACCCTGAGATGGAGCAGCATCCAGGCCCAGCATCTGCATTCCCTGGACACAAGTCAGCAGCAGGCTGGGCCATGAGGGGCTGGGAAGATTTTGAAGCAGATACCTGATCAGGTTGTGGAGAGGGCTGAGAGGAGGTAAGGACACAGAAGCCAAGGGGGTTAGCAGGACGTGTCCAGCTGCATACAAGGGAGAGACTGAAGCGAAACTGCATATGCTGTAATGGCTGTTGGGCAATTCTGGTTGAACCCAGTCACACAGAGCCTATAGTTTATGTCAGACAGTACAGTAACAGGAACTAGGAAACAATAAAAAAAAATTAGCTATTCTGCAAAGTTCCTCACCTGCTGTGACCCCACCATACACAATTTGGGGACAGGGCACATGGTGTTTGCTTGTATGTATATTCCTGTTACCTGGGGCTGTGGGTGTCAGAATGTGCCGACTGGACTTACTCAGCAAATGTCCAAGAAAGCACGAAAGGGGCATTGAGGGAGAAGCAGTAGGGTGTAAGGTGGATGGGCCATTGCCTAATCTGTTCACCCAATCATCACCATTACAGACATCCATGTGACCTGGGGAATTCTCTTACCATTGTTTCCTTATGCCCTATTTGACCATGTCTTTCTTGTTGACTTTAGAATATTCAAGGGATCTTTGAGTCTCCCAGTTGCTGGAAAGTCTAGCAACCCTATTTCAAACAGAGCTCAGCCGAGACTCCTTGCATACACAGCAGATTCCAGAAGAAAAGTCAGAGAGCAGGGCTTCCTATTAGAGTTAAAGAGGAAATCAATAGCGTTGGAGTCTAAGATTGTGGCCACCTATTTAAACAGGTTTAGTTTCAGAAGTGTACAGCTGCCTCTGTGTTTAGCTTTGAGTCGAGGTGTCTCTGGTTGTTGAAAACATTGTGGAGAGCATAATGTCCTATAGACTGGTCTGGATTTGTCCATTTGTCCATGGGGACAAGGAAAACAGGTCTCTCCAGGAGCTATTGTTCTGCTCTGTCCTAATGAGATTTGTGACTTCATTAAACAAACTTTTGAGAATCAACTTCCTCATCAGTAAAATGGGGACATACATCCTACTCTGTTAACTTTATGGGGTTGTTGTTAGAATTAAAGAAAAGGATGGACTTGAAAAGAAGTTATATACTATAAAGTGTCATAAGAAGGCAAGCCATTTGTTTTATTATCAATACTGGACCTTGATTATTTAAGTTGAAGCCTCTAGAAATTGGCTTTCTGGTGTCTTGTCTCAGGGTCTCTGGCTTATAGTGGAATCACAGACTTTGGAGTTAGATGCCTTTGAGATTCAAATCAGACTCTGCTGATGACTGGTTGAATGCTCTTAGGGAAATTACAGCACCCTGCTGAGCCTCAGCTTCCTTGTCTATAAAAGAAGAACAGTGATCATCAGGTGACCTTGGAAAAAAAACCTCACACTTCTGTGCTGCTTAGTCGCTTGTTTGTAAATTGAGGATTACAAGAGCTAACAGGTAGGTTTGTGAGCCTGAGATGAGACAGGTGTGCAGAGCACCTGTCCCATGGTCAATGTATGGTTATACTCTGTTCTTATTGCTTCATTCCTTGCTTCTGTGGCTTCTTTCCTGTCCTGGAGCCCTTTCAGTGATTAGTACAGCCTCCCATGAGCAAAGCTTCCCTCCTCCAGAGTGGAAACACAGTTTACATTGTTAGCATCTGCTCAGGGTAACTTCCTGCACCATCTCTTCCATAGGATCTCCCATCACATCCCTGCAGAAGAGACTGTTTACACCGCCCTTCTTCACTGTTGACTTAAGTAGGAAATAAGTAGGGTCTGGGACATTTGCCAGACCCCATGACACCAGTCTGTCTGACCAGGACAACCCTGCACCAGCTCAGGAAGTAGCCCCAAACACTGCATTTTGTATGCTCCTCCCAGTGCAGATGCCAGGGTCTCTCTTTTATGCTCCTTGTCTGGTCCCACCCAGCCAGCCAAGTCCCTGCTTCCTTGTCATGCCAGCTCCTGCTCAAAGGGCATGAGCACCTGCAGCAGGAGTAGCTTTGCTTCACTTGCTGTCTCCCTACTTGGAGATTGTCTCCAAGGAAGAGGCTGAACCACATGAAGTTCTTCTTCCTCTCCATTGGAAGACTTGGCATGAAGTACATGTTGAACTATGCTTAGTGAAAACATGCATTGCGCCAAAGAAACCCAGAGTTAAGTGAGTGTCCTTCGAGTCTGCAAGCCCAGGATGAAATGCATGCAGGGGTGTCCCAAAGAGAGGGGCCGGGAGGCTGACTGGGGACACAGGAAGGTTAGGGACAAGTGTGTACGTGAGGTGCCGGTAGACACTGGGCATTTTGGCCGATTCCCAGCCCACACAGAGAAATGGCTGGCCATCTGGTATTGAAAGGTTTATTGTCTGGGAAAGCTGATGAGGGAGCAGCAGCTGGGATGAAGCGGAGGGCGGGGTGATTGCACCCGAGGCACCTGTGTCCCCACACAGTGCCACCCTCCGGAACTGAGCTCCTTTCTCCCAGGGCCTGTGACCCAAGCAGAGAGCGAGACCCACCCATGACTCAAGGGTCAGGCAGTGGACACAGGGCCCAGGCGTCACCTCCTTCTTGACCACCGTGCTTGAGAGAGGAGAGGGGCATGTGTGTGGAGGAAGGAGGAACAGATGGCACCAATGTGCTTTGCAGCCGCCCTCTCTGCATGTGGAGAAGAGAGGGAAAGGGAGGGTGGACAGGAGGGGCTGAGAGACCCTGGGAGACGGATCCCGCTGTCAACCTGGGGTCATCCCTACTGACTCCGGGGCCCTAGAGTGGCTGTTGACACTAGGCCAGGGTCACCTGCATGAAGCCACGGTCTTGGTGCTTTCACCTCTGCTCCGACCTTGTCATTCCCAAAGTGGAAAGCAGAGCCTGGACATCCTGAGGGGATGCAGAGGGGAGGAGTGCAGCTAGGGAGCTGGGCAGGCCCCGCAGGGCTGGATGCCTCACACCAGAGCAGTGCGGTCACCGAGTGCTTTCCTGTTCATGGTGCGCTCACAACCGGGCCAGGTGGACAAGTCAGAAGTTGTGTCATTGCCATCTCGTGTCCAGCCTCCCTCAGCTGTTCCTGCAGGCAGAGCCGGAGGCAGCCGTGCCCGTCCTCTGCAAAAGGCACAGGCCCCCTGAAGGCTCTGCTCATGAGGACGTGGAAGGGGCAGCTGCGATGTGAACTGGCCTCGGTCCGCTGGGACCCTGAGATGGTCCCTGGACAAAGAGCCAGAGGAGGTCAGCATTACTGTGGAGGGGGACGAGGGTGTGCTAGCTCCTCAGCTGAGTCCATGGTTTGGTCAGGATGAGGTGGGAAAGCTGCTCACACCAGGAAGGACAGGAGAGACAGCGTGGCTGGTAGGACAGCAGCCTCAGGAGTGGCTAAGCAGAAGTCCTCTCCTGGGTTCGTGGTCCTGCACCAGGAAGAGCAACACACTCACTAGGTTTCTCAGGCTGCAGTGTGGCCTGCACATGGCTGCTGCCTCAGGCGGAATTGGCCTGAATTGCTGTCTCTTCAGTCCCAGGGATGACAAAGAGGTCCAGGAAAAATGCAGAAGCTGTGTCAAGCCCTAGCCCAGGTGGCTTCTGCCTGGCTGCCACTGCAGGTAGGGGACTAACACTTCCTCTCCAGCCTCTGCTACCGGCGTGATCCGCGGTGCTGCGTGGACAAACTGTTCCTTCCCTTGCACATTTCTCACCTTTTCCTTATTGACCTTGAAGAAAGGAGCAGTCCTGCCTTACAGATGTAAATGACCCTTGACCCCACACCAAGGTGTTTTCTCAGCTTTCCAATTAGTGATCTTGGCAGGGCCTAGGGCCACTCTTTGCCCTCTTTCTCCACTTCCTTATCTTGAGCAAGCCCCCCCCCATCCTGGGGCCCTGCTAAGCCTCCCTTCCTTCCCTGTACTCCTCTCTGTTTCTCGACCTCTGCCTCAGCTCCAGTAGCCCAAACCTCACCCCGCATTTCTTCAGGGACAGCACAGAGGAGGGGCCCTGGCCTCTGTCCTTCTTTCCCAAACGTGAAGCGGCGCCATTCCTCAGGAGCAGCCCAGCCCTTCTGCCTTCACACGGAACCCATCATTAACAAACTACCAACACCCAGGAGTAGACATCTTTTAAAGTCTGCTGATGCCCATCACTCTCCTGTCTCTGGCCCATAAGGCGTGAGGGACCAAGCAAGAATTTTCTGCACTCTTCTCTGAAGTCTTTAGGGAAGAGAGGACAGGAGGGGAGAAGTGTAGCCACTTGGAATCCTGATGATTCCTGGGACCAAGCAGCAAGCAGCAGGTTTCTGTGACTCTGTATCCTGGGCCTGAGTCTGGAGCCCCAGGAAGGGGCTGAGGCCGCGTGGCAAGCTGAGAACCTGTGCTGTGTGGTTGGAGCCTTGGGCCGGGGGTGCTTTCCACATGTGCGCTGCAGTATAGCAGTGCCTGGATTCTGTGCCTGCTTTGTCTGCCCTCCTCTTGGGCTCTTAGGGCAGATGAGTGGCCTTGTGGGTCATCTTCACACCCCTCACAGAGGGGACTGAGTGAGTATCTGAGGGCTCAGGGAGCTCTCATCAGAGCTTGGGTGCTGGGTTCTTCCTTCCTGGTCCTCTTCCTCCCCACATGCATCTTTCTTCTCCCTTCTCCTCCGTCAGTCAATAACTGTCCCTACTCCTCCTCCTCATTCCCTATCTTCTTCTTATTTTCCTCTTTTTCTTGTTTCCCTATCTTCTTTTCCCTTTCTTCCCACTCCCCCCTCTTAATTTAAGCTGGAATAAATTCCAAGTAACGACATTTGCATTGTATTTTATATTTTCCCATGTGTCTCCACTCCTATTAGTTGGTCTTTTTAGGTTATTCCGCCCCACTCAAAGGCAATTTATTTAACCACCTTGAAGAAGTACGAAAAAGAAAACCTTAAGATTTGTGTAATTAGTGAGTAGAAAACTAAAATAAGGATTCCTCCATAGATTCCATTAATGAATATTTCACAACACATTGTACCAGGAATTATGCCAGGTTCTGGAAATACAATGGTGAATAAAATGGGCACAGGCTTTGTCTTTGTGGTGCTTACAATATGCCAAGCACAAAGATATTTAAACAGGTACCTGCAATCACAATCTAGAGTGTGGGATGCAAGAAAAGATAAATAATCTGGAAAGATAGCATGAGGTCTCTCACCTAGCAGCCCAGTGATCAGGGATTGTCCCCCACCCTGCAACAAGCACACACAAACACACACATGCCTGCGCGTGTGTGCTCACTCCTCAGGGAATGTCTGCTCTTTAAACTGATACAAATGAAATAAATAAAAAGTACAAAGATGAAGAGGAGTGGTTGCAGAGAGGAAGAAAATCTGTAAGACTTCAAGGTCAAGGGGAAGGAGAATTGCTATCCAGGAACTAAAAATATTGTAATGAATCTTGGTGAAAAAGATAGAAAATAGAGGCAGGAGGAGAGGAGAGGAAATAGACAGAGAAGATACCTGTAGTGAGTTAAGGGAAGGGTGCCTCAAAGGTCCTAATTTGAGATGCACGAACTGCCTCTTGCATTTAGAGCAGCACAGGCTCTGGATTGACGAAGACCACAACTGAATCACAGAGAGCAGAGTAATCCTCTAATGCAGGAGGAAAAAGGAGGCGGCCCATTTTAGAAAAATGGCAGCAGAGTTTGGAGAGACAGAAACAAATGTGATTTTTAAAAACATTGTATCATTATGGAACAGGATTTAAAATGCACAAACTGAGAAAACAATAGCCATATTTTCAAATTTACATTGAGAGTGTTATTGTAAAACTACATAGCAAATTCTATTAGTGAAAATTTCATGAGGAAAATCCCTGAGGGGTTGGGGAAGAAGTAAGAAGCTTCCTTTCTATCTAAACATAGTCAGGTATTTTCATAGGAGAAGTTTCAGGGATAAATACTCGCAAGACTTGTAGTTTCCCGGGTATATGAACAGAGACAGAAGCATTGGGAGTTGACACCTAGGATTCTGGTTTAGGTAACTTTGTCTAACATGGGGCCACTTACTTATTTTGTTAGGAACACTGTGGAGGAGCAAGTTTGGTGAGGAAGAGAAGCTTCTCAGTTTGGGACATGTTGAGTTGGAGATGTCTGCAAAAATATCCACATAGAGGAAAGCAATAGATGGAGATCCAAGCTGTGTGTGCCTGGGGCTCAGGAACCAGAACTAAACTAAGGAGAGACACTTAAGAATCATGAGCTTGTATATGGTAATTTATGAATGCAGGAGACCCAGGCGATGAGAAAATCAAACAGCCTGGTGAACCAAAAATTCTTAAGGGATTGTTGGAGGAGGAACAGTCAGTGAGAAGAATGTGAGAAACGGTAAATAGTCCACCGTACTCTGAGCATCCAGAGAGGGCAGGCCAAGCCGAGATGGTCAGCTGCTTACCTGCAGGGAAATTATCTGGTAAAGAGTGGAGTCAATAGCATGGAGAAGACCAGGTCCAATCACCAGGGGCTGAGGAATCAGAGGAAGGCCAGAAGACAATGCAGTCTGCTCTGAAGAAGTTTGCCCTTGAACAGGAAGTTAAAAAGGGCACTTGCTGAAAGGAGAGGAGTGCTGAAGGAGGTTAAGAATGCAGCAGGTTTCTTCAAAGACAGAGCTGGTGCAGAAGGAGAGGTCAGAGATAAACAGGTGAGAAAGGTCCAAGGTGACCAGGACAGGCACAGGTATCTGCAAATGCAGATGAGAGCTGAGTCCCACATGTGGAGGTGCTTCCACAGTGGAAGGGTGCAAAGAGGAATCATGATAACTCAGCACGCGCAATCTGTGTCCCTGATGCACATACTGGTGCGTGTGAGTGTCTGTGTCGGTGATTGTTCAAATGATCCCTCACTCCTGGGCAGGCAGCTGTGCATTTGTGGATCTGAATGAATCACAAGTCCCACGCACCTCTTTGCCATTCCAGAGGAGTCTTCTTGAGAGTTTCTCTGGCTTTTGGTGGAGGTGATGATAGAAATGAAAAAGAAGGAAGTGCAGGGGGCGAGAGAAAGGCTATACACGATGTCCTAAAATGGTCACCTTGGACATCTGATTTCAAATTTCCTTCCTGGCAAAGATGCTCAGTTTTATTATCACTGTATTTTTCACAACTCAGCATGAGGACAAAGGGAGATGGCCATGGACCATGCAAGTCTCAAAGTGCAAGGCCAGAGCCTTTGCGGCTTTACCAAATGAGCAATGATTAGTTGCGTAAAGGGAGAGTTTGCTTGTGAAATATGGTTTGACTAAAAATCAGTACAGCTGATAGTAAGATGTGGGGATAATCCACCCTTGATTAAATAGAAAGAAAGAAATCAAGGTAAAGAAAATGATAGATGAGAAAAAGGATGTGAGAAGTTAGGATGGGGTATAGTAGCGCCTCTGTGCACAAATGCTTCTGTTTGCAAACAATTCAGTTCACAAACAGAAGTGTTCGGCAAAATTTTGCTTTGTTTCACAAACTCCACATAGGGCAACAGACAGGACCATGGCCATCTTTCACACAGAAGCACAAATGCAGCCATCTTCCCCAAAATCATAAAACAAACTAGTTCATAAACCAAAGTACCACTGATTCTGAACAAAATTGGAGAGATTAACCATTAGCCAAAACAACGAATATATGTACCTCTTCCATTAAAGCTAGAGGGAAAAGACAGACAGTAAGCTATTTGCAGACCAGCAATTCCAAGTAGGAAATTAAGGGAGTCCCCGCCAAAGAGACTCTTTTGCCATAAGCTGGAAGTCTGGCTCTTCTGATGGAAATAAGGGTGAAGATAGCAAGAAATATGCAAAGGGGGTGGAGAGGAAGTGTTAGGGAAAAGAGAAGCATCAGACACAAGACATGGATAAAATCCACAGGAGAATATTGAGAACTAGCTGATGTGAAAGATCAAGGCAGTGTGGTGGCAAAATCTGCATGGGGGAATTGGGCTTCTAATTCCCAAGAAAACCTGATCAAAACTTGGATCCAGGAATATTCTCTGAGGAAGTTCACACAAACTGGTCACTCATGTTTATTCATTTGTGGTAACAACTGCCCATGATTTATGGTTGTCTAAGTGTTCCTGGGAAATTTTCATGTGGCAGATAAACAACAGAAATTTTATTTTGCCGATATCTTGGCAATTCCCCAAAGCCAGAGTCACTTTCTCCTGTCTACTATCGTATATAACTGATTGTCTTTTCTTTTATATCTTTCAGTTTTGATACTATGCTGCCTGAATGGTGTATGGGCTGTTCTCTCTCTGAAATGCTCTCTCATCTTCTGGGTGACCCCAGACTCAGAAACCTTCCTCTGTAACATCCTTTCAGGCCCAGCCAAACCAAGGTGACCCCACCTCCATTTTGCTCTCCTTATGCATTTCATGCATCCTTATATTGGCCAAGTAGTTTGGCGCTGCCATTATGGAAGACAGGGTCAAGACAATGAGGGAGATGACAGGAAGTGTGGTTTATCCATTCTGTATTTTTTGTTCTTTGTGTAATATCAGGGATATAGTAAGTTCTCAGTATGTAGAAGGAGGAAAGGAAGGATGGAAGGGAGGGAAGGTGGAATACAGAGAGGGTGAGAAGAAAGAAGGAAGAAAGGAATGAAGGAAGGAAAGAGGGAAGGAAGAAAGAAGGAAGGAAAGCTAGCTACTCTTATTTGTAAAATTCCCATCTGAAGTTGGCTGGGGATTTAGCTCAGTGGTTCTGCCAAGCCCAAGGTCCAGAGTTCAGTCCCCAGCACCAATAAATAAATAAATAAATAAATAAATAAATAAATAAATAAATAAATAAATAAATAAAAATTCCCCATTTGAAGGGTTAGAATGAGGGAGGTACTGGGCAGGCACTGAGCTAAGCAGAGGGAAAGTGTGGTCAGGAGGGGAGTACGGACTGGGCTTTCCCCACAGCTCCCTGAGCCTGGTCTCATCTCCATCTGATGTAAGGCTGGGAAATTTCTAGGGCCCAGGGTATCAGTGGAAAATGGGCTCCAGGCAGACCCTAAGTTGCTCACCCTGTGGTCCCTGACCCTCCTTGATATCCATACCTCCTACTTCTTGGAGAAGACCATGAGCTCTAGAAAAGCAGTTTCTTTCCCCAGGAGTCGATCTGCATGTTATCCTAGAGAGTGGACGTCACTAACCCAAGTTACCTCCCATTCTTCTGCCTCTTCACCAGGTATTGGAACATTTGAGAGAACACAAAGAGAATTGGAGGTCACTGTGTGGGAAGCTGGTCCAGGAGAACTGCTCTGTGGACCAGGCCAGGAGCCCACTCTTTGGGTCCAATAGACAGGGGGAATTAGTGATTTTCTGCTTACATGAATCTTCCTTTTATAAATCATCTTTCCTTCACAAAAACCTCATAAAATGCTAAAGGATGAGAACTGGTAATGAAAGCAGTTTGAGTTCCATGGCAGATATCTAAGGTGAAAGTCTCAGGGCTCCTGAGTAGAGGAGGCTGAGGCTGAATATGTTAGTGATGGAGTGGGAAATAAGGGCCCCCTCCCTCCTGAGGAGTTTAGAGGAGTTTCAGGAGACTCATCAGGGCCTGGGGAGCCCCTCACCAGTGTTGCCCTCCACCCCAGCTTGATGGCGTGAGACTATGTTGGCTGGGCACAGGTTCCAGGACTCCAGGTGGTCCCCTCCATTATAAGACAGCACCAAGTTATACATCTGGCAGGCAAAGGCTTTGTCGGGCTACAGGAGGACGATAAGCAGCCTTATTTCTGGGGAAGGGTAGGGTCTGATGTGGCCACAGACCTACTGTCCCTGATGACCCCATTCCCATTTGGGATGGCCTGTCCCCCGACCCCTTTTCATCCTCTGTGGCATCCAAGTATCCATCCCCATCCAGTTCCTACCCAGTGAATACTGGGCCCGGATGTCCACTCCGTTCTCTATGAGCAGCTGCACCATCTCATCACTGCCCATGTCGGCTGCAAATGACAGAGGGTGCCGTCCTGGGGACACAGGGAGATCAGTGGCAGGAGACAGCAGGGTCCCCAGGTGACTGCCTGCTCCTCCCTACATCCAGGCTGTGGTTTGGGGGGCACTTGTCTAGCAGAAGCAAAGGACAGTGCAGAGCTTGTAGGGAGACGTGGTCTCTGGCCTTCAGTCCTGCAAAGCCTGCTCAATCTTAGTCACCCACACTTCTCAGTACCATTCTGCTGTCCTTCTCCTCCCTTTCTGCCCATCATGGCCATAGTGCTCACCATAGTAGAGCCATTTCTTGGGTCTGCCTTGGAAAGTGGTGTCTGTTGCTCTGGCACAGCTGCTGGCACCATGGGAGAGCAGGGCTCATACCAGGTTCATGTTCTGGTTCACAACAGCGATGTGCAGGACAGTCTGAAGTAGACAGAGAGCTGTCAGCCCCTGGTCTGCCACCCAAGTTTGTGCCCAATTCTGGCAGGAGCACAACACCACCACACCCCGATCCCCTTGTAGGAGTTCCTTGACAGGTCCTCACGGAGCCCAGGGCTCTGCAGAGTGGTCAGGTACTGAGGACCACTCTTGCCCACCCAGCTCATTGTCTCTACCCCTCTACTACTGAGTACCAGGGGTCTTTTTGTCATTCACTCTACTGTCATTATGAGGGAATATGTCCCAAAAGACCATTTGAAAGTTGGAAGGAAATACAAACAGCTCAAGGAAATCATGGAAGCTCAAAGTGTAGAGCAGGACTATGGACTCATGAATGCCCTTACTCTGGACTCTCTATCATTCTTCCAGGGCCACTCTTCCCAGACCCAGGTGAAAAAGTGACAGCAGTCCTTCCCATACCCATTGAGAGTTACCCTGCAGCAACCTCACCTACATAAGGCTCACACACAGTGGGCTCCATGACCAGGTCAGGAGCAGCCTCCATCAGCAGCATGGCAGCCTCCAGGTTGTCCTAGAGGGCGGCTATGTGCAGTGCTGTCTCTCCCAGGGCTCCTGGAGTGGAGTAGGACAAGGATGCCAGGCACTTTCCACAGTCCCTCAGGGAAGGGGTGCCTGGCTCCAGAGATAACTCCAAATCCCCTTTCAACACCCCACCCAAGGGATGCGAGGGCAGCTGCAGGTGCACAGGCTGAGACACTGTGGACCAGTGATGTGAGCATCCCAGGCGGTGAGTAAGAGCTTTTCAGGTCTGCAATAAAAAAAATGGCCTCCAATAAAGCTACATTGTGCTGACAATACATGGCAACCTGAAGAAAGTTTAGATTGTTCAGAATTAATTGAAGCATTTCTGAATTCTCAAAAAGCTGGTAAAGAAAAAGATGTTCCAAAAAGAAAATCTTTATCTGACAGTGAATCTGATGATAGCAAATCAAAGAGAAAAGAGTTGCTGCTGACAAACCCAGAGGATTTGCTAGAGGTCTTGATCTGAACGAATAATCGGTGCCACAGACAGAAGTGGAGAATCAATGTTTCTCGTGAGACGGAAAGATTCAGAGGAGGCTGACTTGGTGCTGGCAAAAGAGGCAAACATGAACTGTCCTCAAATTATAATTGCTTTTTATAAAGAGAGACCAACTTCGCATTCTTGTCCAGAAAACGAAGCTCAATAACTTACATCATTTATACCAAAATATGGTCTTGGTTTTTTATTTACTAGTGTGGAAAAAATGCATTCTAATGAAAATCAAGTTCAGTATGTCAGTTTTGAAAGTAGTGTTTGGGGAAGTTGTTGGGTTTTGTTTTGCATCAATAGCACTGGCTACTTTGCACAAATAAAAAGCTTTCTGTAGTTGCTTCCTTTATCAGGAAACAGCACTGATAGCCTCATATATTTCCTCTGCTTTTCTAAATATTGGGGAAATTATCCACCCAGTCCTGGATAGGGGGAACAGGTCCTTCACCCCAACTCTATTCCACTATGACCTCACCTTATTATGGTTTGTGTTTAGATGTCTCCCCAAAGCCTCATAACTGGGGGTTTTTCAGAGGTGCCTGCATCTAGATTCTGGGATCAACTCATGGTGCAATGCTAGGATCAAGGGCACTAGGATTAAAGATTAAGGTACACTAGGATCCAGTCTCCCTAAGTAGCCTGGATAAGATATACAGGGTAGAAAGAGCTGTGGTCAACCCTCATTGCTTTGCTCTCTTCGGCCCCGCCAAGAACTGTTTCTCCTTTGTAGTGAGTGTCACTCTGCGTTGGACTCAGCCCGTTATGGACTAAAACTTCTAAAAACTGTGAACTAAATAAGCCTTTCTTCCTTTAATTTTGGAGGTCATCAGGCATTTTGTCTCAGCAATGAAAAAAGTAACTAAGACACACTTCTTTGCCAAAGACACGGCTTTGGTCCAGCAGACACCTCCTAATGGTACACCAGTCATTTTCCTCTGTTGCCCAAAGCAGTGGAGACAGTAATATCCCAGGGGATGGTGAACAGGAGTCAGGTAGAGACTGTCTCAGAGCATCCAACAGCAGAAGGGACAACTGACATTATCTGGCTAAGATGAGCATGATTCCCACAAAGTATGAAGAAACAATCTGGCTTTGTCATTCTTTAGTGCTAAGGAACTAATGGGAGACTTGGATGTGGACTGGTCTTAGGGATTGCCTGGATTTCTCTGTGATTTCTATCATGCTAATTTCTCCCATGTGGGAACAGCATGGTGGCCTTGTAACTCTGATAAGAAAGGGCATTAATAGAATGTTCCATTCCTAAGGGAAGAGGGCCCAGGTCTGGATGGGCAACGACGGGGGGCCTGCAAGGAGGTCCTCACCTTGGAAGATTTCATTCGAGTTCAGTGTTTCAGGACTTGGTGTTGGCAAGCAAGGGGAAGAAAGGGGCATTTATTTGTGTTTTCAGGCTCCCAGGCCTGTACAACCTGCTCTGTGTATCCACAGGTCCCCTGAGGGTTACTCTTTTCTCTGGCCTCTGCTGAGATTCTGAAAGAGTAGGAGCTAGAGCTAAAGCCTGTCCTTCCTGATGAGGCAGGGGTGGCTGCAAAGCTAACACAGTGTCATGCAGTTAGAGGGTCATGGGGAACTGCAGAAGAGGCAGACAACTGATGAGTGCTACCCTGATGTCCTCCCACCCCAAATGTCTCCCTTCTGATGGTCCCAGTGGACAATGAGAAGTTTTCTAGTTGATGAAGCAGATTTGGATCTCTGACAATGGCCCCAGGAGAGACCTGCTGGGTGAGGGGTCCGCCCTGCCCTAACTCACACAACCCCTTAGTCCCAGGGAACCCTGTGTCCGTGACCAGCCCAGAGTGGTTGGTGCTAAGGTCCAGAGTTCATTTCTTCCTTGAAGACACGGGCTAAACCCTTGTCTGAGTCCTTAGCCTCATTGACCCTCTCCAGAAAGCAGCTGTGCCCGAGACCACACTGGTCCCCCTCTAGTGCAGGAGATGGGGAGTCAAAGTCCCAGAGTGAAAGCTGCTGAGCAAGCAGGGCCCCTGCCAGTTGGAGCGCGCAGTGCAGAGCACAAATGCAGGCCTCCTGCTCAAATTTATTTAGAATTTCAAGTTGGAAGTAGCAGGACACTGAACCTTGCACACAGCACTCTGAGGCACAGGGGCTCAAATCAGGCATGGCTGTCTGTTTCTCTCACCCCAGCCAGCTCCAGCAGGAGGCAGGGCCCCAACATTTTTCCACAGAGGCTCCCCCTGCCTACACTGCTCTCCCTGGGCCTGGACCTCAGGGCTGAGCCTCGGCAGGGGCAATACTACATGGAACAACCATGGCTGGACTAAAGGTCCCAGGAGCAGCACAGCCTCCTTCACTCTCCTTGTACTCAGTAGCTGACACTCACAGTAGTAACTGCAATAAAGGGAAAACTGTGCTGTGGTCTTGGATGCTCTAGAGGCTGAGGCAGAAGGATCGTCAGTTCTATTCCAGCCTGGGAATTTAGCAAGAAATCCTCTCAAGTAAAATAAAAGGTTGGAGATGTAGCTCTGGAATAGAGATCTGCCTGTGCGAAGACTTGGATTCCATCTTTATTACTGCTAAAAAAAAATTTCATAAAGAAAAAGGCAACACTGGACTCAGGACTCTCCCATTTCAGCCAGGTTGTCCTACTCAGCTGGCCACCTCCAGGTGTTACCCAAACAAACTTCTTTTCCTCCCCCTTGCCCAGGCATTCAGCTTTCACTGAAGTTAATGGTGGGTAACTCCTTTCTCTTCTACCACATCCCCTAAAGAAAAGGCCCTTCAAAACCTGTAGGATCTTTTCTCTTTCCAGTAACCTGCTCTCCCGCAGTCTCTTTCCTACCCTCCCAATGCTGCACTTCCTTCTGGTCTCATTAAATCTTCTTCCTATGCGGGAGACAGACAGGTCCCAGCCTGATTTCACCATGCCCATTGCCTTTTCATAGGTACTCAATGTCACTAATGCTAAGAGGGCTCTGCAGCAGATAGGCAGGAAGAGGAGGGAATCCACTCAGGCCTTGGGGTCCAGAGCGCTGCATCAGGGAACCTGTGGATTAGAGGGTTTGGACCTGGCATGTGAGCCTGTTCTTAGCAGCCTCCTTCTTATCCTGCTGTACACAGGCCACATTCAGCTCATGGCCGCAGACTTGATTTTAGATCACTCTGGAGCTGAGGATTTTCTAGAGATGGTTTCAAGGTCCTTCAGCCCCTGTATCTTCTTGCACAAACCAACGGGTGACTGGAAGCCAGTTCACGGAGCAAGTAGAAAAGGCAATAACTGAGAGGAGACCGAGTCTGCTGAGTCAATACTGGGGAGTACTATGTGACATAGGCCTGTAGGGTAGGGTGGGCAATGTGAGTGTTCACACAAATGCTGAGGGGCTGGCTTCCAGATCCAGGAGAGGCACTTTCCCTGCAGAGAGAGGAGCTCTTCATAGAGCAGAACCTGGAGCCACAGTACCTCAGGAGCAGGGAGGGGGAGGAGAGGGACCAGCTGGGATCCTGGCAGCGGGCTGGGAAGCCTGAGATTGATCAGAAAAGGCTGAGTGTGGGCAGAGAAATTTGGAGAGAGAGCAAAGACAGAGGTGGGTCCCGCACACAAGGAGTACAGTGGGTGGAATGCAAGAGAGTAGGAAGTCTACACTCAGCAACCAAGCCCATCCTGATTTAAAACTTGGCTGTTTCCCCTTACAAAATCAGATAGAGCTCTGGACCTCAGTTTCTCAACCTCTAAAGTAGGGAACTTTGACTATGGTATCAGGCAGAAAGTCAAGGGTTTTAATGAAAAAAAGAAGAAATGGCACTGGGCAGGGGTAAGGGTTAGGACGTGGAGGGGGCAGCTGCCTGCTGGGCACTGCGAGCTGGGATCAGTGGCCCTGGTGGGTGGGCAGGCCCATGACTTCCCTGGGCTCCCAGCCTCATGGGGTCACATTCCTGGCTGCCGTCCTGCTGCTGCTGCTGCTGCTGCTGCTGCAAGCAGAGGGGCCAAGATGTAGAAGGGCAGCACAAACCCAGAGGAAAGGGGCCTGGAAGCAAAAAACACCCCCTGCAGGTAGGTGGGGAAGGGAGGGAAGTCTGAAGGGAAGGCTGGACCTGTTTGAGGTCAGGCCCTAGGCAGCTGCTTAGGTAAGGGTGGACCTCAGATGGATTTGGGTTACTAAAGACAAAACCAGATACCTGTTATTATCACATGACACAGGGTATGGCAGAGAATGTGGCATTTGAGCCGAATACTATCCCCTCATTTGACTCCGGACATAGGAATTGTTAAATTCTAAAATAAAATTCTACAATGAATCATTAAAGGAATGGTTTTGAACACTTGCAAAATAATGTGTGAATAAGGGCTAAGTTGGAATCACTGAGGACAAATAATGCCAAAATAATAAAAATATCTGTGGTTAAAATCCTTATCTAACTGGGGTGTAGAACAAGGTCGGAGCCACACGTTCCAATTGCAATGATGTGAGAAAACAATTGAGAGCAGCGAGAAGCCTAGGGTGCGTTGGGGCCACAGCCAACTTTAATGCTCACCCCCTGAACTGAGCAAGGACACTCAGACATAAGTACGCTGCCCCTGGAGGAGGCCACCCAGTGTGACAGAGCTCACGTGCAGGCACGCGCAGACACACATCCAGCCTGGAAAATCTCATAGTGGCATGCCACTTCCCAATTTTAGGCTGTTGGAAGTTAATTTAAGGTTTATAAATCACTCTACAGGCAAACAAAGCATCTATCATCATCCTCAAGGGCCAGCAATGCGTGTCTGAGCAGAGTACCCAGCGTTCACCGTGTGTGACTTGTTCACTTGAGCCTCTGTGAGCAGCTTACACCAGCTGTGAAAAGGAGAATAATATCTGTTCTGCCTTCCTCACAGATATGAGCATCAGGTGAAATAATATCTCAGTGCTGCATCTGTTCTAAATTCCGCTAGAATGCCTTTAGCGCCGTTCTGCACCTACTAGTGCCCGTCTGTTGGCATTATTTGCATTTCAGGACAGCATCCACTACAAGCCCAAGTTAAGTCCTAGTGAACCAGGTGGAGACATCAGGTTGAAGGACAGAGCAGGGAGTGGACTCTTCTCTGCCTGATCCATCGTCAGTCATCAGTCATCACTGCTGAATGAAGCAAAATTCAGACCTTCCCACTGAGAACACTAATGGCTCCCTACCCGCATTCCCTTTCCTTTGTCATTCTCCCTGACACCACTCAACGTGTTTTCTTGTTCTTTCTTCCTGCACTAGAGTATAAATGGCTGAAGAAGCAATACTTGCCTATTTTAACGACTGCAGAATCTCAAGCCTCTAGAGAAGTTTCTGTCACACAGCAGGTGATCGGTAAATATTTATCACACAAAAACTGGGCGAATCCACAGCTACGTTGTCAGTCACCTGACCCAGTGTCCTTTTCCCTCAGGATCACAAAATAGTCCAGATGAAGGAACACTGAATAAAATTGCAAATGCCTCAAGGTGAAACAAGGAAAGGTAATAGAAAAGTAATAGAATTGATGGGGCAAAGATTTAAATTAACTGAATAAATAGGGGCATGGGGCTTAATATAAATAGCTCACATTTGACAGGTACGAATGAGAAATCTTACTGTTATTTTCAAAAACTTCTGAAATTTCATAAGAGAAAGGTCTACTTAAAAGCCATTTTCACTCATTATGTATTGAAAGTGAGCCACTAAAGATGGTGACATAATTTAGTCTTTTAGAATAGGACAGTATAAACTAGAATGCCTTTTAAAGATAACAATCTGATAACTGAATTCATAACCATTGGATGGAACCAAACTTTTTACTGAAGCCAAAGCTTTTGTGTTGCTTTTTACTCCACTCTTATGAGTCCAGAATTCCCATTGCTAAACTTAAAACATGTTATTTTAAAACAAAAGACTGGTTAATTTTTCTGCACATCCTAACTTCATATGTACAAAGCAGAAGTCCTTGTGGAGAGCCAGCTAATGCTGAGTGGTCCTGCCCTTCCCTCCCATGCCCAGCTCCCTGTTGGGCAGTTCACTCTGTTCAGTTGCCCTGGCCTGTTGGTAGATCTTGGGCATCCAGAGCACCCTGCAGCAGCACTGCTGCGCATTGCCTTGCCTGAAAGCTTTGTCATCTTTTCCCAGCCAGAGCCACAGAGAGAGTTTCCTATATGGCACCACATTTTGATCAGTCAGCCGCATGCCCTGTTTCAATGAGATGAGATCTCTTCCTTTGCCTGAGAACCCCTTCCTCTTTCTAGACAACCCTGCAATTTTACCTGCTGCAAAGAGATCCCACTCGTACTCAAATTCTGACTGCTTGCCCTCTCCAGGAGAAGCTAAGATAATATGTTGTCTGAACTAGTGTTTGCTAAAAAAAAAACAAACAAACAAACAGTATTAAAAAAGCCCTTTGTGCCACATACACTGTGTCAGGTAGCTGTAAAGCAAATCATTTGAAACACAAAGCCAAAAGCATCTCTTGTTTCACTTGTTGAAAGGCACACTAACCCATTGTTTTGGGCACTTAATGTGTTTCTCACGTTCTTCACAGTGTGTGATTAAGTCTCATGAGCTAAATAGATTTATTTTGGAATCTTTTCCTTCACTTATGACCAGTGTGGACTTGGGGAAGTTATATGGCCTTTCTGTGCCTGGTTATGCATCTGGAAAAAAAGGGGATAAAACCTCAGAGCTTTTATGGGAGAAGTGATTAAATAATCTATGCTAAGTTCTACACACAGGGCCTGAGAGCATTTATTCAATTATATATCAGCTATCACCATCATTATGATATATTAGACTTCATACTGATGTAGAAAGCTGAACTGACCTCCCCAAGGTTGCATACTATGTGTTTTTTTGCCATGGCCAGTTCACCTTTTAAATCCAAGGACAATTATATTCCATGTTGTACTGTGGTTTCGGTATTTACAAGCCTTCTACATTCTTTAAGCATGAGTTTCAGTGTGAGCATCAGATTTCCTCAAAGATGTGACCATGTTGGTTTGATTTACAGGAAGCTGTTCGCTGCCAGTTTTTCAGTAACCCCATAAAGAAAAGCAGAGATTCTGTTCTGCTTCATCTGAATCAAAGATAGGCTGAGCAAGAACCTCCTGGGAATGTACCCCACTCAATGGAGGTCCTAAGGAATGCTCTCGGCAACACAGTGAATAAGCTCACAGCACTGCAGCCAGACTGCTAGTGTTCAAGTCTTGTTCTAACATTTTACCGGCTACATTATTATGGTCAAGATTTTTAATCATTGTACATTCATTTCCATATCTGTAAAATAAACATAAAATGATATCCATGGTACTTCATGGAATTTTGAGTCCTCAAGCAGCTTATTGAGGAAAAGTTTTGTAAAATATCTAGCACATTATAATCCCTCAACACATAATAACTGTATTCTAGTCTCTGTGAATACATTTGTCCTCTCTGAATTCCACAGGTATTTCAGGTTTCTTCAAGGCAGAGTAATGACTCACAAATTAATAAGAAACTGAAATGATTTTCAAGACTGCACTGAGGCCATCTCTGAGGTGTGGTATATCAGACATCTTCACTTGCATTTGGATTTATTGGACCCAGGATTGCAAGGTTCTTGGTAAAGAAGTATCTCTGCATCTTGGGCTGTGAAGTATGTTCTGGCTTGTGAAGTACATTTCCTACACAGCCCCCTGTTCGAATGCATATTAGGATCTGCTCCATGAAGCCCATGCATGACCCAATAAATCCCATTGCACTAGAGATGAAGTTCTTGTGAAGCACATATCACAGTTAGAATCGATATTCAACACATATATCCCTCATTCAGGAAATCCTAAAATCTCAGACTATGAAGCAAACAGGTTAGGAATAATGACACAGCAAGAGCAGGCCTTGATAAATTGTTTTATATTTAAAAGATCAGAGAGATGACCAGGAGATAGGTGCCTAAAGGCCTGGCATCTGGGAGTTCAGTTCTCAGGTTAAACTCTGTGCAAAGACTAGATATGGAGGAGCTCTACTTCCCTGTCCATTCCTGATTTTAAAAAAATACCCCATTTGTTACATCTAGAAAATACTCTTAATTCATCTTTCCACTGTGAGTGGTTCCTCAGTCAGCTCCTGCAGTTTTTGGCTATCTTTGTGCTTCCCAGAATTCACTGTCCAGGTCTGAGTAATGGTTTCCAAGACCCCCAAGATTATGTGCCTCTGTAGAATGTCCTGAAGAAGACAAAAAAGGCCCCATGTAAATATCAGGGTTCTGGGGGATGCCCTTCAAAAGGCCTCCTCTTGTACAAGTCAATCACATTGGTATCCCTGGGAGCAACTTGCTTTCTGAATTTAAAAAGAAGAATTCTCATGACATACAAAGAAATCATGAAGAACTTTTCTTAATGTGGGCTGGGGAATAAGAGAGGAAGGGACTTAGTGATGAGGAAACCTTCTCCCATCAAGGGAGAGAAAGACCTGGGCTAGAGGAAGGCTGGACTCAGATTAAACACAACAGATCGATTTATTTTCACAACCAAAAGATCCTCTGGTCCTATGAGGCTGTATCCCCCAAGCAATGCAAACCATAATTTGAAAACATATAAGAGTTTTTTAGACTGAGTGTGGGGGGTTACTGTAGGCAAGAAGAAAAGCATATGCAAAGAAAGGGAGGATATTTTTAGAGCTACAGGTGAGTCAGCAGAGAAGGGTACAAGGGGGAGAAAGGAGACAGAGGGGTAAGAACGGAGAGTGTGTGAGGACCAGGTCGTCAACTTTGCAGTATTTTGCTAAGGGTTTGGGACCATATCTTGATGACTTGGTGAACCATTAAAATGGGAGGCATTAAACAGAGACAATTGCATAATTACCTAGTGGTTCAGAAAGGACCTAATGGAAAAAAAATGAAGGCTGAATAAAAGGAGCGGAATTATACATCTGGGCCAAGTAGTTAAGTGGTCTGGGAAAAATCCAGACCAGCAATAAAGGAGCTGGAAACATTCCAATCTTCCCAGAACTGGCCCTGCTGCTCCTTCTCTCCCCTCACCTAGTGTCCACAGATCTCATGGCAATAATCCGGCCTTGAGGTGGGTCAGTGCTTCACATTCTTCTAATTTGCATATTTGCCCTAGCTTTTCAACCTGAGATGTTTCTAAGAGATAATGTTCTACAGTTAGAGACAGGCATCTCTTCTAACCTGGTAAGTCTGTGGAGGGAAAGGAGAGGCTCACAGACTGTGCAGAAGAGGAAGTGGCCATAATGACTCACCAGAAGTGCCAGAGTTTGGGTGAAGTCACAGAATTGCATTTGCCAGAGATATTTCAGCCTCCAAGCTGAGAAGAAGTGCACTGAGCATAGGATGTATGAGCCTAACCCCCACTGTCTGGAAGTTGTTGTCCTCTCATAGCTGTTACCTCCTTATTTCTGAGTCTTTTAATCCCCCTAGGTCTCTGGCTCTACCATTCTTTCTTGGGCCTCTATTTACTCCCCAATTCTCCGCAGGGCATTGCCATTACCCTCTCCCTCCTAGAACATGGAGATTCCTAGGAAACAGTCCACACTCTGCAAAAAAATAGAAATCACAGGACTGCATCCAACCTATGGTTTACTTATCCTGAAAAGATGATGCCGCACTTTTCTCCTTTCATCAATAACTTGTCTGAGGGGAACATTTCCTGCAGCTTCAATGGCTACTGTGTCCATGAAGAAACTATAGTATTGGAAGGCTTAATCTTTCCCAGAGCCAGGGTGTCAGGATCCTGGGGCCTCTAAAGAAGAGGAATGGGAAAACAAAAGCAGTACGGAGTAGCATAGAGACAAACCAACAAAGTGGGAAAGGGGAGCCTATATGAAAATAGGCAAGTTCCCCAAAGGGCTATGGAAAGAACCAAGTTGAGGGAAGAGGGAGAACTACTCAGTTTGGAGTGAAACAACGGAAGGGTAGAAGCAGAGAAAGAAAGTAGGGAAATAACAAGGAAGAAAACAAAGGAAATGTTGAAAGGAGAATGGGAAGATAAAGATAAGGGAAAAAGGAAATGATAAGAATAGGTGAGATTTGCATGAAGGACAAAAGGTAGAAATGGAAATCATCGGGGAAGAGATGAGTGAAGAAACTTGAAAAATTTAGGAAACCAGAGTATTTTTAGGGAAATAAATTCATATGGGAAAGTTTATCAAAGAAAAGAAATGAGAGGATTTACTTAGTGCAAATTTTCCTGATCCCTTGACCCCAAGAAACTTAACAAAGCATTACAATAACCCAAGACATGTGTCTGAATCACTTACCCTCTAATGTCTGATTTTATGTCTTCCTACAAGTATGAGAAATAGAATATTTTTCTGAACATGATTTTCTTTACATCACTGAGTCTTATATTAAAGTAGCCAAAAGAAAGCCTAACTCTCAGTCTTTTCCAATAAAAATGACAGAAAATTTCAATTTATACTGCAAACGCATTTTCTAGGTTTCCTTGGAATGAAGTGCTTGCCTATCTTACATGTCCTTACTCCCAAGTCTTCATCACAGCCCACCAACATCCTTGGACCCACAACCAACCTCGTTTATGACCTCAGGTCTCTCTCTTGGTTTTCCTCTTGCTCCCAGCAGTTGTTTTTTCTTAACAACTTTGAATTTCCAGATGTTCTTTACCTCCATTGAACCTGTCTCTCATCTTCTGGTATTTTTCTTTTGCCTTCTCCTACACTACATCAGTAGCAAAACAAAACTATCTCTCTCTTCTTTCTCTACTTTCCTACCTCCTTTTCCTCACCACAATCCCCAATCACTTGTTCCTAAGATGTCGTTCACTGAGGTTCAATTTGCTGGCCATGAACTGAGGTTTCAGTAGAGACACAAGAAGTCATTATGACAGGGTATTTTGGAAGGGTTGGGAGGGGAGGATGATACTGAAAATGAGGCACTGGAAGACCACGTTTGGAGGTGGGAGAACAAGAGTGTTGACAAAAGAAAGTGCAGCCTGCATTGAAGAAACACTGGTGGAAAATAAAATAGTAACTGAAAATTGAAAGGAAATACCAAGGCTGAGACTTGTTTAAAAGGAGAAGGTGGAAAGAATGGAATAATCATAAATATATGGAGAAAGGAGGATAGGGATTAGATCTTTGTAAAAAGGTGAATAGAAGGATCAGAAGAGGTGGAAGAAAAGAGATTTCTCAGATGACAGGGGACTGATGGAGCAGCAAACCCAGAAGAATCCACAGAGGGTGGTGCACAGCACTTGCTTCCCACTTACACACAGTATAGGGGAGTCATGATGCTGCTAGACCAGTCTTCAACATGCCCAGAAATCTGCTCCTCTGCTTTCCTACCCAAAGTCTCCACCATTGGCTTTTGTTTTCCCTATCAAGAGCCTGATAATTATTATTTTTTCCTTGGCCTCTTTACAGGGGAAGCTGCAGAAGTCAGTGTAGAGAGCCACTCTCTGTTCCCAGAGTCCAGAAAATAATCCAGGAGATTCAAACACACAAGTATCTCATAGGACACTGTGGGCAATAGCTCAAGGTTAGGCAGAAGAATGAAATGCATCAGAGGTCCCCCAAGGGCTAGCACAGGAATGCCTGGTGAGAAGCAAAAGGATGACCAGCTGGGAAAGCAGAGATGTGACTAGAGGCTTGGCCCAGAATTCAGGGAGGAATAAGTTGGAATCCTGGGAATCTGAAGGTCAGGGTGAGCAGCTAGTGAGAGCCCAGGAGCCTCAAGAGCGTGAACTGGGAACCATGGCTGGGAGAAACTATCTCAGTTGGAGGTTGCAGGATCTTTGTCACGAGGACTGTATTTTCTGAAGATGCAGAACCAAAGCACAGAAGAACCAAGGAGCAGGCCCGAAAGCAGGAGTCAGCAGTGCCCATCTGGCCATTGCCCACTGTTGGCTCCACTTAGTATAGTCCATCTTCTGGAGAGCTCTGTGTGAGAACAAGGAGGTGAGAAACACAAGAGAGTTGGGAGTGAGGGACAGGGTGGAGAGGTGAGGGGTGGGGTGGAGAACAAGTAAGTCAGTGCCAGAGCCCCTCTGCAAAGAGGTAACTCTTCTCAGTCTCCTGGAAACACAGCCTCTAGACCCCTGGGAGATGAAAAAGCACCTGTTTGGGTGAGGATAAAGTAGTGAGTGTGTGAGGGACTTCAGAGCTGGAGAGGAAACGCCCAGGGCTGCCTAAGAGCCCACTGACCTCCTGGGAGGAGGAAGGCTCCATTCCTCTGGCCTGGCTCCACTCACTTGGCTCTTGTTTGCATCTGTTCCCACCATTCTGAAGTGCATGGAGGAAGGAGAAGAGAGAAGCTTGTTCAGGGAGAGGGTGCAGTAAAGACAGTTTTAGCAGACCATTCTGACAGCTCTCTCTCCGGCCACCTCCCACATTCACATATGTTTGTGCTGGGGCAGTGTCTCTAGATGGCCTCAGAATGAACCTCTCCCTGGCTGGACCACCTTCCCTCCCTCGCCTTCACTGTCCTGGCCTTTCCCTTGTCCATTCTGGAAGCCTCACATTCCCTCCTCTCCAGCGGGGGTAGGGCACTCACCCACCCCACCCACAGCTCACCCTAGCCACCAGCTCCACCAGAGGCTGTTTTGCAGACACACTTGCCATCTGTCTGTCTTTAGCTCCCAGGATCTTCCTGGTTCTGCTCTAGATGCTGACCCTGAGGGCTGGGATTGAGGAAATGGCCTCTCTTCTGTCAGGCAAAATCTTTTTCTGTCTTGCTTGCCTTTTTAAGCTATTTTTCAATACTTGTCCTTCCTCTGTGAAGGCCTTTAGGAGCCATTATTCTCCAAACTCTTTTTTTTTAATCTATGTCTATATATGGCCTAGCCATTGCTTTCATATTTTCTATTAAGTTCATTGATACAATTTGATATATATAATGATCATATTCATCATAGTGTATTTGTTCTTCTACATGATATATCTCAATTCCTCCTTTTTTCCCATTCCCCTCCCTTCCCTTCAATCCCTTTCCCCTCCTTATTTACAAGCCTTAGTTCCATTTTAACTTTATTTTCTCATTTCTTTCTCCACCTCCAGTTCCTCTTTCTTTTCTTTTTTGATAGTTCCTATTTCTTTTTAGAACAATTTCTTCGTATTTTGAAGTATGTTTCCCGTTCTGGTCCTTATTTCAGTTTCTCACAACAGAGAGGCAATGCCATATTTACACATGTATCCAATTTATTTCACTTAAGAATATGGTCTCAAGATGCATCCATTTAGACAGAAATGTCTCGAGTTTATCCTTCTGTACGGCTGAGTAGTACTCCATCACATAAAAAATCTTTTTTATCCCTTCTTCAGTTGATGGGCATTTGAGATGCTGCCACGATTTAGCTATCACAGACTGTGCTTCAGTTCCTTTGTATGAATTTAAGCATGTTCTGTGAGCTAGCGTGTGGTCTATTTTGGAGATCATCCCATGTGCAGCTGAGAAGTATGTGTATTCTGACAGGTGGGGTAGAACACTCTGTAGACATCTTAGTGTACGCCCATTTGTTCATAGGTTTCATTCAGTTCTGACATTTCTTTGTTGATTTTTTTGTTTAGTTTATCTGTGTGTGACAGTGGGTGTCACAGTTCCCCATACAATTATGTGAGTGCTTATTAGATTTTTGATGTCTGTTAATATTTGTTCTATTTAACTGGGTACACTAGTATTTGGTTCATATATATTTATGATTGTTATCTCTTCTTGAAGTTTCCCTTTAACAAGTATATAGTGACCTCATTTGGTTCTTTTTTTTCCATTAAGTGTACTGGTACTTTTCAGGTATATAATACAGTTACATTAATCATTGGGATCTTGTACCTTTACATGATGTATCTTGGTTCTTATTTTTTCCCCATACTCCTACCCTCTCTTTATCCCCTCCACCCTTTCCTATTTACAAACACTTTGTTTCCATTTTTTACTTTTCTTTCCTTTGGCTCTTTTGATCGGTCTTGCCTTGAAGTTCATTCACATTGCCTGCAAATAGAAAAGCTACCCCTACTTTTTTCCATGTTCCTGTCACATCCTTTAATTTCCAGTCTATGAATTTCTTTTTTACTTAAATGTGTTTCTTGTATGCAGTAACTTGTTGGATCTTGTTCCTTGATTCATTCTGCCAGTCCTTGATAGTTATAATTGATATATATTGGCCTATCCTCGTCATATTGATTTCCTGATGTTGCTTCTGTGTCTTTCCCTTCTGTGTAATTACTTGTGAAACAGGGGCTTCTTTCTATTAGTTTTGGTTTTCTTCAGATTGTGGTTTTCATTTTCTCCTAAAATGCCTTTCAGAACATTTTGTAGAGCTGGTTTGGTGATCATGAATTTCTTCAGTTGTTCTTTGTCATGGAAGTATCTTATTTTTCCATTGATTTTTCAAAGATAGTTTTGTAGAGTATATCAGTCTGGGTTAGAGGTTGTTTTCTTTTAGGACCTGAAATACTTCATTCCAAGCTCTCCTTGACTTAAGTATTTGTATTGAGAAGTCTGCTGTGATTCTGACAGACTTTCCTTTATAGGTGATTTGTTTCTTTTCTGTACTAGCTCTTAATATTCTCTTTTTGTGATTAATTTCTAGAATCTTGATGATTATAAGCTTAGTGTAGATTTATTTTGGTCATGGTTAATTGGAGTTTTATATGCCTCACTTGTTTGTATGTCAAATTATTTTTCCATGTTTGGGAAGTTTTCTGCCATTACTTCTGTGAAGAGGTTTTTTTTAATGAAGTTTGTACTGTCTCCAGCTTTTTCAGTTACTCTGATCAATCTTCTGTTGGTCTTCCTTGCATCATCTTGTAGCTGTTGGATTGAATTTTCATGGTCCTTTGCTATTTTTAAAATATCTTTCTTTTCTTGGTTACTAAACACCTCCTGTCTTCTAGATCTGATTTTCTGTTCTGCCTTCATTCAATCTGTTGCTTATACTGTCAATAGAATTTTTAAACTCCTGGTTATCTGTTTGAATCTTTTTTTGGATTCTATTTCTTTTTATTTTGGGAATTCATGGTTTCCATCATTTCTATCTCCTCTATTTTTTAATCTGTGTCTACTCTAGATTCACTGAGCATGTCCTTCATTTTGGTCATCATTTCTTCTTTTTTTAATTTGAGAAATTATTTTCTCTATATCTGTTTTTTTACTTCTGCTACTTCATTTGAGAAAGTTCAGATGGGTGGCTTCTGATTTCTTCTGTCCTGTTCCTTGGACTTGTCCTGGGTGGGCTGGAGGTCTGGGGTTGCATTTTGCTTCTGCATCTTGTTATTTTTTAATTTTTAATTTTATTTTGTTTTCAAAATAAAGCATCTGTGTTAATGCTTGCAAATTTCTTATAACAGATAGCTTAATCACTAGTATCAAGGCTTCCCTAGGAAATGTTTATTCCTCTGAAATGTCTTCTGGGCATAGGTAGTTCTTGGCCTTTGTGGATCACACCTTCCCAGTTTATTAAGGATGAAAAGTCGCTATCTATTTGGCTCAGCACTCAGTCCTTTGGTACTGGACTATAGTGATGGTTCTGATCCCAGACAATCACAGTGTTGTCATACAGTGGAGAACAGTTGATTATAACAGATAGGATATCCTAGCTAAAATAGTACAATTAGCAATAACAATAGCATCAAGCACAGCCCAGAAGCTGACAAACTGTGGTAACTATTAATTTGGTACCTTTAAACATTGGAGCAAGATATGCAGTTATATAACAAAATCCAACATAACCAAGGAACTTGTATGCAATGAGTTTCCCCTTAATGGAGTGATTTTACTCTGCAGGGAGAATATTTAGGAGGGATAGGGGACAAAATAGGAAATAAATGGAGAGAAATATAATAGAGGCAAGGCTGGAAGATAAAGGATGATCAAGCTAGAGAAACTAGAGAAGAGGGCAGGAGAGAAAGAATGAAGGAGGAAGAAAAGAAAATTGAACTAGAGAGACAAGAAACAATATGCAGTTACATAAAAATATCATAAAATCAAGAAAGGTAGTTGAGGAAAGAGAGAAGGAAGATGAGTAGAACAAAAGAAAAATAAAGGTATAAACCTAAACAACCCCAAAAATAAGATTAAAAAAAAAAACCAACACAAATCAGATAGGAAAAGGAAAAAAGCTAATGGAGAAAAAAAAATTCCTCAAATGTCCACAGTTCTATGGTAGTGTCCAAGGCAGGAAGTGTCCCCAAGCAGTGCTGTATAACCCCACCAAGTCTGCAGGAAGATTACTGCTGAGTATGGGACTGAACTTGGTTTCAAGTTGTAGGGGATTAGGCCAGTTTTCTGCCAGTAAGTTTCTGTATGTCTCTTTATGGCCTGCCCACAGCTCCTTACCAGTGGTTGTCTCTGCACGCTTTCCCAGTTGTGGTGCCCTCAGGCAGGGACTGCGCTGAGTCCTGGTACAGTTGGCTTCTCCTTGGTCTTTGCAAAGCCTGCTCTGCTCCACAGCCATTGGCCCATCTCTATGCTGACATGCTACTTGTCACAGAGTGGGGGTGCAGGAGCACTGTCACTGCCACAGATGCAGCCAAGGGCTGATCAGTCCCCTTTTAATCTTCTCTCCAGTGGGTTGAGTGCCAACTCCCCGGACTGTTTATATCTTGCATATCTTCTCTCACAAGATCCATCGCACTATGCTCCCTAACTTTGTTGTCACTAGGAGTTACAGGTAGCTGCTGGGGTGCATGACAACAAAAACATGACAAAACAAAAAAACTGGTGGCCCCTCTGTTGGGGAGGGACTAGTTTCCTGGTTGCTCACCCTTGTGTGTGCTGGTAAAATTTGCTGCCAGTGTGCAGTGTCCTCTGTGTGGAGGAAGACAAAAGAGGCAAAGGGACTTATATCCCAAATCTATCCTGTGTGGCTTGAGTTAGCCGCACTTTTGCTTTGGCAGTTAATCGATTTCTTGGAGACATCCCAATATGGTAATTCTTGCTCAGCACACAGTGCACCACTAGAAGCCCTGTGGGTTGGTATGATGTTTTATGAAGTTCTGTGCTTATGTTTTGTTTGATCTATGAATCTCTTATTTCAGATTGATCTTGGGTTAGGTTGCACGGCCCTCCTTTTCTTCTAATTACCTGTGGTTTTAGATGATTTTCCTCTGAGCAGCTACGTGGCTCCTCCTCTGTTCAGCCATGTTGAATTCCCCTCCAAACACTTGATCATAGAGTTTTTCTGTCTTAGTTACTTTCTTGTTGCTGGGATAAAATATCCGACACCCGCAACAAACAGGAGAAGTTTATTTGGGGTCACAAATGTTTCAGTCCACAGTTCACTGACTGCAAAGCCTAGGGGAGTAGCAGAAGAAGAGCTTCTCACATGGCAGTGAGAAAGCTGAGAGAATAGGGGAGCCAGGACAGGAGACCCTTCCAGGTCATGACCCCAGCGATCCACCTCTTCTGACCAAACCCCAACTTTTAACAAGTCAACTACCCACCCCATAATATAATCATCTAATGACCAAAAGCCCCATTTCTAAGAGTATAAGGCATTAGGGGACCTCTCAATATATACCGTAATACCTGCTAAAGACTTTGACCTTTTTATATCATCCTTAAACAACTACTGTCTGTGGCACTTAAGGTATAATAACGAAGGACATGACATTTATCTATATAGTGCCTAAGTGTGAACACCAGTTGTGATTTACTTCTAGGATCACTTGACTGCAGCAGGAATGAGAGGAAAAGTACCTATAAGGGAGTAATTGATTTGATACTGATGGAACCAGAACATTTCTGAAGACAAGGAGACAGGGATCACAAGACTTAGGCTTTCCAGAAGTTCTGACTGCTCTTTTAAAGGAAAGTATTCTTAAGAATGGGAGATCACATTTTAGACAGAAAACGTTCTTTCTTTTCATTGAAGAAGTAGCAAGATGATAGACCTCTTCTAAAATTTTAATTTCTGTACACATTTTTCTGTTTCAGATATATGACTACAGCAAAATCAGAAAACAACATCTGTTAATTAAATGGCCAAGTTGGCCGGGGATTTAGCTCAGCGGTTCAGTGGCCTGCTTAGCGCAAGGACCCAAGTTCAATCCCCAGTACAAAAAAAAAAAAAAAAAAAAAAAATTAAATGAGCAAGTCAACTAAAATATACTAAATAGACAATAGGTGAGTTGGCCCTTGATTATGGCAAAAACTTGATGAGGGCATTTGATTATGGTAATGCCACAAAGATTAAAATTTGAAACATGTACAGGTAGACACATCTCCAAAGGAGGTCCTTGTCCTTTATTATTTTTTACTATTTTATCCATGCCACTTCTCTCTCTCCTTCCTAACCCAATAGGTGTCCAAGGCAGTACTCCAGACACAAGAGATTGGTAAGTTGTATGAATTCAAGGTAAGTTTCTTTAGAAGCATTTGCAAATGATCTTGTTAAGCCCACCATTTTGTTCAACCATTGCCATTAGTGTATTCTATAACAACCACTCAAAACTGTGGGCCAGAGATTTAGCTCAGTGGTTCGGTGGCCTGCCTTGCAAGCGCAAGGACCCGAGTTCAATCCCTGGTACCAAAAAAAATAAAAAACAAAACAAAACTCAAAACTTCATGGTCATGAAAACAAGCACTTAATTTCAGTTTCAGTGATCTGTGCGTCAGCTGAATGTTGTTGGGCCGATCAAGGCTGTGTTTATTTGTGCTCCAGATTGCTTGTTAATGTTCTTGAATCCAGGATACAGCTGTACACAGGTCTGAGCTACCACAATTGCTCTGGAGTCCAGCCTAAGGGGCAGAGACTAAGTAGGTCATATTTTCCTACTGTAGGTCACCAGACTACAAGACGTAAACTAAAGCATGTAAGAAATGATAAGATTAATATTTTTATCATGACTGCTCACATTACATTGACCAAATTCTCAAGGCCAAACTCCAGGTGCATGCCTGGAACTCAAGATTTTCTCAAAGCAAGAGGGGAAGGATAGTGAATAGTCTCTAATAAATAAACCCAAACCATAACAAAACTACTTAATTAAAAACTTTATGTTACAGTTTGTATCAAGAATGTTTCCCCAAAGCCTCATGTGCTCATAGGCAGAGCTTTTGGAAGGGGATTGAATCAGAGAGGTCAGAAGTTGGGCCTGGTCTGAAGAGGCAAATGGCTGGAGTACAATTTGGATAGGGGAATCTCCCTTCCTGCTTCTCCTTTCCCTTTCTGAGTCTAACTTCCATGATGGGAGCGAATTTCTTCCTGTATAATATTTTAACTTCCTGCCTTGAAACCATCTATTCAGGGACTTTAACTGTGAGCCAAAATGAACCTCTCTTCCTTTAAGTTGCAGGTACTGGGTACTGTTTCACTGATAAAAAATAAAAGTGACTAAGACACCTTACAGACTTTCTGGTTAGAGTAAGAGTTTTGGTCACCAAGTACAACAGAAATATTGACTACTACACCGTATGTATGGAAATGAAATGTCAAAGAGTTGATTGGAACTAATAGGACTCACTGCAGGGCAAGTCAGGCCATATGTCAAGGCAGTGACCCCTCACTTACTGACCTTTAACTCAGCTCACCTACTCATGTAAACTGTCAAATCACCACCCTGGTTTTTATGGCAAACATTTTTTATTCTAATACTAATCATTTTAATATTGGCCTTGATGACTTTAGTTTTGCTTTCTCTTTGCTCTGCTCCCTCTTTTTGGGTGAGCACCGGTGCTTCTGACTGGAGGCCTGAGCTTAATATAAAGGATAAAGTGTGTGTGTGTGTGTGTGTGTGTGTGTGTGTGTGTGTGTGTGCACTCTGGGGATTTGGGCTGAAATTCAGACTCTAGAGCTTCAGCTCATGGAAGACCCAGGTTAGGTCCCATGACTTACATCCACACCTACAGGGCTTTTTAGTTTCTTTAGAAGTTATAAAAGCTCTTTATTTTATTTTTAACCAGCATAAAAATATGTAGATTTACTGTGTGTCACAGTACGAAATATGAACAGATTGTGAGATGATTAAACCAAGCTAACTAACATACACATTACAATATATGCTTTCTTGTGATAAGAACACAATTAGCAATTTTCAAAAATTGTTTTTGCTTCTCTAGCTTTTGGCTAAGATCGAGTGAAGAATTGTAATAAATTATAGTCACTATGTTGCATAATAAATCTCTTGAACTTGTTCTTTCTTAATTCAAATTTTATATCCTTTGATCGACATCTCTCCAGCTGCCCACTCCCAACCCCATCCTCTGGTATCCATCATTTTATGCTCCACTTTTATGACTTCAACTTTTCACAGTCCACATGTGAGACCATCCAGTGTTTCTCTTCCCACATAATATTCATCTCAAATGGCAGGATGTCCTTCTTTCAAAAGACTGTATGGTATTCTCCTGTGCGTCGGTACCAAATTTCCTGTGCCGATCCATCCACGAAGAGACTCTGAGGCGGATTCCCTGTCCTGACCTTTGTGAATAGTGCTGCAGTGAACGTGAGTGTGGACGGCACTTGAGCACACTCATTCCATTTCCTTTGGATTTATGCTTGGTAGTGGGAGCATCCAGTGAGTGCTGGATTCTATCATAATTCTATTTTTAATTTTTTTGAGGTTCCACTAAAGTTTTCCATAAGGAGCCTACTAATTTACATTCTCACCCACAGTGTACCAAGATTTCTGCAATTCTCTGACACGCTTTTTTATCTTTCAACTTTTTGATAGCATTCTAATGAGTGTGAAGTGATGTCTCTTTAAAGCTTTGATTTGCATTTCTTTTGCAAAAAGAAATGGAAGTTGGGCAAAAATTTTGCAGCTATCTGTGAAAGATGCCATTTGTGTGCCTTGTTTTTATTTATTTTTTAAATTAATTTTATTGGTACATTTAGGTATACAATATAATGACTTTCATAAGTGGAAATTTTGTATGCCTTATTTTTATCAATGTGTTTTTGGATACTTCACCTTTTCTTCACTACTTAAGATTGAGCACAGGACCTTCACAAGGAGCCACATCTCCTGCCTCTTTTAGTTTTTTATTTTAAGATGGGTTCCTGCTAAGTTGCCCAGGCCAGTCTCAAACTTGTGTTCCTTCTGTCTCAACCTCCCAGAGTGCTACGCCTACAGACATGGGCCACCATGCCCAAAACTTTTGCCTAGTTTTAAATTGGGTCATCTTATTTGATACCATAGAGGTTTTTTGTTTCCTTATATGTTTTTGACATTAACTCCTTTATCAAGTATATAACTTGCAAAAATCCCCTTTCACTATCTTTCTTCTTCACTCTTGATGATTCTTAAGGCTTGTACTGACCGTTTTAGTTGGCTATAATCTCATTTGACTATTTTTTGCTTTTGTTGCCTGTATCTTGGCCTCCATATCCAAATAGACCTACAGATTGTTGTTTGAAATCTCCAACATTGTCTGGCTAATACACCAAGTGGATTTTGCATGGGGATTTCTTTGACAACATGAATAGAAAAGCAGAATAAGGGCTGAATTTAGGTACTAAGACAGCAGCAAGATATGCTGAGTTCAAGAATAAGAAATCAAATAAATAAAATAAGTTATTTAATACTAGTGTGTGGAGAAATTTCTATTAGTGTTCTATTAGTGTTCTCTAGTTTCCTGTATATCCAAAACTCACATCAATACTTGACTTGATTTCTTGATCCTTAAATTATACCATCTGCCACCTAATATTTATTAATTACTCAATGAATGTGTGGGCATAGAACAGGAGAATCTTACTCTGAATACAAAAAAAGAACTGGCAATGAATGCATATGAAGCTTTACTATAAAGTAAGAACTATAGTTACTTATAGTGGTTTTTTCAAAAAATAACCCCCTGTACATGTACCTACTCCCCATGGTCAATGCATTCTTTACATATTGCAAATGTACTAATAAATTATATATAAAAATTTAATAAGTATTGTCTGATAATGATGGCAATGAAGATGGTGACAACTAACTAGGCAGCTCATTCACTTATGCAGTCCTTATCTATAAAAAGAACATGTAATTGCACAGGGCAAGTTCAGATGTGCATTATTCAACATAAAAATATCTCCTCTATATCTCAAATAGATCCACACATATCTGTCACACTGATGCATCACATATGTCAGTATAAAGGGAAATCAAAGATACAAAAGTCCCAATATTTGGAAAACATTTTTAACCCCATCCTCAACTATCAAGTTGGTTCTATTTTGTCTTCTGGAAAAGGGCTTAGAAAATGGTGGAAAAGGTGAGGAGGAACAGGAGAAAAAGAAGAATTTTTTCGACGTGAACTCAGAGAGCCAAAAGCATACTCTACACTGACTGAATTTTTTAAATACCATTCTTGACTCAAGCCAGTGCTACTAATCCCTTAGTTTATGTGCATTGTTTGATTCCCATAAATCTCAAAAATAGAAAAAAAAAGCACCTCATTGTTCCACAACATAGAAATATTTAAACAATAAGCAATAGTGGATCCAAACATTTCCACATTAGGCTGGGGATTTAGCTCAATGGTGCCACTACCTGCCTCACAAGTGCAAGGTCCAGAGTTCAATCCCTGGTACAAAAAAAAAAAAAATACACATGAAGTTTAATATCTGTAAATAAAGATCAAATATAAGTAAAAGAAGACCTCCCTATGTGAGATACTTAGAGGTTAGTGAAATACACAGAGACAAAAGCAGAATGGTGGTTTCTAGGGAATGGGGGTGGGGAGAAGGGAGATTCAGTGTTTAATGGGACAACATTTTGATTTGGACAAAGGAAGAGCACTGGAGATGGATGGTAGTGACGATTACTTGACCATGTGAATATATTCAATACTACAGAGTTGTACACTGGAAAATAGTTGATATGTTAAACTTCATGTTATGTGTTGTTACTACAAACTAAAAATATTTTTAAATTTAATGAAACTGAGAGTCATAGTCATATCTACAATCTTGAAAAATATTATCTTTTCTCACCCAAAATTCAGGTCTTTAACTCCCACTACACACACACACACACACACACACACACACACACACACAGCCTCATCTACAAAAGACCTCCTCACCCATGATTTTCTCTTATTTACTAGAGAATATTATTTACCTTTTCCTGGGACTTTTTTATTAGTATTTGTTTATAGCATGTAATGTTTATACTCCTGGTGGTAGGTTAATAGCACATCTCAATTCCTTTTTCATCCCCTTTGACTACTTCATCCCTTCTCCCTACATCTCTTAATCCCATTGCCATGTGACAGTGAACTCTCTCCATGTTTCCTATTATTTCCTTTACTGTTTATTCTAATTTGAGTTTCTTATATAAGAGAAAACATGATATTTTAATTTTTGTGTCTGATTTATTTCACTTAACATTATACCTCAAGGTGCATTCATTTTCCTTCAAATGATTTGAGTTTGTTTTCTTTATAGCAGAGTAATATTCCATTCTGTATAGATACCACATTTTCTTTAGCCATTCATCTATCAATGGACATATAGTCTGGTTCCAAGGTTTAGCTACTAAGAATTTTGTTGCTATAAATATTGGCACACACCTATCAATGTAATATGATATCTTTAACACTTTCAAGAAAATGCCTAGAAAGAAAACAGCTGGATTGAATGGAGTTTCTATTTTTAATATTTTGATGAATCTCCACACTGATTTCCATGATACTTGTATTAGTTTACATTCCCACCAGCTATGGAGGTTTTTCACTACATCCTTGCCAGCTTTTTGGTTATTATTTGATCTATTGATGATTTCTCTTCTTTCTGGAGTAAAAGGAACTCTAAGAGTTGTTTTAATTTGCATTTCTCTATTGGCAAGCAGTGTTGAACATTTTTTCATATATTTACTGGCCATTTGTATTTCTTCTTGTGAGAAATGTCTATTCATTAAAGTTGTTTACTTTTAGATTAGGTCTTTTATTATTATTTGAATCTTTTATATATTCTAGATATTTTCCTTCTGTTTGAGTCACAGCTGGCAAAAACTTTTTCTCATTTATAGTTTTTTCCTTCACTAATTTGAAGATTTTTAATTTGATAAAATTATGTAAAAATATTTTTTGGTACTGGGGATTAAACTCAGGATTTTGAGTTTGCAAGGAGGCAGCGGGACCACTGAGCTAAATCCCCAACCCCACATTTCTTGATTCTCAGTGTTATTTTTTATGCAATTGGTGTTCAATTTAGAAAGTTCTTATATACACCAGTGAAATCAAGAGTTGTACTTACTTAACCTTCAAGTGGGTTAAATGTTTCTGTTGTAATATTTGGCCTTTGATCCACTTTAGTTTTAGTTTAGTAAATGGTGAGATGGATGGTAACTTTTTACTGTGTCTTCAAACTACAGAAGAGAAATGGGGTTTTTAGGACAAGGCACTGTTCGCACTGAGGAGGGCTCTGTCTCCTGAAGAACTCACCTCCTAAAATCAACCTCTTGGGTTAAGATTTTAACATATGAAATTTAGGAAAAATCCAAACATTCAGATCATAGAAATGAAATACCAAGAATAAGCAAACTTGGGCATAGAAAATGGAATAGAGGGTACCTTGGGTTGCGGTTGGGAATGTCACTGGTTAACTCCTTGCTTTAGTGGTAATGGAAGTTAAAACTTAATTGACACTATGAATATATAGGAAAAAGTTTTAATTAGAAAAGAAGAGATGATAGGGAAAGGATTTCAGCTTGAGAAGCTGAAGGGGGGAATTCTGAAGAACAAGATCCGATTGGCCCATTAGCAAAGGGACCAATTTCACAGAGTACTTAACGTGGTCTAGGGTCTGGTTCTGTAGCTCAGGAAGAAGCCTGCCGATGTGAAGACCAATTGGGTTCTCATAAGAGGAATCCTTGAGACATGGTGTAGTCCAGACATGCGAGGCTCCGCTGGAATGCAGGAACTTCACATGCCTGCGACTACCACAGATCCAGTCCTGCAATTACTCAGCATTGCATCATCACGAGGATTCCTCCTGTGCAAACCAAATGCAGGTGTAACCAGTCTTGTGGGTGATGATGGAGCCTCAATAAATCAGTGATAATGAATCTCATTTTTTCCAATTTTTTCAATTTCAAGGATAATGAGTCTTGTTTTGAGAAATTCCCTAAAACACTAACATCCCTATATGCAGAGCTGAAAAGAATTTGACCCAGTTTTACAAAATAATGGCTGAACTTCATTCAACTTTTAGTTATTTATTGGGCATCTGTAGGCCCTAGTGAAAGCATAGTTTTTAGCAAAAGCTACTTTTCAGTCCCTGTCTATCTTAGAACAAAATACAAACTATACTCTGAATAAGAACAGGTTGGAGGCCCAGGAGTTTGCCTTCTGATTGTGTCAGGAAAAGGAATTATTGCTCAATTGGTACAAATTTTGTTGAGGGGAAGAAAAGGTGCTGGGAATAGACAGTGGAGACAGTGGGACAGAGGGGACTGCTTCCCTTTATTTTCTAAGGAAGGACAGATGTGTTTGGCCAAGGGCTATTGCATTCCTCCCCTGGCTTCCCTTTTCCTCCACTCCCAACCCCGAGGGCAGACTGGGATAACTTGGCTGTGTGTCCTCCTGAATTACACAGTGGTCATTCTCCAGGCCACTCTGATGGGATTCAGCTCATTTGTCAGCCTTGACACCACTCCCAGCATCCCAAGGACCCAGAAATACTGCCCCTTTGAAGAAGTAGAAGTCAATCACCCCTGAGGTGGCAGAGATCCATGCCCATCATTAACATCCCTAAATTCAAACCCCAGTAAACTGTGATGAACACAACTAGCCCTTCAGAAAATTCTCTAGCTTCAGCCAGTCTTTTCTTTTTTTTTTTTTTTTTTTTTTTTTTTT
>NW_022900928.1:94611780-94626072 GCF_012274545.1 Fukomys damarensis | reverse complement strand
TTTTTTTTTTTTTTTTTTTTTTTTTTTTTTTTTTTGTATCAACCAGTCACCTGCTGATCAAATAGCTGGTGTCTTTCCTAAATTTTCTTGAACTACCAGCATAACAATATGGCTTGAAACAATAACAGGCCTGCACTTGCACAAAGAGCAGCCCAAATTTGAACCAATCCCAGGTCTACACTTGGATCAATCACATGCTTGCAGATGCTCTGTGAGCAGCACTTTCCTCACACATATATCGGACTGGAGGCTCCCTTAGTTGTACTGCGCCTCTGCTCTACCATGTCAGTCCTGCTAAAAGTAAATCACTGCTCCAGTGGTCCTTTGAATCTGCCGCACTGTACTGATTTCAATCTGAGTGGAGCAAAATAATCCTCAACTGATTGGCAACACTGGTTATATAACATTGTAAATTTATTTAATGACACTGGACTGTGATTGAAAAGATAAATATTTGCATGAATTGTGCCTGCATAATGAAAAAAATTTAGTTCACAGTTGCTGTTTCATGGAAACTTTTTGAAACCATCTGCTCAAAGGAGACTCTAACTTTTCTAGCTTCATATTTATTATAATAAACTTGTATTTATTTTGTGTGAATTTTGAATACTCTCTTTTCCCCAGGGCTAATCTTCCATAACGATTTCCATTTCAGATTTGCTGATGTTGTTCCTAACAGTGTCTGCCCATTGAAAGAATCCAGTACAAATTATCAATTAATTTTACTCTCCTAATATTAAAGAAAAAATGACTTCTTGAGTACCACAGACATTAGAACTATCTACATCTTTTCAATCTTGACACTGATAGAGTTGACCAATTTAAAAATATAATTTAACAAATGTCATGCTAATAGGCCCCTCATAAATACAGGTAGAGAAATAAGACTAATTATTGTATTGTTACACCACAGAATTCTCCACAATCAAATTACAGATTATAAAAGGAATACCTAGTTATTCCTACTGGTCTCCAAGAGCCATCTTATTTTTATTTCAACCTTGGTAGGAAGTAAGTGAGGTAGCTGATTACAAAAGAGGAAACAATCACACACTATGATTTTAGGAAATACATTCTGAACAGTAGTGACAACAGTAAGTTAAGTTTTCTGTGAGAATTTGTGTACCTTGAAATGTGCTTCAAATAAGCTCCCAGAGAAAAGAAAGAGGGGAATGGAATTAATATGAGAAAAAGAAAAAAAATGGAAAAAAGTACTTGTAGATTGGGAGGTGTGGAGGGGTTGAAGAGAGGGCAGGGGCATGAGGAAAAAAATAAGAACCAAGATGGGCTACGTAAAGGTGCAAATTTCCAATGATGAATGTCATTATATCATATACCTTAAATGTACGAATAAAATTAATTAGTAAAAAAAAGAAACAAATAAGCTCACAGAGCAGGAACTATTATGAATTTTTCTTTTTTTGGGGGGGGACAAAGGATTGAACTCGGGTCCTTGAGCTTGCAAGGCAGGCCACCGAACAGCTCAGCTAAATCCCTGGCCCCTATGAATTTTTCTATCTTATAATTTAGAATAACATTATACAACTGCTCATTGGTATAAAAACCAACAACAAAAAGCATGAGATTTCCTCTTATTTTTCCCTCTGATTTCTCACATCAGACTAGAAACTTTAAGATCTTAGAACAACTTCTTTGGTGAATGCTTTACATTGTGAACACTCAGAATAGACACAAAATTTTATTCAGTTAATATTTAATATAACAATTCTCCTTAAATCCAGCACTATTTTCTTTTTTTTAATGTCAGCTTGTTTATTGAGCACCGAGTAGGACTGGAGACTGCCACCTTCACAGTTCCTTACAGAGGTTGTGGCCCAACCATTTCTTGTTTTGCAGATGGGGGAACCCAAGCTGAGGTCCAGAGCAGGGGAGAGGGAACCTAACCTGCTAATTGTGGAAGAGAGACAGAGAGAGGAGGGGGGAGGAGAGGCAGAGGCAGACAGACCAGGTGTGGTGCAAACTTAATCCCAGGCCTTGGGGACTAAGGCAGGAGGATGGCTGCAAGTTCCAGGCTAGCCTGAACTGCATAGCAAGATCCGGTCCCCAAAAAACAAAACAAAACCAAAACCAACCCCCCCAAAAAGTGAGGAGCCTGAGCTTCCTGCTTAAATACAGTTTAAGCGACTGTATTTACAGGGGTGTTTGGAAAAGCAGACCTGTCCCCAAGCAGTTCATAGCCCAGAGATGCCTCCTGAACACCCCAGACTGGCTTGTGCAACTGAGGGTTGGTTGAGCTCTGAGCATACTTCCAGTCCTAGCATTGGTGACTGCAGATCTGACTCTAGGGCCCAGACAAGGATAAGTGGGACCCACAGTGCAGGAGGGTGAGGCCTCCCTGGGAGTGCAGTGGAACAGCCACAGACCTGTGTGCTTCTCCCCCAAGGAATGACATCCGGGTTAACACCTGGCCCCACTGGCAAGGGTCAGAAGGGCAACAGGAAGTGGCACAGTATGGAACCAGACACTCCGGAGCAGGCCAGACAAGACAGCGAGCTGCCAGCAAGGCTGGTGGCTCACTGTGGCTTTAGACCCCTGGCGCCTGTCTGGTCTGCATGCAACACCAAGGTGGCATAATTACAAGGAAGACAAATGAGCCTTTCTTAAGACCCCTCTGTAAGTCCTAACACCATGGCCTCAGCTTCCTGGGATTGAGTCTGTGCTTCGGTAAAAGGGAGCCTAGGGCACAAGTCCCATGGCAAGTCCAACTCCCTGAACCTGGTGCAGCTCTGCTGTCCAGAAGAGAAAGGCCCTTCTCAAAGGATTCCTCCTAGGTGGAAAGGGCTGGCCACCAACACAGACCAGAAAGAAGGCTCTGAGTTCAGAAGGAGGGACTTTGTGCCATGCTCTTACATGCGACACGGATAACACTGAGGGGAGGAAGGTGGCACTGGGACCGACACACTCTCAGACAAGGAATGTGGGCCCTGAGATGGCTGAATGGGTCTCCCAGACCTCCTTGCCCAATGTGGCCCCAAAGTGCAGGCGGATGGCCACCTCTCCCAGGTGAGGGGCCCCCTCTTGGGGTAGGTCTTCTGAGGCTCACCCTGCACCTGCTCCGACAATCTTCCAGGCTCATCAATGGACCCCACACATCCAGGAACCCAGAGACCCTGGGAGGGTGGGGGGCTCATCCCTCTCCTGGCTCAACTGACAGTAAGAGGAAGTAACAGGTGAGAGTGCCCTGTGGGGGAAGCCTAGAAGGCCCCAGAGCCACCATGGGCAGAGAAACCCACCTGGGGAGACCCCCTATTTCCAGGACAGCCACAGGCCTCCCACCAAAGCCCACAGCAGTCTGTACTCAGCTCCTCTTCTCATCTTGCAGGAGCTCTTGGTCCCATTTACAACTCCAAGCAATGCTTGCAAAAATACTAGGAAAGCTCCATAAGAGGAAAAGAGTCTCAAAGTCACAAAGTAGAAAATACAAATTCTCCTCAGGCCATCCGTACACTCTGCTGCTTTTCACAAGGCCACAGGTAGACTGTGCGGTCATTCCTTGTCCCTTGAGGTCTCATCCTGCACAGGTCCAACATGTGGTCCTCCTGACTCTGGTACCAGCCAAAGGCCCTTCCAAAAGCCACACCCCATACATGCAAAATAATAAGAGAGGAAGGTAGAAAAGCTAGTAGTGACCAACTTGGGAAATGGAGGCACCTTGTCATACACATATGTTGTTCCCAAGAGGGCTGCTGCTTCTCATCTGAATAAAAAATAAGTCTCTCCAAAGCCATCTTCAAATGAGGGACCAGTGTGAGGCACAGAGGAAGGACCCAGAGACAGGGTGCTCAGAGAGCCCAGAGTGGCCAGCAGGCCCCTGGGGTGATGGTGATGGTGATACAGATGGTGATTTCAAAAGGGAAATTTCTGCAATTTAAATGAATTACATTGAAGTTATTTTAGTACGTGTCAGATGTCTACTCCTGCTTAATCTGCTTTATTAGTAATAAATGTGCTTCCCATTTGTCATTTAGTCCATTTTTTCAAATAAAAATAATTTTATGTCGTTATAAATAAGTAATTAGGGCCATTAAAACCATTTCTCTAAGCACTCAAATAAATTGAGTCTGTTTATGATGCTTGCCGTTTTCTACGATTTAGGGGTTTTTCAATTGCTAAATGCCACTGAATAATTTAAAAAATAAAAGAGGCTGCCAAAAAGATGGTTTTTGGAGAGAGGAGCCATTTGTAAAATATTCAAGCATTAGGAGACAGTACAATGTAATACAGAATGCTATTGTTTCCTTTTAAAAAGCTGATTTCAAAATTCTGCTAAGAAAGAGATTTTTTTTGTTCTACTTTGTTTCATTTGGTAGAAATATGTTGGTAAGTAATCAGAGGCAAGGGAAATAGGCATGTGATGCCTAAGTCCTACAGGATTTTCTCAAAATACCCTTTAAGTGCAATGGTTAAGAAATGTTGGCTGTCACTTTTAATTTTTTTTTTTTTTTGGCAGAATATAGCATGTGTATGATGTCAGTTTGAGTATAGGACCTTAGACATAAGTGAAATGCTTTATTTAATAACTGTGAATATTTAAATATTTAAATATTGTATTTTTTAAGTGTCAATTAGATGGAAACTTTTGGTATAGCAAAACAAAGAAAAGAGGTCAAAGATAGCGCAGTCAAAGGGAATCACATTTTCTTTCTTCTTACTGAAAGCTGCTTATCACAGGAGACCCTGATGTCAGCCACACTGCTTCAGGTCTCCAAGCTTCATCATGGGCTCTGGTGGGGGTGTTGCATATGGTGGCATCAGGGGTTCACAATATGTTTCATTCATCTAAGATAATACTCTCACCTATGCTTCCCTGGGGTCCTTTAGCAAAATCCACTAACAACCACTTTTGCCTTCATTTAGCTACTAAAGGACAGCTTTCTCTAGGTCTATTAATGAAACAAAATGAAACAAGATTGCTGAACTCACTGTTGTTAAGTCTTGATGAATTTGGCTCATTTTCCCCTCAGGGTAGACAGATTTGTGCCTTTAAGGAAAGAGTTTACTGATCTCAGCTCTTTCTTTAGATTATGGCCATCACTGGACATAAGTATTCATAATTGCATCACCTTCCAAAGTGGGACCCCATCTTCTGAACCCCCACGCAGGTATCATCTCTACTTTTGTTTACACCAAAGGCAATCAAGAGGACAGGCTGCAGAAGTGTCCACAGCCCACCAGGCAGCTGGACAAGGGCACCCAACATGCTAAAGTGGGTTGGCTTCCTGAGAAAGGAAAACAGGTAGAACAATTGATTTGTAATGGGGCCAGCTGCATTTCAATGGCAGGGTACCCAAAAGTCACTTGCTTGACCTTGGCCAAGTTCTGATTATTTTGGTTTCCTGGTCTGCAAAAGAGCAGGATACAGGGTTTTTGTCCCTCTTCTCTCTCCCTTCTCTCCTCCCCCAGAGTCCCCTCTACTTCCAGCCAAGGGAAGGAAGGAGTTTGAAGCATTATGTCAGATAGGTTGCATCTTTCTGAGGGTAGGTCTTTGTGTGAAGAGGGTAATAACCCCAACACCAGCTCTGGATTTGTCCATCTATCCATGGTGAGGAAGAAGATACATGTCTTCTGGAGACCGTAAATCCTAGGTTATCATACTGGTCTGTCCTGGTAAGACCTGTGACCTCAATCCCTTTGAGAATCCACTTCTTTTCTGTCAAATGGGCACACACAGCTTGCTCTGTTACCTTTGTGAGTTGTTAGGATTAAAATATTTATGGACCTGAAAAAAGCATTAAATACTACAAAGTGTCATAAGAATGAAAGCCATGTGTTCTATCATCTTTATCAGGGCAGTGTCTTAGCTACTTCTCATTGCTGAGACAAAATATCCAACACCTAAAGTTAAAGGTGAAAAGGTTTACTTAGCTTACAGTTTGTAGAGGTTTCATTCTATAGTTGTCTGACTCCAAGGCAGGGTGGTACGGCAGAGGGACACTAGAGAGGAGAAATAGTCCACAGCCACCAGCAGGCGAGAACGCAGCAAGCAGCAAGTCTAAGAGAATTTAGCAGCTTCTTTCTGCTCCATTTATATTCTGTTTAGGTTATCAGGATTAGGGTGGTGCCAAACTAATCAGTGGGCTAATTTAGCAATCACAAACCCTTAATCCCAGCATCACACACTCTAGATCCAGCCACCGCATCAAGGCGTTTTCTCAGCTTTTCACAAAGTGATCTTGGCAGGGCCCAGGGACACTCTGCCCTCTCTTTTGCTCTGCCTTCTTGGACAAGCCCCGCTGTCCTGAGGCCCTACTAAGCCTCCCTTCCTTTCCTGTACTCCTCCCTCTTTCTCCCCCTCTCCGTCAGCTCCAGAGGCTCAAACTTTATCCTGCATTTCTTCAGAGATTATGCAAGGGAGGGGCCCTGGCCTCTGCTCTTCTTCCCCAAGGATGAAGCCGGCCCATTCCGCAGGAGAACCCCATCCTTCCTCCCAGAACCCAAAACCCATCAGTAATGAACTTTGCAAACATCTGGATGTGGACATCTTTTAAAGTCTGGTGATGCTCATCGCTTTCTTATCTCTGGTGCACGAGCAGTGAAGGAGCCAAAATTTTCTGCAATTTTGTCTGAAGTAGTTACAGTAATGAAGGCAGGAAGGCAGAAACATAACATTTGGAAACCTGAAGAATTTCTGGCGCTGAGCAACTGTGTTTCTTTGACTATTTCCTGGGCCAGAGTTGGGAGCCCCACAAAAAGTATGGGCAAGACAAAAACATCTGCTGTGTGATTGAACCTCTCAGCCCATGGTTCCTTCGCACCTGCCCTGAAGTATAGCGGTGTCTGGATGTCTGTGCCTGCTGTATCTTCCCTCCTCTTTCAGGCTCTGCAGGGAAGATAAGGGGCCTTGTGGGTCATCTTAATGCCCATACAGAGGGGACTGAATACCTGAAAGCTCCGGTGCTCGGCTCTTCCTCCCTCTCGTCTCACTCTTCATTTTTATTCTTTCTTACTCTCCTCCTTTTCTTAACACTTTTACCCCTCCTTACCCTCCACCTCTTCTTCCTACCTTTGCTCTTTCTCTTCTTTTTCCTTCTGTATCTCTATGTCTCTCTCACACACATAAACATATATTTTAGCTGAAAAAGTCTCCCACTTAAAACATCTGCATAAGTTTTTTTCCATTCCCAAGTGTTTCCATTCACATTATGTGTACATTTTGAATTGTTCCAACCCCACTGAAAGGCAAGTGTGTGCATGCACGTGTATGTCAGTCTGCCTGCATCTGTGTGTCTGTGTGGTCAGTGGGAGAATTTAAACTAAAAATGGGTCAGGCATTCATAGATTCAGTTAATAATTTATTTCACAATACATTGTACCAATATTTTACAGGTTCTGGGCATATAATAGTGAATAAAGTGGGTACCATCTTTGCCTTTTTGGTGTTTACAATCTGCTAAGGAAAAGAAATATTTATATAAATACCTGCATTAAAGTGCAGAGCATGTAATAAAAAGGATAAACCATGTGGAAACATAAAGCAGGTATTCCCTAACCTAGCCCGGCAATAAAGGAGTACCCTCCGTGCAAGCTCACCCCCCACCCACCACACATCTCTTCTTCAAACTGAGACCAGTAAGTTGAATACAACTTACACAGATAGAAGAGGAATTATTGCAGAGAGATTGGAAGGCTGGTAAGCGATGAACGTCAAAGGAAAGGAGGATAACTATGAGGAATTAGATCGTGGGAATAAAGTACAGGAGCAGAGAGAAAAAGATGGAGAAGTCATCTAGGGTGAGTTGGGGGGGTAGATCCTGAAAGACCAGAGTTGCTTTTTATTTCTGGGTTCAGTGGGAGGGAATATAATCCTATAATGTAGAAGGGCAATGGATGGCCCATTTTAGAATAACAGCAGCAGAGTTTGGAGAAACCATAAAAAAATAGGAGTTTTTGAAAACAAACTGGCATGGAACGAGCTTTAATCTGTATTAAATGAGAAAAGTAAGAATCATGTTTCTATATCCTTTGATACTCTGGTTTTAAAAATCCATATACATGCATGTCATTACACAGGTTTTTCAAAAATAAACAGCAGATTGTATTAGTAAATATTCCCCAAGGAAAATCTTCAGAGGCTAGAGCAGAAGTAGGAAAGCTTTTCTTCTAGTCAAAATTAGGTACTTTTCAGAGGAGATGTTTTAGGGATAAATATCCACAGGACTTATAGTTTGTTTGGTATTAGAACACAGGCAGAAGTGCTGAGGGTCGACACATAGAATTCTGCTTCCAACAATTTTGTCCATCACATTTGGACAGGAACACCAGTGGAGGAGCAAGTTTGGTGAGGAAGAGCAGGTTTGGTGTTCAGTTCAGGACATGAGATGTCTACAAATTACCCAGGCAGGGTGGACCAGCAGATGAGGATATCCAAGCTGCTCATGCCTGGGGCTCTGGAGACAGATCTAAACTAAACAGAGGTGCTTGCAAATCGTAAGCTTACATGTGGTAACCTATGAGAGTAGGTGTGATGGCCCAGGTGATGAAAACACCATGTCACTAATGTACGTATCAGTATATTGTCTTTTTTGGTGCATCTACATGCATTTTTCTTTGCATATGCATTATGTGTACATGCATTACGTGCATTATACATATGTACATATGTGCATTTTTGTGCATATATGATCCCTTACTGTTGGGCATGCAGCTCTGTATTTGTGTATCCCAGTGAATCTTTCTGACCTCCTTGCCACTCAGAACAACATTCTTCTTAAAAGTTATTATGGCTTTTGTTGGAGGTGATGACAGAACTAAGATGAGATATGAGGACAAGGGACAAAGGGAGGCTATGTATGAGCCCTCATAAATGGCGCCTTGGACACCTGGTTCCAGATTTTCTTCCTAGCAGAGACGGTTTTCCTTTATTGTTGCTGTACACTTCACAACTCAGTACAGGGGCAAAGAGAGATGCGCGTGAAGATGACAGCCTTAGGGTACAAGGTCAGAGTCTTTGCTTTCAGGCTCAGCCATGAGTAGCTGCAAAACAGACACCTGAAGAATGGATCAGCTAAGATCTTATAGAAGAAATAATTGGGCCACATAGCATAACTAACCACCCATATTAAAAACACAGGAGGATGAAAATGAGGTGCAAAACCTCAAACTCTGACCTCAAACAGCAATGATCAGGCAACTCAATAACAATAAAATAATCCAATTTGAATGAGGCAACAAACTTGAATAAACATTCTCTAAAAATGTATAAATGTCCCTTAAATAAGTGTATGAAACTATGCTCAGTATCCTCAGTCTTAAGGGATAAGAAAATCAAAAGTATAATGAGATTAGAAGGGAAAACAAAATGGTGAAATGTGGAAAATAGTATGGCAATTTCTCAAATATGGAATTGCCCTGTGATCAGTGATTCCATGTTTAGGTATACTAGCAAACAAATTTAAAGCAGGAACTTGAACAGATATTTTAAGTTTCATTTTTATAGCAACATTATTCACAATACCGAAAGGTAAAAGAACCCTAGTATGCATTGATAATTGAATGAATAAACAAGACAGTGTGTGTGTGTGTGTGTGTGTGTACACAGAAGGAAACATCATTTGGTGTTAATAAGAAATGAAATTCTGATACTTGTTCCAGAAGGTCTAAACCTAGATAATATCAAACAAAATAAGCTAGACACTATTATTGCCTGATTCTACTTACATGGGGTACATAAAAAAGTCCAAGGGCCAGGGATTTAGCTCAGTGGTGCTGCCACTTGCCCCAGAAGCACAAGGGCCCAAGTTTGATCCCCAGTACCAAATAAGAAAAAAAAGTTTAATTCATACAGAGACTGGGAGGCAGAACAGTGGGGAATTATTGCTTCACAAGTATGACTTTCAGGTTGTGATAATAAAAAAACTTTTGTACATGATGAATGGCAAAGTTGTATAATAAAGTAAATGTATTTCATGCCACAGAATTATATGTCTATAAAAGATTAAAATGGTAGGTTGTATATTCATGTATTTCACTTCAAAAGAGGAATTTAAAGAAAGCAAGGATAAGGAACCTTTCTTCTTGCAATTTTCTAGTTGGTGTTTGGTTACTAGATGGGGACAGAGTCCTAAGAGAGGATTAGAAAAAGGAGAAAGGCCACAACCCCTATGCAATGTTTGACCCTTCCCATATTAAGTCCTTGGGAACCAGGCAGGCCCCACACCTTACTACCTTCTGGTGCCTGCCTGGGGCAGAAGAGAGATGTTTAAACATTAATCTACCCTCCCTCCCTCGTGTGTTTAGTTTCCAAGTTCAACTTCGTTCAGAAGGATACTTGCTGTTCTTAAGCTATATTTCCAACAATCCTTGTGGTATAGGCTGCAATACATGACCATTTCCCATCTCCAAAAATGCTGATGGGCCATAAAGAGCGAGAGAATGGATTCATTCATAGGAAAATGGATACATATTGAAGATATACTCCTAAGTGAAATAAATAAGTCACACATGTAAATACCAAATAGTTTCCCTGGTGTGAATATTCTGCAACAATGCATAAGATTCTAATGAGATTGCTGACATTTAGAAATTTGAAGAAAGGAGCTAAAGGTGTAGGGAAGGTGTGATGTGTAGGGGAAGAACAAAAAGGGAAAAGAAAAAAATGTGAGAGAATGAAAAGATGAAAATAAAGTGTTTGTAGATGGGGAGGGGAGGAGGGGTGAAGGGAGGGCAGAGGTAAGGGGAAAAAATGAGAATCAAGACTTGCCATGTAGAGGTACATGATCCCAACAATGAATGTAACTGTACTGTATCCCTAAAATGTACCAATAAACTCAATAAAATTAAAAAAAAAATGCTGATGGGAAGGGAGGGATAAGATCTTTTAGGAATTACTCTGTCTATGCCACCACATGATTACCAGCCATGATAGTTAAGTAATTCATTAGTAGAAATCTCCTTCTCTGACCCACCCTAGGCCACATGGAGTCAGACTGAATAGCAAGATTCTCATCAGAAGTGGTAAACCTCCTCTCCATCCTCCTCACCAATGTCCAACCCAAGATTCAAGTGTCCCAGTGTGTTTCGACGAAGGATCTCCCAGCCCCGGTGACTGCTGCTGCTTTGGGATGTGTTCCTGGACAGGGAGGGTGTCTGGGGGGTCAGGGACGCTCTGGCCAGGGTCCCACTCTGATTCCCAGAAGGCTGTTTCTCAGAAAGCTGCTCTTGTTCGTCCTCCTTGTCTGAGCTTTTGAAAGCTTCTACATAGCGAAGCACTCGCAAAGGATTCTGATCCTGGTGGTTTTCAACCCTGATAAGGGACAGTAGAAAGAACTCAGTTCATGATGGACCAAAGTGAGACACCGAGACAAATGTGGAGGAAATTGGATTGTAAGTTAACAGAAGGACAGGAACAGATTGAAGCAGAAAGATAAACAGGGATCAAGTAAGAAGAAACAGGTGATGGTGGAGGCAAAGTTGGGAATCAGATGAACAGTCAGATTTTAGAGGGGAGAGTCTGTGCTGCTAAACATGCTGATGTATAGAGTTTGAGAGGACGTAATTCAGGAAATACACATAAGGAGGAAAGAGAGCCATGTCAGAAGACAAGGAAAAGCATGAAGGGAGAAGTTAAGTTCAAGGCCAAAGTATATTGACAATTGGGACAAGAAAGGAAGAAGATTGAACATAAACAAGCACTGATCTGAGCGTAGTTGCAAGCACATAACCTTTTACGCGTGGTTGCCCCGAGGTACATTCTTTATAATTCCTTAATTTCAGGTCCATCTCCTTCTCAAGACAGGCTAGTGCAGTCTCCTAGTTGCCCACACTACCACTGCAGAAGACATCTGCAGGTCACATGTGCCCATGGTCACTCACCGCAAGAACCATCGGTCCCCCAGGCCATAGTCACACCCACGGAGTCCTGAGCGGGGCCACAGGAAACGGGGCATCTTCCTCTCCAGCAGCACTGTGGTGGCCACAACCTGGCAGAAGGTGTCACGTAGAGAGAGCTCAGAAAGAGCCCTGAAGTCCAGAGAGACACTGGCGCACAAAGGGAACCCAAAGCAACCCATGAAATGAGGACCCCAGAGACCAGTGGTGAGGGCCACCATTTGTACACCTCTGCTCTACCCCGCTTTCCTCATAAAAAAAGATGATATTGCATGTTTTGAATTTTTAAAAAATGACTCCTCCATTATTATTCAGACTCTTGGTAAATGAGAAATTTCAAACTAAGCTCTTTTTCTTTATCACAGGGAAGCCACAGACCAATGATCTTGATTTAAATAAAATAGTTAAGGAAACCTCCATGATCTCAGGGATGAAATGCTGCTACTCCAGTTAAGAAAATTTGCAGCATAAACATCTATATAGTAAAATGGAAAAGTGTCAATTAATGGCTGCCTGCTTGGCAGGGAAATTCCTAGTACCATGTCCATGTTCTGTTCTTTGCCCAGCCTTCATTAATCACATCAAGGAAACACAGCTTATCCCTGTGGTATCCAACTGGAAAGGGAATACAATATGTGGGGTGAAAAAGGCAGTAAAAAGCGATCTCACTAAACCAGAATGCTGTTCTAAAGCCAATTACGTGAAATTTAAGAAACTTGAAATGTGAAGTACTTTATTTACATTTCTAAAGCTGATTTAAATAAATTGTATTTCAAAAATTCTAGTTAATCATAAGCATAAAAAGAAGCAGGTACATATTTGGTAAAAGAATTGATTTTAGAAGCTATTAACAGTCGCATTAAGTGCAAAGCGAAGAAAGGCAGGAGCTCTCTGTGGACTACATGGTTCCCACCACATCAGGGACTTTCTGTTTTCAAAAGGACCATGATGTGTTAGCATACAGACCAATTATAGTCAGGATGGGGACACAAAGCCTTATTGATAGAAGGAGCTGACAATTCCTAAAATAGCCATTTCCCTATGTTATATTTTTCCGTTCCCTGGATGTGTCATTACTTCACTCTCAGTGTTTTTAGCTGTGCCAGGTTCCCTCCCACCTCCAGACTTTCCAGTCATACTGTTCTCTTTCCTAGATAGAACCTCTTTTCCCCAAAAAAGGACTTTTATGTTTTTTCTGGCATCATTCAGCCTCCCTTTCCTTTGGGCATCAGAACCTACCTTTTCTTCAGAGGTTTATTCCTTCTCCACTCAGAGTCTACTGTTAGAGCAGACTAGAATGCACCCAGTCTTTGTGTTAATCTATTTTTGCAAACAGACTGAGGAAGGAAGACCTCACTGTTGTCTCTGCTGCCAGTACCACTATAGTCTTTGGTCACACCTGAAATTAAAAGATGGATCTAGGACCCAAACTCACTTCCAGACACAGAACTAAGGCAGAATTTTCTGGAATCAAAGGTGCCATTTGAAAGCCTATAGTACTGCACAGTTTCAGGACATCTGATGTATGCAACATATATGGGGCCCTTGGGATTGTGCGATACTGGGAATCATACTGGGGCATAACAGAGGAGAAACAGTTCATGGCAGGGCAGGCTGGAAGCTGTAAGCAGCAGCAGCAAGCCTCCCTTCCCTTTTCATCCCATCCATGTCACAAGCCTTTTGGGTGGTGCCACTCATACCCAGAGTGGGGCTGCCTATTATCCACACCCAGAACTATGCTAAACCAATCAGTGGACTAATTTATTTACCATCTTCATACAACTTTAATATACATTCACATGCCCCAGATCCATCCACCTCCAAAAAATCCCCACCTATGAGCAGATGAGGCTTTGGAGGACACTAGATATGAGCCATAATAAACATGAACCTATCTAACAATAAAAACTTTTAAAACATAGAAAAATTTCCCTTCCCCAAATCCTGCTCACATTTACAAGATAACAAGGTGTTAATTAGCATTAAACAAGTTAAATATCCCTCTGACCAGAAATGATTATGTGGAATAGTTAGAATTTTTAACTAACTGTGAATTTTAACTTCTATTTTATGATGATACAAAGAAAAGATCATGGAGAACTAGAGATTTCTAGAATGAAATAAAAGATAAGGACCAAAGTTTAAAAATAGAATATATACGAACAAAATAATTTCTAGTCTCCAAGGGATTCAAGGAGGAACAGCGAACCTATTTGTTACCTGTGACCAATAGCACCACCCCCTCTATCTTCCATTTTATCTGCTTCTATCTCTTCCATCCATCTACATGCACCTGAGGCCTGAGGTTTATATAAACCTTAGAGTTGATAGCCCACAAAATTTTTTTGTGACTCTCCTAAGAGTGGCCCATCAGGATGGGGATTTAGCTCAGCTGTTCGGTGGCCTGCCTTGCAAGAGCAAGGACCCGAGTTCAATCCCCGGTAC
>NW_022900928.1:94595960-94611566 GCF_012274545.1 Fukomys damarensis | reverse complement strand
AAAAAAAAAAAAAAAAAAAAGAGTGGCACATAAGAACAAACCCCACTTTGACTTTTGACTTTTTTCTCCAACCCCTGACCCTTAGCAGACTGACACTATTAAACTCACCTGAGCCCTCCAGAGCTCATCCCGTTCCTGGGCCACTCGCCAGTGGGTGTCGCCCATCATGGCAATGAACAGGTTGAGCATTAGCAGTGTGGCAATGATGGCAAAGGCAGCGTAGGTGATGCTGTACATGAAGGGCAGATCCACACTGTAGTTGGCTGGGCCATCGATGATGGTGAGGAACAGCTCAAAGGTGCTGAACAGCGACGTAGGGTAGTCAGAGAACTCCCCCAGACTGGATGGGTCTTCTGTCTGGAAGATGATAAAGAATGCTGCTCCGCCCAGGAAAGGGGCATGGAGACATGGAGATGAGGAAATGGAAATATCACCTTAAGCATGAGCCTGGTTAGTATGCACTCTACCTGGTCTGCATCCTCTCCCTGTCTCTCTCTCACTGTCTCTGTCTCTGTCTCTCTCTCTCTCTCTTTCTCTCTCTCTCTCTCTCCCCACACTTACATAAATGTTTACACAATTTACACATTCACAAATGGAGTTACTTGCAGAACCAAAATTAAGATGTCTTATGACTAATTTGACTATGATGGGTAATGATAATATTCAGTCATTTATGAAAAATGATATGTGCACATGTATATGCATAATAAATCACTTAATAGATTCTCACATTTTTGGAAATCAAATTTTTGAAAGATAAGTTATTAAAAGTATGCAGGGAACATCCAAAACTTTTAAAGAACAGAGCACATGTAAAAGGTAAGAGAACAGCACTTTGTTCAAACCAATGACCTCTAGATAACCAGGCATCACTCTGAGATTTCCAAGGTGAGCCTGGACCACCACCATCCAGGATAGGGTACCATTGCTCACTGTGTAGCCTGCTGCATGGTTGTTGGTCCTTTGGAAACTAAGGACATCACTAGACCCTTTACATGGCTTCTCTCTTCTTCATGGGGAATGAAAATATCAACACAGAGATTCAAAAAGTAGAAATAGGGTCTACTACAAAGAACTACTTCCTTGCTTAAGAAAAATTTAAGGGGAATGGTCAAGAAGTGATCATTTAGGGGATTCCAGGTACAAGACATGTACAGGAAAGCATGCTGTTGCCATTGCTCTATTTTGTAACTTATATGTGCAGAAGCAGTTGGGGCATAGAGGGGAGGAAGGGGCTCAGGGAGTGGAATATTCCAAAAAGACTACCATAGTTTTATCCTGTCATACATTAGATCTTGGTGTAGTTATGCATCTCCTGTTTTATGGGAAACACAATAGGGAATAGGGAAATTTCTGGAGATAGTATAGAGTTCTTGGTAACGAATCATGGTGTTTAGATGTGGAGGGGTCTTCATGCCTAGTGGATGGGCAGCTGCAGACACCAAGGACAGAGCGAGAGTCACTGCCTTCCCCTTCCACCTCTCGGAATTCCTCTACTTATGTACATCCTCTCAACACCCTCTGGTCCTTCCTGCCTGTCCCCAGTTCTGCTGCGTTTTCTCCAGCTCCCTTGTAGTCTACTGTGCCTTCTTTGACAGAGTCCCTAACAGTCCCAGTTGTTTTGGTCTCTTTTTGTCACTCCTTATCTTCTGTTTTTCTAACATGCCCAAACTCTTCGGATTCTTTTTCTATACATCTTTTTTCTAATATTTTCATTTATCTCAACTTTAAATGAACAAATACAGAAAGAAAGCACACTGCATATTATTATTTTCTGTATGCTTCTTCTTCTGAACTGTAAACATAGAGGAGAACTTGAACAATCAAACATTGAATTGTCCTTGTTTGCCCACACAATCCTCCACAACTGGCCAGTGTTTCCTGTTTAACATTTCCCTCTCCCCAAAGGTTTTTCTATATCTCTCCATTGAAGATCTTCAAGGGAGACTGGTCAATGAATATTATTGGCTCAGAACACATAAGGCTACTTTCTAGGCCAATGTGAGTGTTCCTGAGCTCAGGGATAAAGATTATTTTCAAACAGGAAACAAAAAAATTGGAGTGTAGTTGAGAACTGAAAGCAATAGTATAAATAAGCTTTCCTAAGACCTGATCTAATGTCCTGGATGAAGGCATAGTGCTCTTACCTGAGGAAAATCCCAGGATGACCATGCCCATCAGCCAACAGAAACGCATTAGGTCCCCAAAAATCATCTACAGAAAACAGAGAGGAAGAAGGAAGGGATAATTATTTTCTCCACTGTCTGAGCAGCTATTGCTAACAAATCAGGAGGCCCTTGTTATTCTAACAGTTCCATTCTGAGCAGCCACTTTTCTTTGTACTTGTCCCTATCCCTCCATCTGGGAAGGCTCAGGGGCTGATCAGAGGGTGGCTGAGGAAAGCACTGACCTTCTGGATCATGATGGTAAAGGGGCCCAGCATCTGGAGTCCTCGAGCGAAGTACATGACACTGCACCAACCCAGCACCAAGGCCAAGGACAAGGGCACCACCTCCCCATTCACATTGGTGAGCCGCATTGCCATGGTCACAAGCACAAAGGAGGCATAGCTGATGCTGTGGGAAAGCAGGAAGCAAAGTGTGAGAGCCAGGCTAGCAACATCCTAGGTCCTCCATAGCATGGTGTTGACTTGAGTGGTTCTCACACACACTCACTTGGTCTTAACACCTAAAACACACATACAAGCATAGAGACAAGCTCACTGGTGAGGAATCATGGAGTGAAGGTGACCTAAATTCTAAATGCCTGAGATTGAGCTGGAGATTTGAAGGAAGAGAAACTCACATGATGACATGAAATGGGCCCCCAAGGACAGTCTGTCCAAAATAGCGAGATGCACCAACTCTGAAAATGTCTGGGATCTGGGGAGAGTCCATTAAATAAAAAGACAATGTAGACTGCACTTCACTCAGGGTCTTTACATGATGCCCTTCAACTGGAAATCCCTGCCCCTCACCTCTATAAGGAGGATAATCACAGCCCCGATGACAGACACCAACTCCCCTGCCAGCCGGATGTAATCCTCGTAAGTCACATATGCCTCCTATGGAGGAAAATTATGGACAAGAAATCTTTCTTGGATGGATGAAGAATCAAATCCTGTGCTCTAAAGTTGTCAAGGTCTATGCACAATAAAAAGCCCCCTGCCCACCACCATCACCATCATCCACACTGCAGTTGTCATTGTCCTAACTCTGTAAACATGAGTCTATGAGTTCAAGGTTTAATTTAAGGTAGATGTCAATGACTTTCTAGCAATGTCACTTGCTCTCTGTATGCTGTGAGCATTAATTAATAATGTGTGTACTAAGCAGCAGTGAACACATTTCAGAACACCAAGTTAAGAAAGCCAAATGAACAAGAGCCTTTAGTGGCTTGGCATGGTTTCAGTTATGGGGAAAACCCAGCTGTTCCAATCTCACCGAAGCTTGCAATGGGGCAGAATACTCTGCAAACGTATCTCAGAATTCAGGTTCCAGTATGGGCCCAGAACATAACATCCCTAATGTGACCATGAACCCACCACTGAAGGTTTCTGAGCCCAAAATTTCTGATCTGACAAATGGAGATTGTAACACTACTTCCCAAGTTTACTGGGACCAAGCACACTTGGTGATGTATTTGCTTGGACTTTATAACCCATAAAGTAGTTGAATTATTTTAACAGCTTTTTTATCTTGATTAAGTATGTCTGGAAAAGGGATAATTGGCTCAACTAAGAAAAAAAAACTGCAAAGAGTGAGGCCAGGATAGATGGGAAGAACAAAGCGCCCCTAGGGGCCAGTGAAGTAATGGCAAGTGGTAACGTGAATTTCCATTTGACAGAGACCACTGGGGAGTGCAGGTCCACCAGACTCTCCCTCTGCAGCTTCCCAGCACCAGCTGCTCTTTATTTATTCCACAGATCCATTCACACTGAGGCATCCTGTGCACACGTTCACCAGTGACTAACGGAGGCTTCCAGATATGGCAAGCTTTCTCCTCAGCTCTGAGTGCCCTGGGGTAGCTGCCTGCATCCCTGGGCCAGGGGTCCCTCCCTACATCAGGCTGCAGAATGTGGGGTCTCCTGAGAACTCCCTTCCTGCTGTTCTGCCAGACCAGCACAGGGACCATAAAGTAAGGTTTTATCTGGTATTAAAAAAAAAAACTGCTCATCCCAATCAAATTACCATCAGAATACTTTAGCATTCCTAAAATTAAATTGGAACCAGAAAAAAACAAGAATACCATTAACAATTCTGGGCAACAAAGGCGTGGCAGGGGGCATCACAATACCTGGCTTGAAATTATTGTACCACAGAGCTACTGTGGTAAAAACAGCATGGTACTGGCCAAAAACACAAACAAACAACAACAACAACAAAAACAGACTTGAGTATCAATAGGACAGACTAGAAGAGGCAGAAACAACCCCAAACACACTCAACCACCTTATTCCTAAACCAGGCCGCGTAGTGTAGGGTACTGCTGTTCCAAAAGACCAGTGCTTGGATTGTTAGGTATTTATTTTTAGAAAATAAACTGCTCTCTCTGGGAAATAAAATATTGAGAGAGAGAGATTTTCTCTTAGCTTAAAATAGGTACTCTTTGTATAGTTAAGGATATTTTAGTGTTTTAAAAATGGAAGATGCCACTGAATTTCATTGATTGCTCTTTGATTCTCTCCCAGTGATATAATGATTCTACTTTAATAAATCACCCTGACAGTCCTAGAAATAAACCCTAAACCCAAACAAATAATTTTTAAGATTTGCATTTTTAGGGAAAGTACTCAACATTATTCTATTTAAATCAAGAGGCTAATCCATAACTCTCTAGAAGCCCTTAGTTAAAGGTTTGGCAATCATGATAAGGTTATATAGATTCAGGAAAGTAAATTATCAGTGATGCTCTTTCACAAATCCTGTTTTTGTAGTCCTGTAATTCTCAAGTATTTAATTTTCCCTAGATTCATAGACCTAATACCTTCCAGAAAATTCCCTTTTTTATCCATTCCCCCAGCAAACTTCTGGACTCAGTATCATCACAACACCTCTCTATTTTGTGCCTCTCCAGCTGCCTAAGGCCCTCAGGGCAAAAATGCAGCTGAGTTGGCAGTGGAGGAAGTTCTTTAAACCATTAGGACACAAATTCACTAGGTAGCATCCAAACTTGATTAACAAATAGAGATTTTAACAGTGTAGAGGTGAGAGCAGAACTGGAGAGCTAAGGAAGTAAAAGCTAAGCAATGGTCCCCACGGAACAGACATGGGTCGGGAGGAGCTGCATCCAGGATATGCTTGCTCCGCATCACATCTGTCATTTGATTTTTAAATCATGTTCATGTGTCATTTTGATTAGAAATGTTCCTGTGAGATAAGAATAAGAATGTGAAACCCACATTGTCAAATTTCATGCACAAAACTACCACCATTTGGACCTCTGTCTCACATCCTTAAACCTCGTGTGAGTAGTGCTACACTGAGTGACTCTGCACAGTATATGTATACTATACATACATATACTATGACTCTGTAAGGACATATACTGTGTATATGCAGATGTATGTATGCTATACATACATAAGTGACTGCACAGTAGCTTTTTATACATAAAAGCATAACTTTCATGCGAAATGATGACTCATTTTAGAGTTATTAAAATATCTCCAAAACTGGGTAAACTAACTCCACACTTATATAAGTGACCCTCTGAGGTATTTGTGCTGCCTCATATAAATAGAGGGGTTTGTCTTTCCTAATTTCAAGTGTTCTGAAATGTTACTGCCCAGCTTCTCTCAGAACTCCCAGTGATGAACAGCAGGGATCTCCACTGTCAGATTTAGCGTCAGATTTTGTAGAGTCTAAAAGAGCCACAAAGGAACCACTAGAATTCCCAAAAGCCCAGCGCTTCCAGGTTTACTAATGTAACTGGCTATTGAAGTTATTTATTTATCTAAGCAACAGCTCCACAGGTTAACTGAATGACAATTGCATTCATTAAGTCCAGACACTATATTTATGCATTTTTATATTTCTAAGGCCCTTCAGTAATAAAACAGTAGGAAAAAGAGAACTTCCTATTAGTTAATAAATTTGATGCATTGTGAAGCATAATCTTTCAATCATGGTGGTAAGTTTGGAAGCCCCTGATCTAACCCAAATTGACTTACTACTGCATGAAAGGATCACAGATCTTCCCTAAACTTAGGGCCAACCATAGTTATACTGGTTAAATTCATTTGTTCAAAAATACTCATTTTGAGTTTGTTCCATTACATACAGAGGAAGCCTTGCTTCCACTAACAAACAGTAGAGTTTTATGTTACTGCGCACCTCTACTTAGCCATCCTTGTCATCCCAGGTCTGCAGGCCCACAACAGTAAGAGGACATTAGAGATTATTTAATTGATCCTGCTACCAACCCAAGCATCCTTCTACATAGTTTCCAATAGTCAGACAGATGACACGCTATTTCACCCTATTTCAAAGCACTCAAAGCTATTTCAAATCATTCATATTTGCAGTCCTGCAGGGCTGTGTTTCCCTAGCAGACCAGATATGGACCCAGAGATGGACCTAGAGTAGAATTTTTCACCTGTATAATAATAAGGTTTTCTTTGAATGGTCACTATGAAGAGCTAATTTTCTTTGTAAATTACAAGAAATTTCACAAATGCATTCTATAAAAGTTTCTGTGAAAAAATATCATAGCTCCCCGTATAGATGTCCTTCTACTCATTAAGCTCTGTCTCTGGCTCCTTTACTTCTAGCCTCAACCCCAATAACTGGGAGCCTGACACTTCTGGAGCCATGGGAAAAGCATGTGTCTCATCTGCAGGGCCATCACCCCATATAATATTCCCTTCAGGCTTTCCAAGAAGAGTCACCTGTAGCAATTTCTGTTGGAGGACAGTGCTATCTCGAGAGTGTGTGCGGTTCACATTACGTAACTTGAGGGGACGGTAGACACAACACATGGTGAAGCAGATCATGTACAGAATGTACAAGAGTCCCAGAATGCAGAAGTAGGGCTGCCCGTATTTCCTCCACTTCAAGGACACCAGCTCCTTCACTGGGGTCTGTTCTAAAATCTGGCGAGCCTGCCATGCAAAGAGAAAGGATTGGGGTGATCCATGTAGTAAGGAGTTCCAGGTTTCTTGGTGGGTCCCAGAGGGACAGGGCAGGAACCATCACTCTCATCAATTATTCAGTTAGGTATTTATTTGGCGGGTACCCAGGTAATTCATCCTTTATGCTAGTACTACAGATAAACTACTACAGAAGTAAACATAAGACACCATAGTTCTACTGTGTTATTTTTTAAAACTAAATCACTGTGGCTTTAACAATTATGTAGTAACTAGTTCAGTGAAGGGAGAACTGGCAAAGATCATTCCATGAAGAATCAGCAGTTGCCAGGGCAGGAAGGTATGAGAAGCCATTGATCACTTACTCGCAAGTAAAGTGGTGTTGGGAATGTGTGAGAATCTGTTGGGATTTGTGGATGGAAACTGTGATGAGCAGAGTAAATGAGAGCCAAATCACTGTGCTTTAAGGATGTCAAAGCAGGGAGTTTCAATTTTTTTTTTCCTGAATGAAATCTAAAGCAGCCGAGAATCCAAGCAGGAAAGTAATTGAATTTGTTCTAGAAACCCTATTTGACTGAAGAAAAATCATTAGAGCAGGTAGTAGGATGTAGAAATGACTTAGCTCTGATATAAGTAGATAGAATGAAGTTCAGATTAAAAGAAAAAGAATATGGTAGATGGGATGATGCACCCGAAGAATTAAAGATATTTAAAACACTTCTGGTCCATCCAAACCAAGGGGACCTCTCTTCCATTTCGGTGTCTCTGCACATAGCACACACAGACCTATTATCATCCACTTTGTACAGTACTCAAGTCATTGAAGACAGGGACCATAGACTGAGGAAGTTGGCTGGCAGGAAATGTGTTTGTCAATGTGGCAGGCAGTGTGACAGACAGGTGTTCAATATGCTTAAGGAAGGAAAGAAGGAAAGAAGGCAGGGAGGGAGAGAAGGGAGAAAGAAAGGAAGAAAGGAAGGGAGGAGGGGAAAGGTAACAACATCTATTTGGGGAATGACTCATCTCAAGGGATGGAATGAGGAAGGTAACCGGAAGGGACTGAGCTAAGTAGGAGAGTGTGGTCAGGACGGGAATGCAGACTGGGCTTTCACCACAGCTCTCTGAGTCTGGTCCCATCTCCACCTAATGTAAGGCTGGGAAGTATCTAAGGCCGGGGATATCAGCTGGAAACTGGGCTCTGGGCACACACTAAGTTGCTCACCCACCATTCTGTGACTCTCTGACATCCATACCTCCCGCTTCTTCGAGGAAACCACAAGCTCTAGAAAAGACAGCTCCTCTCCCCACGAGTCAATCTCCGTGAGGTCATAGAGAGTAGACGTCAGTGGCCCACATGACCACTGGATGTGCTTCCGCTTCTGCATCAGGTGCTGGAACATCTGAGAAGGCACAGGAGGGAAAGGGGAGAAAGGGAGGTCACTGTTCAGGAAGCTGGTCCAGGAGAATGGCACTGTGGATCAAGCAAGGAGCCTACTCTCTGGGACTAATAGAGAGGGAATTTGGTGATCATCTGCTTACACTGATCTTTTTCTTGCTTTAATTGCCAATCCCATAAAGCTCTGAAGGAACAGGTGAGTGGAGTGGGAGTTTGGGTTCCCATGGCAGATATCTAAGGTAAAATTCTCAGGGTTCCTGAGTAGGGAAAACTGAGGCTGAAGGTTTTAGTGATGAAGTGGGAAATAAGGGGTCCCCTCTCTCATCGGGAGTTTGGAGAGAAAGGTCCTTACGGAGACTTGTCAGGGCTGGGGGAGCCCCTCACCACAGTGTTGCCCTCCACTCCAGCCAGCTTGAAGGGGGTGAGGCCCTGGTGGTTGGGCACGAACTCCAGGCATTGCAGGTGGTCCCCTCTGTCATAGGACAGCAGCAGGTTGTACATCTGGCAGGCGAAGGTTTTGTTGGGCTGCAGGATGAGGATGTGCAGCACCGTGTTTCCTGGGGAGGACAGGCTCTCATGTGGTCACAGGCCTACTGTCCCTGATGGCCCCATTCCCACCTGGGATGGCCTGTTCCCTCCTCCCCACAGCATCCCAGTATCCATCTCCATCCAGTTCCTACCCAGTGAATCCTGAGCCCGGATGTCGGCTCCATGCTCTATGAGCAGCCGCACAATCTCCTCACTGCCCACACAGGCTGCAAAGGACAGAGGGTGCTCTCCTGGGGACACAGGGAGATCAGTGGGAGAAGACAGCATGGTCACGGGATGAGAGGGGCAGTGTCCCCAGGTGACCGCCTGCTCCTCCCACACCCAGGCTGGGGGTTGGGGACCCTTGTTCAGCAGAACCAGAGGAAACGACAGTGCAGAGCTTGGGGGGGTGTGGTCTTTGGCCTTCAATTCTACAAGAAGAGAGCACACCTTAGCCACCCACTATGTCACCCTGTTGTCCCCTTCTTCTTTTTGCCAACCTGGCCCTGGCACTCACCATAGTAGATCAGGTTGTGGGGACTGTGTTCAAAGGCAAGGCCTGTAGCCCTGGCAGACACACTGGCACCATGGGAGAGGAGGGCTCGTACCAGGTTCACGTTCTGGTTCATGACAGCTATGTGCAGGGCAGTCTGACCTGGACAGAGAGAGCTGTCAGCCCCTGGTCTGTCACCTGCCCACTTCTGGAAGGGACATAACAACCCCACACCCTGATCCCCTTGAAGGAGTTCTTTGACAGGTCTTCACACAGAGCCCAGGGTTCTGCAGAGTGATCAGGACTGAGAACCACTGTTCCCTGCCCAGCTCATTGTCCCTACCCCTCCACTAGTGGGTACCAAGGGTTCTTGCTGTCATGAGGACCTAGAGATACATCCTAAGGGACCATGTGAAGGTTGGAAGGAAATACAAATAGCTCAAGGAGATCAGGGATATTTAATGTGCAGACCAGGCTACTGCATTTCTCATAGATATGTAATAAAAGCCCTTTCTCCTGGCTCTCTATCATTTCCCCAGGGCCACCCTTCCCAGACCCAGGTGAAAAAGTGACAGCAGTCCTTCCCATACCCATTGAAAGTCACCCTGCATCAACCTCACCTACATAAGGCTCACACAGAGTGGGCTCCATGACCAGGTCAGGAGCAGCCTCCATCAGCAGCATGGCAGCCTCCAGGTTGTCGTAGAGGGCGGCTATGTGCAGTGCTGTCTCTCCCAGAGCTCCTGAGATGGAGTAGGACAAGGATGCCACGCACTTTCCACAGTCCCTCAGGGAAGGGGTGCCTGGCTCCAGAGATAACTCAAAAGGCCCGTTTCAAAATCCCATGTAGTCCTTAGTCCCATATACATCCTTCTGCCCCACCTGTATCCCAGTACACTCTGATCTCACCTCTTTGTCGAAAGTCACAGCTTTGGCCCAGCAGAAGTCTCTTAAGTGTACACAGGTTATTTTCCTTGGCTCCCTGAAGCAGTGGAGACTCCAATATCCTGGAGGAGAGTTAATAGCAGTCAGGTAGAGACTGTCACATACAGGCCATGAGCAAAGGGGGCCAGAGACATTATCTGACTAAGAGGGTCATAACTTCTACAAAGTGTGCAGAAACAAACAAGCTTTGTCAGTCTTTAGTGTCTAGGCTCCAGGAACTGATGTGAGACTTGGGCATGGACTGGTCTCAGGGATTCCTTGGACTTCCCTGTGATTCCCATCAGGGCCAGCCTGGAGTTAATAGAAGGCTCCTTTCCCAAGAGAGATCCCTGCAAAGAGGTCTTCATCTTGGGTCACTTTATCTGAGCTGAGCATTTCAGGAACCTGAGGAGGGGAGAAGGGGAAAGGAGGGGGCATTGCTTGGCATCCCCAGAGGCCCAGGACTGCAAAACCTGCTCTGTGTATCCAAGGAGAGTTTAAAGATCAGAGTAGTGGAGGCAGCTTGGGCTGAATTTAGGAAACCTGTGGATCTCCCGAGATACACAAGCTCCACGTGCTCTTGGGGCTGTGTAGATACACATGCTTGGTGGGTCTGAACAGTGTGGGGTGGGCTATGGGCCCATGTCTATTTTAGACTTTTCTCTTAGTTGTAGGGCTGTGAATATTTTCCCCCTGGTACTGGGGATCGAACTCAGAACCCAGAGCTTGCCAGGCATGGCGTCACTGAGCTAAATCCCTGGCCCTAAGTATTGTTTATAACTGAGGAGGATCAGCACTAGGCTTCTGAGGATTGAGGTAGTCATCCCACAGGTTCTCTGTAGGTTACTCTTTGCCTCCTCCTCTGCTGAGATCCTAACAGAGTAGGAGATAAAGCTGAAGCCTCTCTTGCTAGACAGACAGTGCTGGTCCCAAAGTAAACACAGGGTTTGGCAAATTGAGGGTCATGGGATATTGCAGAACAGACAGGCAGATGAGTGGTATCCTGATGTCTGGCACCCCTACATTTCTCACTTCCCATGGCCCCCGAAGCCAGTGAGCAGTTTTCTAGTTGAGGAAGCAGGTTTGTGTCCCAGATAATTCCCCCAGGAGAGACCTGCAGGATGAACAATCTTCCCAGCGCTCAGTCCCACTGAATCCTGTGTCCCTGACCAGCCCAGAGCGGCCAGTGCTGAATTCCAGAGTTCACTCCCTGTCCCAAGGATACCAGTCAAAGCCCTTGGACCTCCTATCCATTTATCACACTGACCCTCTGCAGAGGGGACATTCAGAAACCAGCTGTGCCTGAGACCACCCTGGTCCTGTTCTAGTGCAGGGGGTGGGAAGGTCAAAGTCCCATTGCAGGGCCAGGGTGGAGGCTGCTGAGAAAGCAAGGCCCCTGCCAGTAGGAGCGCTCAGTGCAAAGCACAAATGCAGGCCCCCTGCTCCAATCTTTTCAGAATTTCAACTTGAGGGCAGCAGGACATTGAACCTTGCACACAGCACTCTGAAGCACAGGGGCTCAAGTCAGGCTCGGCTTGGCATCCTGTGGAAGGATCTACCCCAGTCGGCTCCAGCAGGAGGCAGGACCCCAATATGCCCACCACAGAGGCTCCCCCTGCCCACAGTGCTCTCCCTGGGTCTGGAACTCAGGGCTGAGCCACAGCAGAACCAACATTGGTTGGAGCATCCAATGAATTAAGGGTCCCAGAAGATTTTTATCCTCAATACCTGACACCAACAATAAGAGAAGGAACTCAGCTACTTGATTGACCAAGGTAGGAGGGTCACAAGTTTAAGCTCACCCAGGGAAACTTGGCAAAAACCCATTTCAAAGTAAAATAAAGGGTTGGCGATGTAGCTCAGTGAAACAGCCCCTGCCGGCATGCATGATGTTCTAGATTCCATTACGAGTATTATAAACAATGAAATTATTTTTAAAAGGAAAGAACAAAACAGGAAAGAAAGAATGAACTAAAAAGCTAAATTCAGGACTCTCCCTTATCAGTCAGGGCACCTTCCTCAGGTGTTCACCTCCAGGTGTTACACAAATTTCTCCTCCCCCTTTCCCAGGCAAATCCATGCTCATGGTAACTCATTACTCTTTCTTCCACTAAGTCTCCTGAAGAAAAGGCCCTTCAAACCCTGGAGTATCTGTTCCCTGCCCCAGCAACCTGCTCTCCGACAACCTGATCTTGCCTGCCCTCCCCATCCTGCACACCTGGCTTCTTTCTTCAGATCCTTATTCTACCTTCTTCCAGGAAGCAGGCAGCTTCCATCCCAGGCTATCATCCTGCTCTGCCTTTTCATAGGCACTCAGGATCTCCGTTTTCCAATGCCCAGATCACTAAGAGGGGCCAGCTGGGGCATTATAGCAAGTGGGCTGGGGAAGAGGAGACTGTCCAGGAGCCCAGCCCTGAGGTCCACGGTACAATCCGCCTGTGGGTCAGAGGATTGGGGACTGGCACCTGGGCCTCAGCAGCCTACCTCTTCTGCTGCAGCATGCAGGCCTCATCCAGCTGCTGGTCCCTGTCTTGCTCTCTGACCAGCCAGGAGCTTAGGAGTTTCTGTAACTGGATCCAAGGTCCTTTAGCCCCCATGTCTCTTGCAGGAACTGGGAGGTGACTGGAAGCTGATCAAAAGCAGGTGGAGGAGGCAGGGTCTGCTGGGTCAGGACCTGGGGTGAGTATATCTCCCCTGTGATGTGTGCACTGTGTGGATTATGCAGTGTGATTGTGCATGTGTTTAGGGACTGGCCACTCAGCAGGGAGAGAGGCACTTTCTCCAGAGGGGGAGGAGCTCTTTAAAGAGCTGAGCCTGAAGGCAGCAGGGCCTCAGGAGCAGGGAGGGGGAGAGGAGGGCCCGGCTGGATCCTGGTATTGGGCTGGGCAGCCTAACATTGATCAGGGAGGGCTGAGTGTGGGCAGAGGAATTTGGAGAGGGAGCAAGGACAGCTGTGGGTCCCTCACACAAGGAGTGCAGCAGGTGGGATGCAGGACAGTAGGAAGATCAGACCTCCAGCTCAGGGACCAGGCCTGTCTGTTAGTATTTTTCTAGAAAAATAGATATAACACAAGATACACCAATATGTATTAATTTACAAGATTGGTTTACAATGGCCACCCAGAGTCGGATGAGGAAGAGTGCAGAGGGTCTGTCTGCACACTGGAGATGGAAGGATTTAGTCTAAAATCTGGAGCTCACTACAGTGTCCCATGTTAGTCCATATCAGGAGGTCAAAGGGTCTGTGATGGGAAGCTGAAGAGTCTACACCAGGAGCCTGAAGGATCCCTGCCAGAAGCTGAAGAGTCTGCGCTGGAAGCCAGGAAATGGCATTCATGGTGAGACGAAGACTGGAGCTCTTCCTAAGGAACAGAAGTTGAGCCATACTTCCTCATTTCCACTTTACACCTTCCAGCTGATGAGCAGCCCTGGGGCTGATCCAAGGGTGTGGAATTGCTGAGCCCATTTAGCTAAGCTTCTCTTAACCAAACTTCTCAAAGTGACACAATCAACCCTCACAAGGCCCATTCTGGTTTAACCCTGTTTCCCCTTACAAAAATCAGGTGAGTGTTCTGAACCTCAGTCTCCCAACCTTTAAAATAGGGGTAACAATTACATTGTTCCATGGAAGTGCATGTAAATTGCCACTTGTTTCAAGAGCTCACTAATTGTAGATTCTCCTGTCATAGATGGGCTCAGAACTTCTCTCAGTGGTTGCTTCTCTGAGCCCCATAGTTTGACCTCAGCCTTGTTGTCACTTCTGTCTGCAACCTTGGCTGACAGGATTCAGTTGGTTTCAGAACTCAACTGAAAGGAAGGTCTCTGGCCCTTCCCTCCCCAGGCCACATTCTGTGAGGACACCTCATCTCCTGCCAGTTTCTGAATCCAGGCTGAGCCCAAGGTTGGGCTCATCCTAGGAGACCCCCAGATGGCCCTGAGTTTCCATGAGGTTGAAGAGTAGGAATTGAGGAGAAGTAAAGGACAAAGAAATCATGGGGCTCTTTCCAGGGATGAGACCACAGAGAAAATGAGTAGATAACAGTGCTGTTATTTTATTGTATGATAACTTACTTTGTCATTCTGATTGTTTTCAAAAAGGCATGTCAATGCTACTGAATTACAGTTATATGATGGATATGTGAGGTTAATGAAAACAGGGCAACCATTCTCTGTCTTCTGAATGAAAGGCCACAGAGAGGGCATGCAAATGAGCAGAACTCCAGGTCTAGAGGCAAGAACGAAACTGGCTTTGAAGTTGAGTTCCCAGCCTCCAGTAAGTCACCCTCCAGAATTTGTTGCTCTTTGGGAAACTTCTGACCATAAGGTTGTGAAAGACTTGGGTAAGGATATTCTTGGCACCCTCCCCTTGGGCAAGAGGTCTTTGGGAACTGGAGTCTGATATCTTCTGTTGTTGTACGAAAGAAAGCTTTGCCCCAGAGATTGAGGAATGGACAAAACAACCTTTAGAAAAGGACAAGAAATAAAAAGGAAAATGAATAAAGAGAGGAAGAGGAGGTGTCTGAGACAGAAAGGACTCCTCACCCAGGCTGTGGGGAGGGGTCACCTTGTGGGAAATTTTTCTTCCTCCCAGGGGGTTGTGGCTGTGTGGGTGGTAATGGTCCCTGAAACCTAGGGACTTCCAGTCTAAGGAGATGTAGAAGCGATAAGGTTGAGATGGGGGTTGTAGATATGCTAAGTGGGGGCAGGCCAGGAAAAGAGCACTGGAGCCATAAAGCTAATCCTCCTCCAGGGTGTGGGGGATGGGGAGGTGGCAGGAGGAGACTGGCCTGGTCACAGCTGCACAGAGCAGGTGTGCAGGGGCTCGCAGTCAAGGGCATGAGTCACAGGTTTGTGTTGCAGGAGTGGGGGACCCATTCTTCTGGCTCTCATCCATGGATCTTCAGTCTCTCCCTTGCCTTCTCCATCTGCAGTGTTCCTCTGCAAGGGAAGAGCACAGGAAAATACCTTGGGTGAAGAGCAGGCTGCCCCTCCTGTCCCAGCTGACAGACCAGAGGTTTGCATGGCCCCACTTCCCTCCTCAGCTTCCCTCTCCTCTGCTCCTTCATCTTGGTGACAGTCTACACTGCCACCCAGCTTTTCTTTTGGACCCTCTCCTATCCAGTGCTCCCTTAGGAAAGCTCATCTACCTATTATACCCCCACCTCCCACCCCCTA
>NW_022900928.1:94536694-94595763 GCF_012274545.1 Fukomys damarensis | reverse complement strand
TACCCACCCCACCCCCATAGCAGCTACCAGGGGAGGCCTTAGAGCAGAGAGCTGCCAAGGATGTCTTTCAGGAGCAGAGCTTGGGGCTTCTGGCTCCACTGTCAGGGTCCCTGGAGTCAGTACAACAAAGCAGCCTGACCTCTGCATTCCTGCATGGCAAGGAGGAATAGAAAACATATTTGGATTGCAATTTTTAGGAAATACACTGTCACCCCATCCACTCATGGGCATCTAACAAAAGAATCTAAACACTGATGATGATTTTCTTTGCATCCTGAATTATTAGCCATTTAAAAATATTTTTCTGGGCCGGGGATTTAGCTCCGTGGTGCCTTTGCCTGCCTCACAAGCACAAGGTCCTGAGTTCAATTCCTGGTACCAAAACTTAATTAATTAATTAATAATAGAACTACTTTTCTCTATTTTATACTTTTACAATAAGACCAAAATTTTTGAGGGATTACTGGTTTCCTGCAAGAATTCAAGTCTTTGAACACTAGAAGTCAGGAAGGTGCAAGGCAGGGAAACGGAAGTGACAGCGGTCGGTATAGCCCAGTTCTGTCCACTTCAGCTGCCCCTCCCGCAGCCGCCCTCTCCATTCATACCTACAAAGCTCGAGGTGGCTTCTTTCTGTGCAAGGGAACCAAGAGGCTCCTCCCACAAAATAGTTAAGAGGAGATTAAGGATTTTATTTTTTCCATTCATGCATCTTTCTCTGGATCTGCAGGTCAATGGGTGCAAAGCAGGGGTGAACAGAGTCACTGCCGACTTGAAACTTTCCTATCAAGTGCCCTGCTATTTCAGTCCCCTGCCACCTGCTTGATCACCAGGAACTATATAAAAGCAATGCCTGCTGTAATTCTGACCTGTCTGTGAGTGTGGGTAATATTCCTGGAAAGAATCCCTGCTTGTACTTCTGTTTCTGTAGTTCCCTCTTGCACTGAGAGTGTGTGTTTCTGCATGCTTGCACGCATGTGATTTACTGACAGCAGGAGAGGTGTGAGCAGCTTGTGAGAGTTCCTTCCTCCTTGTTCCTCCTCAAGTGGCTCTCTGGTTTCAGGGGAAAGGCTGTCGTAAACTTCTCTGCCAGGAAGCAAAAGGCCCGTGCTCTCCAGGGCGGGCACTGGGGCACTGAGGGAGGCTTTCCACAGATCCACCACTGGCAGCCTTATCTCCCAGCTTTTCCTGCACACACACTCACTTTTCCCAGTGCCAAGGAGCTTGCAGATGAGCTGCAACACACTGTGGCCAAGAGGACAGGAAGGTGTGAAAGAAGAGAGCAGGGCATTTCAGCTTGAAGGTGCAGGAAGGCAGAGTTAGAAAGAAGAAAAACAGGGGCAGTGAGGATACAGAAGGGCCTCAGTGTGGGGGCAGATCCCACCTCATCCCTGGCTCTTTGTACATGGGGTGCACGTCTGTCTTGGCTTTGTCCCTGTGCTCTCTTCCTCTTTTTTCTCTATGTCCTGGTCTGTCCCTTTTTCTCCTTGTCTGTCTCTATGCCTATGCAGTGTCTCTCTGTCTCTTTCATGCACGTATAGCTACATTCTCACCCTCCCTCTATTCCACCCCATCCTCTGTTTCTGACAGACTCAAGGACTATGTCAAGAACCAGGCTTGCCCAGTACATGAGGACCCTTATTTCTGCATCAGGTCTGGGACTGCTCCCTGCCAGCCCTTCTCTTCCGAGAAGACTGCATAGAATACTGGGAAGCTGCCATCTTTACATACAAAAGTCCAAACTGCAAGTCCTGCTCTGACTGTTGGCAGTTGTATGGTCCTCAGTGAAAGAGTCACTCGTACTGTGAATCTCAATTTCCTCGTCCCTACAATGGGTGTGGAGAGCTATTACTTTGGAGGGTTGGTGCCTCTGTGTATCCAAAGCAGCAGTGCCTCTGACAGGACTGCTGGATAACGTGCTCTGGCCACCCTGGAAGCTTCTGCAAAGGCTGCCTAGCCATAGAATGCTCTGGTGAACTGGAATGAAGGTCAGACCTGTGGCTGTGATGTCACAGAGCACATGGAGTCAGAGGTCTAATGGAAAAGCAGAGGCAAAAACGGCACTGGGCAGGGGTAAGGGCTGGGACCCTGAGAGGGCAGGAGCCTGGTAGCAGTGGAAGCTGGGGCCAGAAGCCCCAGTGGGTGGGCAGGCCCATGACTTTGCTGTGGTCCCAGCCCCACAGGGCAGCATTCCTGGCTGCCATCCTGCTGATGTTGCTGCTGCAGGTGAAGGGCACCAAGACTCAGAAGGGCAGTACAGAGAAGAGGGGCCTGGAAGAGAAAACGCCCCCTGAAGGTAGGTGGGGAAGGGGAGGCCATTCTGGAGGGAAGGCTGGACCTGTCAGAGGTCAGGCCCTAAGCAGTTGCTTAGGTGAGAGTGGATCTCCCATGGCTTTGGGTTACGGGAGAGAATGCCAGGTCCCCATCATCATGGCATGACCCCAGGGTGTCCTGAAAAAGGTCTGGAGTGTGGGTTCCTCACCAGGGGACAGCACGGCCAGCTGCTGTGCATGCAGCTTCTGTGTGGGTGGGCAAGCATGTCTGCCTGTAATACCTCTGTGGTTTTCGATGCATTGGATGGTGTCGCTCACTTTAAGATGGGGTCGCACTGCGGAGGAGGCAGTGTTAGAGGTGTGTGTGAGGAGGGCTGCTTGAGCTGGGGCTGTGCTGGAACCCAGGTCAGAAACGACCTCTAGACAGTGCATCACATTCCGGCCAAAGCCCAGGATGTGGCCATTGGGCTGAATGCCCTTGGCTCTCCCCACACCCCGACTTCTTCCCCTTCTGGTTCAGGGTCAGGGTAGGACTAGATCAGGGTCGGGCCTGGCCCTCTCTGTCCTCTCCTGTTCCAGAGCAGGGCCAAGAGCAGTATGAAGAGCACTTCATGGCCTCCTCGGTGGGTGAGAAGTGGCAGGTGGTGGACATGGTCCAGCAAGAGGAGGACTTCATCTCCGAGGCAGCAGCTGTCCAAGACCGCCGTTTTTATTTCGCTCTCTGCTTTAACCTGGCCAGCATCATGGCTTTTTTATGAGGGACATTGAGGCCGAGGCAGTGGTCTGGCTCCTGGAGGAGGAAGACCTGGATTTTTACCTTCGCTTCTTGATCGCTTACTGACCTGCTCTCTCCACTGGGCTCCACACCACAGCTCCCCAAAGAGATACCCATGCCCCTCCCTGCACACTGCTCCCTGCTCTTGCCAGTGGCACCTGTCCTTAGGGTGCAGCCTCGGAGGCTTTCCTGCCATGGCTTCTGCCTGATGCCACCCCAAGCCCAAAGCTCTGCATTCCAGGGCCAGAGATCTCAGATCCACACCCTTTTCTCTCCCAGTCCTCCCCTGGTTTTGCCCGATATAGCAGATTGGAGGGCAGAGGACAGAGGCATTGACAGTAAAGTAGCAATAAAATACTGAAAACAATTGGGAGCAGTTTTCTGAGTCTTAACCAAATCCTTGTGTTTCTAAGGGGTCTATTTAACTTTTTAGTATTTGACCAACGAATTGACCTTCAGACCTACCTACTCACTAGTCATTGATTCTTTCCTATTTTAATGGGAGCCCTTCTTGGCATTTCTCCCTCTTACCTTTTCTGACTACTAAGAACAGAACATAGCATGAAATTCATTAAGAAATGGCAGAAGCCAAGTGCTGGGTTTTATTTTTGCAAGGGAAAGAAAAAAGAGACTATGCCTTCATGCTTCATGCTTCATGAGATGGAGATCTGTTGTGACAGACCTGCTTTGAAATCTCTTGGTGGCCAAGTTACCACAGCTGGCAGCGTCTGGAGGGGTTCATGAGGGTACCGCGTGGACAGCTGAAATATCTGGCAAAATCGGGGATGCTGCTAAGGGGTCCGTTGACTCGAAGACTGGGGGGTCTGTGAATGTCCTTAAAGTCCTGGGGATTGGAATCTCTACACATCACCTGAGAGAGAGAGAGGCCAAGGAAGGGTAAGGAGCAGAGCAGGTGTTTCCAGGTCATACATGGAGACAGGGGGCCACCCGGGGAAGCAGACTAATAGGGGAACAGGAACAGAATGTTCAGGGCCCATGCAATACAGTGTTTGTCATTTGCAGTTCATTTAATCTAGCATTAGGAGTGTGGGACATGGCTTGGGCTCTCATATAGCACGAGTTATAAAGGAAAGGGGGGGATCTGATGGAGCACTCCAATAATGACCCCAAGTGTGTTGAGAAATTGAATGCCGTACTTGTTGAGGGAGCATAGAGACAGAAGGAGAAATATCAGGGTGGGACCAGTCCAAAGGACAAGTTCTCTGAGCAGGAAGGAGATATACTGTCAGCCTCTTGCAGGCACATTTTAAAGGGATCTAGATTTCTGGGGCATAAGCGTAAAAAGGGCAGAGTTCATTTCATGGTAGGACCTATAAGTAGTTTTTCCTTCTCTTGGGGGGGGGTGTTGAATTTAATTAAAGAACCTGTAGTAACCTGAAGGATGATTTCAAGGGAACAAATGATAATAGATCACAATGTGTACATCTGTGTCAGTGGGTTGAGGATCTGGGAGTAAGTGTGTATCAGGGAGGAAAGTTCTTTGAGCATTAGTCACGGGGTTCTTCTCTGAGAAGAAGCAAGCTGTGGAAGGAGAGGGCAGCTTCCTACCTGGGCATAGCTTCGGAAGAAGAGCTGATGGGGGCTGAGGTCTTGGTTGGGCAGCGTGGTCTCCCCACGGTACTGTATCAGCCTCTTGCTGTATGCCTGTGTGGAATATGAGGCTGCCTTTAAGCTTCAGATTCATGGCCACAGTCACTTAGAAATCCAGTGTTCTCTACACAGCCACCCAAACAACTTCCTGGCCTTTATCACCTCTGCACTGACATACTGGCCTAGGCCAGAGGAAAGAGCACTTGCCAGAAGACCTAGAGCTGTCCTAGAAAGTGTGGGATCTATGGTGTAGGAGGGGGAATCTTCATACTGCCATCTATTTGGTGGGGATGTGAAAAAGGAGAGAACTATGCCACTGTGCTTGTATAAGGGACAGTGGAAGGGACACTTGAGGACAAGGTTTCTAGCCTGCTGGTTAGAACAGACATGGCTTTAGTGTACCTGCAATGCAATGGCCAGTCCACCAACATCCGCAGCATTCTCCAGGAATGTTTGGGAGCCATTGAGGGAGGACGTGCTGGGTAACAGGAGGGCAGCATAATGGTGTTCCAGACATAGGAATGCCTCCTGCAGGGCATGTGTGTCACAGGCTGGGCAACCCCCTGGGAGTACTGTTGAAAACAGAGCAAGAGAATCAATTGGCAAGGTGTGATGGGAACATGGTACCATATGCTGATTTGGCTTTCAGGAACACTGAAAGTGTCCAGGACTGTCCCACCTGGACTCTGTGAATTATTTTTCTTTCCCTTTTAGGCCTCCTTTGAGATCTTCCCTTGGGTTCCCTGTGGCCCCACCTCCCAATAGCCCTTGTTACACACAGAGCTGGTAGAAGATGTGCAACAGCTCACGGGCCATGATGCTGCCAGTGGCACCAAAATTCACGGCTCTAGGAAAAGAAAAGTCCTGTTTTAGTCCCAGAATCCTTCAACATTTGCACTGTAACCCTCCAATCCCAAGTTCCATCCACTGTAACACTTCTAGACACTCTGCTCACTTTCATAGCATGGTCCATACCTGGGGTAGCCAGGGTGGAAGAATGGAGGTTGAAGGAGTCCAGCTGGGAAGACCACCACATGATCAGATATGGAATAGTAAGTGTTGACTCCCCAGGGGGACACCTGCCATCTGTAGGAAAGAACATATGAATGGTCTTTCCATTTATTGTCCCCGGAAAGGCATACACAATCCTTTCCAACTATTACTATTATTATAACTATTATAATACTACTGTTCCAGCTTCCTTTCCTATTGATTATACTTGGGTCATTTTAGGGATGGAGTATCTGTGTCTCCCCTGCTCTCCTACCTGTGATGGGACAAGGGTTGCAAGAAGCTCTGGACATTTCTTGCCTGGAGAGATGTGATACAGTTCAGGACAGACTGAAGGAAGCTGGGACCAAGTTGTATCTAAAGAGGATACAGAAGTTGTTGGTTAGAATCACTGAGGGAAAACAGAGAATTGAGAAGTCAAGGAGTGAATGGGAGCTGAAAAGGGCAAAGACTCACATCTTGGTACTCCTGTCTGGCCAGCTCCGGCTTCAGGACCCAGTCTGGCGCCCCTATTTTCACCTGTAGTTGAGTGACCTAAGGAAAGACACAAAAGATGGTAAGAATCTAGATTGCCCTCTGAGTGTCTCAGAGCCTTTGCTGCTTCACCCTCTGGGGTGTCTGAGCAGCACTGTGACTTCCAAACTTACTCCATGCCTTTGTGCCTGGCTCTCTCTCCCTCACCAACTCTGTTGTTCCAAGGGTCAATTCTACTGTCTAGATGTTTCCACCCAGCCTGCATTCATAGCTTACCCTGTCTTGGGCCTCTTTCTGGCTCTTCTCACTTATCCAGGGAAGCTTTTTGAGGTGTGCTATTAGGGCATCCTTGATCTCAGTGAATAATTTCATGGCCTGTAGGGTGAGAGGGGGGTGGAGACACAGAATCAGGACCTACCTCAGCCCTGGCAGTTCCTTGGTGCCTGGCTTTAGGAAGGGACCTCTACCTTGAGAGCTGCCAAGCTGGAGGGGCAGTCAAAAAAAGGGGGGATCTCAAAGACAATGGGAAGGGCCATTTCCCAGGATGCCACCAACTCTAGGGCCCAAAGATCTGTGGAGCAGCACCCAGCACAGGGAAGTCATGGGGAGCTATCTACCCTGAGGTCAACCAGAAAGATAGTCCCTAGCATTGGGAGATCTTCATGTGATGAGTCCTTATTCACAGGGACATGCAAACTGCACAAAAATCAGAGGGAGAAGAGGGCTATCACTCCCTTCCCTAATCTCAGAGCTCTTGCCCTCACACCCTATTTCCTGAGGCTCCCCAAAAACTTGGAGTCTCCCCAGCTTCCCAACCTAAGTGCATGGTTTCTACCTTCCCATCCATCTACTATCTTGTATCTATCATTTCTTGGTGGGAGAAAATGAATGATAATATCAGAGGGCTGGGCTCTGGCCTCTGACTGCCTGAGTTCAAATTCTAATTCTGCTATTTGGTGGCTACCTGACTTTGAACAAGTCATTTAAGCTCTTTGTGCCTCAGTTCTCTCTCCTATAGAATGAAAATGATGTTAATAGGGATGAAATGAAAGTTTCTGCAAAGTGCTTACAAGAATCTTCAGCATGAGGCAGGCAGTACGCATTCAGGACTATTGATTTGGCCACCTCAAGATTATGTCATGCTAGGGTCATGAATTTAACTCAGTAGTTCTGTTGCCTGCCTGAGTTCCATCCCCAGTAAAGAAAAAGCTCTGTTTCTAGCCAGGTGTGGTGGCACATGCCTGTAATCTCAGCATTAGGGAGGCTGAGGCAGGAGAATCACTGTGAGTTCCAGACCAGCCTGGGCTACATAGTGAGTTCCAGATCAGTCTCAACTACATAGTGAGACCCTGTCTCAAAAAAGCAAAAGAGAGAGAGAGAGAGAGAGATTGTGTCATGCTAGTGTTCATGTCATATCAGGTGTTATTTAAAATTTTTAGACAAACAAGGAGGAGCCTTGGGGTCATGGAGTACAAGTTTTTCATTTTATAGTTGAAGAAACACAGGGTGACTTGTCCAAATTAGCACCTATTGTGGATACTTTGTGTTCCATAGCTGAACTGTGCCCCACTGAGAGATGAAGCAGGCCTCAGGATTCTCCCCCTGGGTCATATTTTCCTCTTTCCTGACTCCCATTCATGTGCCGTACCAAGCAGAGCAGGGTGAGCAGGGTGGGAAGTATAGAGGGACTTGGGCAGCGGACAGCTTTCACATACAGCGCGTTGGATGCTTGGGCCAAAGGCCTCCTTGACAAAGAAGGCCGCCAGAGTGGGCTCAAAGAAGGCTCCTGTGTATTCTACGCACTTCTTCCATCTCGGGTGGGCTGGCTGCAGAGACAAAGCTGGGTTGAGTGGTTCTGTCCAAGACCACTTCCTCGCCACTTTCCCAGGCCAATCTTGTCTAGACCTTCACCCCACAGGGGCTTTGTTTCCTGGAATTTCTGTCTTATCTCCCTTTATTTTCCAATCCAGTGACACAGACTGCTGCTCAGCAGAAGAGACCTGTGTCTTCCTCTAGGACTAGTCCTGGGAGTACCACTGTGAATCACTCATCTTTATTGCCTATTGATTTGAAGGCAAGCCCACAGGAAGCATCTCTCTGGAAGAATAAAAGGCTTCGGGGAAGGAGAGAGCAAGAAAGTGAACCACTTTCCCTCCATAACAAGACTTACCCAACCAGGGCTCCACTCACTACACACAGGACACTGAAGTGACTCCACCCCCACTCTTGCTCAAAACTGAAATTGAAGACAGTCATTTCCTTTCACCACCATCACCTATGTCCCATCCAGCAAGCATGCACATCGCACTATAGGATCTTATCTTCCAGAAAAGTAAATCATCAGGCAAAGGGAATTTTCAATGCCATATTGTTTAGTAGGAGAAGAGGGGAAAAAAATACTAAATGTATAAATCAAAGAGATGGGAAACTTTTGGCCAAATCAAGGAAATAAAATAAGGTTAAAATATGAAGGACTTTAACTTTAGAGGTGCAGAGCTGTTAGACAGCAGCTTAAGAGAAACACCAGTGTGGTTTTCTAACAGCAGGATGTAGAGAATAAAAACAAAAGACAATAAAAACACACTGGGGGTGGTTTCTGAAGTGGTTTTGGATGGCTTCAAAGAGTTGACTGAGGAATAAACCCAGACATAACACAGAAAGGATGCAGAAACAAATTAGGAGCTGGGGGAAAAGATTTAAACAGCTGGCCAGAGGAAAGGAGAATGAGCTGGAATTTATGAAAAACAGCTCACATGCTAGTTTGGGTTAGATGTAATGAAGCCAAAGACCTCAGTGCTGTAATTTATTTACTTCCCAAAGATCTGCTTGCAGGTAGAAAGGCTACCACTGAAATCATGACTGGGCTGGTCTTAAGATTGGAGCTGGACTATGGGGTATCTAGAGGGAATGGAAAGATGGGCCATTACAGTAAAGAGTGAAGAGGAAACTCCTCAGCCAGCCTGCTAGGAAATTTATCATTTTCAAGATTGTTCTACATCTGGCTGCTCATTTTCAGTGTTCTGTTTCCTGTACTATAAGTTCTGTTCATGTGTCTTCTTGCAAGAAAGGTTCAGGCTCCGTGGTGTGCTAGCTGGAGCTGTGCAACCTCAGTGTGAGAAGCAAATGGAAACTGGAGGAAAGCAGGGTCTGATGGCAATGACTGGGTCAAATGCAGGCTCAGTTGGCCACATTCAGCATCCATCCTGCTCCAGGCAGGGTTGGCTCCAGGAGTGCCCCCTACTAGACTATTGCAATGCTCGTGATGGCAACAACCTGCACAAGCACTGGATCTTGAATATGTGCATCTGCTCTTTCACTTTTCCTGGTTCTTGCTTCCTGATTCCCTTTGCCAGCACCTGACCATTTTTCCAACATTCTTTGCTGAAGGATCTGGCTGCTCAAAAATATAGACACCTCTCCTCAGAAGACTACCACAGCTATCTCTTGTGACATGGACTGACAAACTATACCATGTTGACTGGAAACACAGAAAAAGAAACAGGGCTAGAGGGAGAAACTTTTTCAAAATATAGGGGATGGAGGGAATGTTTCAAATGCAAGATAGAAAAACTCATTGGATTAATCTCAGGGCGTTGAAAAAAACTGCACGTGTCAATGCTGAACACTGAATAAGATTATTTAGGAAATGATAGAAATCAGGAAAAATTCCAAGAATCTGGATGGAAGCAAAAATTTGTCCAGTTTTCAACAGGGCTGAAATAGAATTTGAGATGATGGGATAGTCAGGAGTTGTCAGTGTCAGTCTAAACAAAAGTGTAGAATAAATCATTAAAGGAATGGTTTTTAACAGTTGAGAAATATTAAGTTGGAATTATTAAGAGGCAGGGCGGAATCACTAAGGACAAATAATGCCAAAATAATACAAATGTCTCTGATTAAAAGCCTCATCAGACTGTGGCATAAGACAGAGTAAAAGCGACACACTAAAGTTGCAGTGATACAGGAACATAACTGAGAGAGCAGCTTTCAGTATCAGAAGCCCAGGGCCTGTCAGGGCCCCAGCCAACTGCACAGCTCGCCCAGCTAAACAGAGCTAGGACACTTGAGTACTGCACAACTTGCCAGTGGAAGAGGCTGCCCAGTGTGACAGAGCTCCATAAACAGGCACACAGACGTACAGGCTGGGAAATCTGATGTCACTGTGTCATCTCCTAATTTTGAATTTTGGCAATTAATTCAAAGTTTGTAAATTACTCTAAAATCCAATGAAACACATCTACAGCCTTTGGAATTACTAGGGCCACCAGTACTCTGCCTGAGCACAGGCACTTACCACTTATGGGTTATTTCCTTATTCCAGCCTGCTCCAGTTACAACCACAATGAATAAGAGAAAAATGCCTGTTTTGCCTTCCTCCCAGAATTGAGCATCAGGTGAAACAATACCTTAAAAGTCCTCCCAACTGTTCTGAATCCCACTGGTATTCCATTAGCATTACTCTGCTTACACTAATGCCAGTCTGTTGACGTTATCCAGATTTGGGAAGGCACCTAGCAGAACCCCATCTAGAGAAATCAGGTTGGACGACAGAGTCATGAATGGACTCTTGACTGGCTGAACCACCATGAGTCATCAATGATGGAGACTGAGAATCATCGCTGCTCCCCACCTGCATTCCCTTTCACTCCCCAGGAAAAGCATTCCATTTGCTGTTCTCCCTAACACCACTCAACACGCTCTTGGTTAAAAAATTTTCTTTCTTCTTGCACTGAAGTATACATGAGTATAAATGACTGAAGGCAGAGATACTTGACTATTTTGTTCACTGATGAATCCTAAGTGCTTACAGAAGTACTTGCAAGTAGTGGTGCTCAAAAAAATATTTATTACATAAATGAACAGATGAATCTAAAGCTAAGTTGTTAGTTACCTGACTCAGCCCCCTTCCCCTTCAGGATCATAACATTCATAGTAGAGATAAAATTGCAAATGTCCTAAAATTGAACAAGATAGGTAATAGAATGGATTGTTAAACAAATATTTAAACTTTCTGAAAAGCCAGGCATGGAGCTTAATATAAATACCTCATTTTTGACAAGTACACATGCAAAATCTTACTTTTGCTTCCCCAAGGTCACTTCCTGAGGTTTCATAGAAGAAACTTGCCAGCCATTTTCATTGACAATGCATTTAAAATTAACCTCCCAGGGGGCAGATGATGAGAGCTGACAGTCTTTTAGCGACACTATAAATTAGAATTCCTTCAGAAGAATGTGTTCAGAAGTTTCTAATTAATGACCATTGAATAGAAGAGATCAGATCTCTGGCTTTACAAAACACCTCCTTCCTTTCTCTAGACTTTACCAGTTCCACCTGCTGCAAAGAGATCTCACTGATACTCAAACCCACATTCCCTGCCCTCACTTGAGGACCCCAAAAATATATAACATCTAAATCTGAATTTACTAGGAACATAGCTATGCCCTTGGCTACAAGTATCAAGTCCAGTAACTGTAAAACAAACCATATGAAACACCAAGCCAAAAATTTTCCTGTCTTACCATCTGTAGGAAGGTGTGCTAACCCATTTTTACAGCACTCATGTATTTCTCAGTCCTCTATACTGTGTGGTTAAAAGCACAGCCTGATGAGCCAAACATATCTACCCTAGACTCTATTCCTTTACATGTGAGCAATTTGTCTTGGGGATGTTATTTGGCCATTCTGTGCCTATTTTTGCATCAGCACAATTGGGGATAAAATTCTCCGAGTTTATGGGAGACTTGATTAAAATAATCTACATGCTACACACAGCACCTGACAGCAACAATTCACTGTGTGTCAGTCATTACCATCATTATTTATTTTAGGCTGTTGTTGTAGAAAGTCAAAGTGACCTTCCCAAGGTCACATCTCTATTTGTTGCCAGAGCTTGATTCAGTTTCTAACCCCTAGGACAATTATGTTCCCCATAGGAACAGATGGTGAGCTCAGTCTCTGTAAGCCTCTACATTCTTTAGGCATGAATCACTGTGCTGGCATCAGACACCCTCTAAGACATGATGTCAGGCTATGGTGCAGGAACTTACAGGAAGTTGTTTGGTGCCAGGAATTTTGAAGTAACCCCATAAAAAGGAGAGTGAGTCTGTTCGACATCTGAATCAAGACACAGGGTGGGTAAGAGCTTCTAAGGGGTACTCTATAGCACAGTGAACAAACACATAGACCCTGCAGCCAGACAGCCAAGACTCAAGTCTTATTCTAACAACTCACCCACTATATTACCATGCTCAAAATTTTTAATAGTTCATTCCTTGTCTTTTAAAGAAAGATAAAATGATATCCATGGTACTTCATGGAATTTGGAGGATTTTACCAACTAGGAGATGAAAAGTTTCGGGAAAATATCTAACACATTTTTAGCTCTCAAATTATATTAGCAATAATTATATTCCTTATTAGGAATTAGCCCACATATGACTCAACTGATTGCACCAGATAAGAGTTGAGCTTCTTATAAAGCATGCTTGAAAGTCAAACTTGGAATCACTGCCTAACATATCCTTCTCTCACAGAAAAAGCCTTCAACAAAATCCAAGATTCATTTTTATTAATATAAGTAAATATATAGATGAAGAAAATATGTATAGAAGGTCTTTATCTCAATCTGCTAAAAAGTATTTATGACAAACCTAACTCCAAAATCATACTGAAAGGCTGAAAGTTTTTCCTCTAAAGTCAGGAACAAGATAAGAATGTCCATTATGGCTATTCCTGTTTAATATAGTACTTAAAACATTAGCCAGAGTAATTAGGCAGAAGGAAATAAAATGGTATGTATAAGAAAGGAAGAAGTTGGGCAGGGAATTTAGCTCAGTGTCGCTGTGCCTGCCTTGCAAGCACAAACTCAGGAGTTCAATCCCCAGTGCCACAAAAAAAAAAAAAAAAAAAAAAAAAAGAAAAGAAAAGAAAAAGAAAAAAGAAAGGAAGAAGTCAATTTATTATTTTCAGATGATGTGATCCTCTATATAGAAGACCCAAAAATTTCCACCAAAAGACTCCTAAAATTAATAACTGAGTTTAGCAGTGTAGCAGGATATAAAATCAATACACAAAACCAATAGTGTTCTTGCACGCTAAGAATAAACTCACTGAGAAAGTAATACCATTCACAATAGTATCAGGAAAAATTAAATATGTAGGAATTAATTAGGAAGTAAAATATCTCTATAATGAAAACAATAGCAGTTTTAAAAGAGACAAAGAGGATATCGAAAATAGAAAGATATCCCCCATTCCTGGATAAGCAGGATGAATATTATCAAATGGCCATACTTCCAAAACTGACAAATGATTTAAATGCAATTATAATCAAAATACCAACGGCATTTCTCATAGAAATAGAAAAAACAATCCTAAAGTTCAAATAGAACCAGACAAGATCCAGAATAGCAAAAGCAACCCTGGGTATCAAGAGCAAAGCAGAAGGCACCACAGTCTTGGATTTCAAGTTATGTTACAAAGATACAGGGATAATAACAGCATGATATGGGCACAAAAATAGGCATGTGGATCCATGGAACAGAATAGAGGTTGCAGAAACAACCCCAGATACATTCAGCCATCTGATCTTTGACAAAAGGACCAAAAATCACACTGGAGGAAAGATAGACTCTAACATATGGTACTGGGAAAACTGGTTATATACATGCAAAAGACTGAATCTAAACCAATACTTTTCATGCACTAAAGTAAAATCAAAATGGATCAAAGGTATAAATGTTAAAACAGAAACAATCTGCTGGAAGATAAAATAGGTGAAAGTATTGAAAACATAGGCATAGGTAAGGAATTTCTGAACGGAACCCCAATGGCATAAGAATCAACAAATGGGACAATATCAAATTAAAAACCTTTTACCCGGCAAAAGAAACAAACAAGATAAAGGGACACCATACAGAATGGGAAACATCTATCTATTAGACAGAGGACTAATATCTAAATATATAAAGAACTCAAAGAATCAGACCCCCTAAATAAAATTCTCAACTAAAAAATGGGAAACTGAAATGAATAGATATTTCTCGGAAGAGGAAATATAACCAACAAATACATGAAATAATGTTCAACATTGCTGGTCACTGCAGAGATTTCAACTCATTCCAGAGAAAATGACTATCATCGAGGAATCTAATAACAAATGTGCATGAGGCTGTGGGGAAAAATTAAACCTTCTAACTTGTTGATTGGAATTGAACTAGCATAACTACTACAGAAATCAGTATGGAGATTTATCAAGAAACTAAAAGTAGAAATTACATTGGACCCAGTTATTCCACTTCTAGGTATCTTTCTAAAAGAGTTAAAGACATCATATTATAACACTACAGGCATACTTGTGTTTATAGCAGCATAATTTATAATAGTTAAATTTGAAAGCAGCCTACATCTCCACTGAAAGATGCAAAGATAAAGAAAATGTAGTATTTGTACACAATGGAGTACTAATTTGCCATAAATAAGGACAAACTTTAGATCATATCATTAAATGAAATACATCCAACACACAAAGCTTAAAGTTCACAATTTATCTTATATGAGAAATCCAAAATATAAATAAATTATAGAGCAAAATAAGAGAGAGATAATTGGAAACAGGGAGAAGGATCTTTTACACAAGGGAAGGGGATGAAAAAAGTATTAAGATATGTTGTATATCCTATATATACCAACTCCCCATGGTGAATATAATCACTATGCACTGCAAACATGCACTAATAAAAAAATTTCATCCCTCATCCAGGGAATCCTAAACTCTCAATCCAGGTCTTCAAACCACGCAGCAAATTCTTTCAGTCTGGTGATAAAGTGGGAGGAGCCCTTGAAAGGTTTACATTAAAGGTTTACATTAAAGGCCAGAGAGGCAAGCAGGAGACATGTTCCTAAAGGTCTGATACCTGGCAGTTGAGTTCTCAGGTTAAGCTCCTGCCTGCCTCTATGCACAGCCTAGTCACAGCGGGGCTTCTATTCCCCTGCCTGTTCCCTGATAGAAATATACCTGTATTTGCCCCAATCTGAAAAATATTAATTCTCCTCACCATGAGTGATTGCTCTGTCAGCTTCTGCAATTTCTGGCTCAGCTTTCTGTGTGCCTCCCGGAATTTACTGTCCAGTGCTGGAGTAAGGGTCTCCACCAGCCCCAAGATCATGTGACTCTGAAGAACATCCCTAAGGGTACAAAACAGATCCCACATCAATCCCAGGGTTCTGGGGATGCCCTTCCTAAAGACTCCTCTTGTACAAGTCAACCACTTTGGTGTATTCAATGGGGGGGGGCTTCTTTCCTGTACAAAGAATAATCTTTATGACACAAAACAAATCATGAAGAGCCTTTCTTGGCGTGGGTTGGAGAATAAGAGAGGAAGGAACTGGATGAAGAGGAAGTCTTCTCCTGACACAAGGAGAAGGACCTGGGCTAGAGTAAACATAACAGGCTGGACTCAGAGTAAACATAACAGATTAATCTATTTCCACCACCCAGAAACCTTTGCTCATGTGAGGATGTATCCTCCAAGCACCACATCCCCTCTTTCTCGTTAGCAGCTCTCAGGTGCCCTCATATCAACCTGTTCATGCTCACGTGAATGTTCCTTTGCCTCCTTCAAAAGGAATATGCAGATGCTGCTGCTCCTGCTTTACTATGATGAAGGGCCTTGAGCCTAAGCCCCTGGCTGGAAGCTACTACTGACAACAGGTGATGGTCAGGCAGCCATCAGGGAACTCAGAGAGCCACCATAGAACTTGACTTCCATACCCACTACCCTCCTTGACTTCCTGCTCACAGGGGAAATGACCTTAGAAATTCTTTCCCACAGGGGTCCAGTGTCCCCCTCACTACAGCTGAGAATTGGCATCTCCCAGCTCTTTTCTGCCAGAGCAACCCCAGCCCTCACCTCCTACATCTCCTTAGGGTCTCTTACTCTTGCCCACAGCCCTCAGTTGTTCCACTGACTGAGACTTCTGGCACATTCTATAGCACAGAAGCTCTTTACAGACCTTGTGTCTTGTCTGACCTCTGTACCTTCACATCAGCTGTTATCCCTTCCCCTTGTTCCCAAGCCTTACCTACATCTTGTTCCTGCCATCTACCCTCTCTGAACACTTGTGTTTCAGGTTCCTTGATCCAGAGTGCCTCTGAGACTTATGGATCCCCAAACTCTTTCTTCATTCCATTACCTCCCAATGCCACTTGGGGCAAACCTGTGCTTCAGCATCTCTTCTTGTACCAGTTGTGACATGTTTCTCAAATAATCCAGGTCATGAACCACAAGGGCCTGGGAGGGCCTCAGGGACATCGGTTTGAATGTCTCTTGCAAGCAGGATAACCAGTCGATGGCAGGAGCCATTTCCTTAAAGGAGGAACACAAAGCTGATAGAGAGAAGGAAGGGAGGAGACAAGGAAGGGGAACAGGCTTCATGGGCTTGAGAAGGAATGGGACAGGGAGTGTTGGTAAAGGGGATGGGGTCAGAAAAGGGTAGGGACTGGAAAGAATTAAGGCTCCTCACGAGGAAGAAGGTAAGACAAAAGGAAGTCCAGGAGACCGTCCCACCCACAGGGCTGGGGCCTGGAGTTCCAAGCACCTGAAGTTGGTCAATAGTGAGCACATGGAAGAGCTTGTCCTGTGACTGTCGCTGCTCCAGGAGCCGCAAATACTTAAACAGCCGTGAGGTAATGGAGATGGATAAGGAGGCATGTTGTTGCACTTTCGCTGGGTCACCTCCCAGCAGTGTTCCCAGCTGCTGTAGGTAAGCCAAGTACTCCCGAATGATCTGGAAGATGGTAACATCGGTCACAGGAGCCAGAGGCTCTGCTTTTCTCCTGGTCTCAGAATGTTTCTGTCAAAGCCCCATCTTACCTGGGCATAGATCTTCTGTTCCTGCTCTTGCTTGAGGGGAACTTCAAATTCCGGCTGGTCTATCTGGACACAAGAGAGACTGGAAAGAAGTGGGAGTATGGGGGATGGGGAGAGAGGTCAAGGGAAGGCGGGGAATGAAGATAGCTCTGGAAGAAGGGAGTAGAGGGGCGAGTGGAGAGGAGTGCAAAGGAAGGGCGGGAGGGACTGAGTGAGGTGGGGGAGAGTCCAGGCATAGTAATGCAAAGGAAGGTCAATGACAATCAGTTTCGGTGATGGGGACAAGAAAAATGTTCATTGACATCTTGGAGGAACCTATGCCCTATTCTGGGGTCAGGTCTAAGGGTGAGATCCCCATCTCAGGTGCAATAATTAAGAGGTACCTCAAACTTAGTAAAAAGGATGCATTTGTAATGCAATATTTAAAATCGAAATTAACACAAAAATTCCACAATGAATAAAATATCAAAGTTTTGCTTATTATTATTTTCCCCATAAATTTTATACTTTTACATTCTGGGGAATGAACACAGAACCTCACAATGCTAGACAAGTGCTTTTAATACTGAGCTCCATCTCTATCCCTTTTTATCTAATTTGAAGACAGGATTTCACTAAGTTTCCCAGGCTGGCCTCAAACTTTCAATACTCTTGCCTCAGCCTTCAGAATAAGCCACCATACCCTGCCTCATAATGTATCTTAATCTATTTTTTAAATTATATTTTTAAAAGTTCCATAATAGCTTTTCTACATTCTGAAAAAAAATGCCATTTTATTTTCCAAAATATCCAGAATTGACAAAAATTTGCTATTTGCTCATCAAAAAATCTTTGTTAATTTTCGTTTTTAAGAGGATTTATTAAAATACTAATTATCCTAATACCTAGTGTTTGCAGCCCTCTTAAATTTTGCACCTCAAGCAAGAATCCACACATTTCACTTAACTTCTGGTCCTGGTGTGCCCTGGATTCTGAAGATCTTTGGGTCACTTTGCTTTGTCTCTCCCGGTGTCAGTGTCTCACTCCAAACTTGAGCTATAGACTTCTCTGTCACGGAAAATCTTCCCTTGAGCCTTCTGTGACATTTAGCATCCAAAATTCAGAGAGCAAAAAGGCATCTATGCCCATCTCCTAACACTATACATTGCTACAGTCATTTTTACACTATGTATGTCCAGGTCTCTGGTGATGTCTTCTCGTTCCTTATTCTCTGAGTAGGATCATCTCTGGATTCAACAATGACCCCTCCTGCTTGAGATTCCTTCCCTTCCCTTTGTAGTCCCACGTATGCTGGTCCAATTCCCAAATCCCTGGCTGTTCTTACTCTTCTGTTCCTCTCCTTCTGTCCCATGCCCTAATGGGTGCTTCTACTACAGCTCATATCTACATATTCTTCCCAAAGACCACAACCAGGCTCAACTTGGGGATAACCACTCTCCTTTCACACCAAATCAAAGCTGTGGGGTCCTTCAGTGTCCATCTCCTTTGTTTATGTTCAGTAGCCACATTCTCTGGAAACACCAGGGTCCTCTACCACCAGGATGAAGTTTCCTAAATCCCCATGCCTGGCCCTTCCTTTCCCTTTCTACTTCGATTGAAGAACCTTAAAATGTTCATCTAGAATCCACATTATCTCTAGATTGACTACCAGACTGCTGAATGCCCCTCAGCACTACGTATCAGACCTTGATATCTGAAAGGCCTCTCAGTAGCTCTTTATTCTTAGTGTATCAATAGTTATCATCTCTACCTGGCTTCTCAAGACAGTGTTAATCAGGCCTAACCTCATATCTTCGGTCTTATTTGTCCTCCTACTGCATACTACATACACCCAGAGCAATCATCTCATGGACCCCATGGAGGAATCACAACATTCAAAATTCTTCTCTTAGCACCAAATTTTCCCAAAGCCTTTTAATAAGAAAATCAACCATACTTCAAGACTCAGCTCATATTCTTCTCTCTGAGATTTTCCTTAACCAGTTCAGATCTTAATCCATCCCCAGAGGCTTTACCAGTTAAAATTCCTGAACACACACACACACACACACACATCAACACACACACACACACACACACACACACACACACACACACAGAGCCAGGGATTTATCTCAGTGGTACCATGCCTGCCTCTCAAGTACAAAGTTTTGAGTTCGATCCACAGAACCAAAAAAACAAAAACAAAAACAAAAACAAAAAAACTCCTGACACTTCAAAATGGAATGTTAGAAAGCTCTTACAAAGCAGCCTCAAACTGATGATCAGGTACTTTAAAATATTCATTTGCTCATCATGTGGAATTTTTGAGAGTACTGGACAAATATATAGCCCTCCCCTGAGTGATGGTTCCAATATTTATTCACTCAACAAACCCTTAGCAGCCTAAGGAAGAGAAACTCTAGCTGCCTGAGGAAGAGGATCCCTAGAGGCCAGAGGAGGAACTCTAGGTTTGTAAAGAGAAGGACCCCTAGCTGCCTGAGAAGAAAGACCTCTAGCTGCCGGAGGAAGATCTCTAGTTGCTAGAGGAGGAGGAGCTCCAGCTGTCTCCGGAGGATGGACTTTAGGTACGTGTTCTGAGGAGATCCACAGTCTTAATGCTGAGAACATGAGGAGCAGGGAGGACAGACAGGCTTTACCTACTACTCATAGACAGTGGATTAGTGGGGATTTCCTGGAAGAGATACCCAGAGCAAAACTGAAAATATGTGAATGTTCTAGGCTGAGTGTGGGGGCTTGTTGTAAGCAAAGGAAACAGCATATAAGAATAATGGAGGAATATTCTTGGAGCTGCATGAGTCAGCAGAGCAGGGCAGGAGGAATGAGATAGGAGATAGGGCTGGAGCAGTATATAGGGATCAGATCACAAACCTGACAACGCTTTGCTAAAGATTGGAACCATAGTGTGATGACCTGGTGATCCATAGAAATAAGAGGCATTTAAACAGAGAAAACGTATAATTAGCTCTTGGTTTAGAAAAGCATAACTAGCAAAAATGAAGAGGAGGTGAGAGGAGTGCAATCATGAGGATGAGAGAACTAGTTAAGAGATCTGGGAGAAATCCAGAGTAGACGATAAGGAAGGCTGGAACTGCTCCAGTTTTTCCAGAACCCGCCCAGCTACTCTTTCTCCAACCTCCACCTAGCGTCCTTGGATTTCATAGCAGTCATTTCCTCTTAAGATCACTCGTCATCTTCTTCTCATTTATCTTATCTCCCCACGCTACTATATTTCTCTAAGAGAAGACACTCTAAAGGCAAAGGCAGGATTAGTTCCAAATGTTCTCGCCAATGGCTCTCTCACCTGGATGACTGGTGCATGGGGAGGGGAAGGATGAGTCCTCAGATAGGCTCTGAAGAAGGGAAAGTGTCCATACTGGCTCATCATAAGTGCCAGAGTTTGGTTAAAGTCAGAGAAAGTCCATTTGCCAGAAATGTTCCAGCCTCCAAGCTGAGAAGGGAGATAAAGTTGAGCATAGGATGGATGAGAACTTGCCTCCATTGTCTGGGTTTCTCCTCCCCCATTTCTTCTATCTCCTGATTTTTGAGACCTTTGATCCTTTTAGGACTTCACATCTATTCTCACAGTAGCTCATGATGCTCAAAAAGGCACTGCCATTACCATCTCTCTCCTAGAACTTAGAGAATTCTAGAAAAAAACACCTAGAAACTTCAAGCCCACATCAGTTCTACGTGTTACTTACCCTAAAAAGGTGGTGCCCCAACATTTCCTCACCTCCTCAATAATTTGTTTGAGGGGACCAGTTCCTACAGCTTCGATGGCATCTGTGTCCATGCAGGAGCTGTAGAATTGGAAGGCTTTCTCTTCTCCAGAGCCAGGGTGCCAGGACCCTGGGGTCTCTAAAAAGGAAATATAGTATGATGAAAGGAGTGGCGGCTGGTGTGGAGACAGAGAAAAATGGGAGATAGCGAACTTGTCTGAAAGAACAGGATGCTCCCTATAAGGATGTGCAGGAAAGAGCGGGAAACCAAGCTGAGGAAAATATAAAGTCTACCCAACTTAGAACAGACTGACTTGATGGAGAGGTAAGAGCAAGAGAGAGGAAGTACAGAAAAGAGGATGAGAAAAATAAAGGAAATGAGAAAAGGAAATCAGGAAGTACTGTCAGAATAAAGGAAAAGAATAAGAATAAGTAAGATATGAGTGAAGGACAAAAGATAGAAATGGAACTCAGGGAAGAGATTAATGAAAAAATTAGAAAAATTTAGGAAACCAGAAGATTTTGAGAGATTGTGGGAGAGAAAACTCATGAGAAAATTTAGTGAAGAGAAGAAAAGGAAGATTCACTTATCTGAACTTCTTCTTATCACTTAATACAAACAAACAAACATTCCAATCACTGGAATGCTTCCATTTAAACCATCTACCTCCTAATATATAACATTCTCTTCCATCCTCCCTCAACATCCAACCTCTTATATGACCTCAGGACCTTCTCTTGGTTCTTTTCAATCCCAGCAGTTGGTTTTTCTTCTTCACACCCTTCATTTTGAAAACTTTCTTTACCTCCATTTAACTTGTCTCTCACTGGCATATCCTTTGCTCCCTTATGCCACCAGTAATGCCCCCCTCCGTCCCTCCTAGTCCTACTCTCCTGCCTCTTTTCTCCAAGCTCAGCCTCTCAGTCACCCATCTCTATGACCCTATTTGCTCCAATTCAACTTGCTTGCCATGGCCCAAGGTTTCAGAGGAAAAGCAAGAGATCACTGGGAGACAGGGGATTTGGGAAGTGGAGGGAGGAGAAGGTGACACTGATGAGGAGGCACCAGAAGAACACACTTGGAAGCTGGAGGATGTGATTATGGAGAAAATTAAGTTCAGGCTGCACTGAAGAGATGGAGTGGGGGAAGATATGCATAGGATTGAAACAAAATTTATAGAAAATAACAAAGATGAGCCTTGCTAAAAAGAAGTTAAAGGGAATGGAGGAATCATAGATACATAGAAAAGAAAACGGGAATTAGACAAAGAAAAGATATATAAAAAGACCAGCATAAATGGAAGAAAGGAGGATTTTGAGGTTTCAGGAAACTGATGAAGAAGCAAACCCAGACAGGTCCACGAAAGATGGTGAACATCAGTTGCTCCTCAGAGTGTAGGGAGTCATGATGGTGCTAGATCAATTCCCTTCTTGCCCAGTGACTCTGCCCCTCTGCTTTCCTACCTAGGACTCTCCGCAGTAGGCTTTTGTTTTCGTCTTCAAGAGCATGAAAAGAATTAACAGTCTTTCCAGGCTTTCCACAGGCAAAGCTGAAGAAGTTGGTGCAGGGAGCTACGCTGCTGTTCCCAGAGGCCAGGTAATAGTTCAGGAGATGCAAACACACAGGTGTCTCACAGGGGACTGTGGGCAACAGGTCACAGTAAGGCAAAAGTGAAAGGGACAAGGGCTCCCCCAAAAGGCTAGCACAAGAATGCCTGGTGAGAAACAAAGGAGTGACCAGTTGAGCAAAGGTCTGACTAGTGGCTTACAAAGGATCAAGGGAGGAAAAAGTCAGAATCCCTGGGGAATGTGAGGGTCAGGGTGAACGGCTAGTGAGAAGCCTGGACCCTCAAGAACATGGGCCTGGGACCCTAACTGGGAGAAGCTGTCTAGGTTGGGGATTCCTGAGTTTTGCTTACGAGGACCACAGTTCCTGAAGATGTAGAACCAAAGCACAGAAGAACCAAGGAGCAGGCCCAAAAGCAGGAGAGTCAGCAGCACCCATCTGGCCGTTGCCCACTGTTGGTTCCACTTAGTGCACAGCCCTTCTTCTGGAGATCTCTGTGGGAGCAAACAGGAGGAGAGAAAAACAAGACAGAGAGGGTTGGGAGTGAGGGACAGGGTGGAGACGTAGGGAGGGGAGAGAGAACAAATGTCAGTGCCAGGGCCCCTCTTCTGCACAAAGGTAACTCTGCTCAGGCTGAGACCCCTGGGAGATGAGGGGGCTCCTGCCTGGGTGAGGATAAAGTAGTGAGTGTTCCTGGGGCTTCAGAGCTGGAGGGGAAACACCCAGGGCTGCCTAGGAGCCCACTGACCTCCTGGCAGGAGGATGGATCCATTCCTCTGGCCTGGCTCGGTCCCCTTGGCTCCGGCCTGCTTTTCTTCCCACCATCCTGAAGTACTGGCAGGAGGATGGATCCATTCCTCTGGCCTGGCTCGGTTCCCTTGGCTCCGGCCTGCTTTTGTTCCCACCATCCTGAAGTATATTGAAGAAGGAGGAGGAGAGAGAAGCTGGTTCAGGAAGAGGATGCAGTAAAGACAGTTTTAGCAGACCATTCTGACAGCCCTCTCTCCGCCCACCTCCCACATTCACATATGTTTGTGCTGGGGCAGTGTCTCTAGATGGCCTCAGAACGAACCTCTCCCTGGCTGGACCACCTTCCCTCCCTCACCTTCACTGTCCTGGCCTTTCCCTTGTCCATTCTGGAAGCCTTACATTCCCTCCTCTCCAGCGGGGGTAGGGCACTCACCCACCCGACCCCACAGCCCACCCTAGGAGCCAGCTCCACCGAGGCTGTTTCGAAGACACACTTGCCATCTGTCTGTCTTTAGCTCCCAGGATCTTCCTGGTTCAGCTCTAGGTGCTGGTGCTAAGGGCTGGGATTGAGGAAACGGCCTCCCCTCTTCCCAGGCCCACTTCCATGTTCTTGGAGGAGGAGCACTTCTGTCCTCTCCCACTCTGTCCCAGACACAGGCACTGTTGGCTCTGGGTGGAGCCTGTTTATCTGTGGGAGACACTCAGGCCTCTCCTTCCTGTTTATCTCAGCTTCTCAGGGAGGAAGAGGGAGGCATCCTCATCAGCTGAGCAGACTATGTCTGCTCCTTTACCCTGCTCTGTGACCTTTTTCACTAGGTTCCTTTATTTCCAGAATATCCTCCCCTCTCTCCTTTTTATTTGATTGAAATCTCTTGGTTACTGTCATTCCCAGGACAAATTCTGTCTTACCAGGGAGGGCCCCCAGCTCCTTGTTCATTCACACTGTTCCCAAGCATGCCTAATTGCTGCTTTCCCGGGGTTCATGGCCCTGCTGGTTGTAGGCAGAGTTGTGCATTACAAAGATCATCCACCCAGGAGCCCTGGATCTGCTAATTATTAGCTCTGTGACAATAAACAAGCCACTTAAACTCTCAGGCAGGTAAGCAATTTTGTCATCTGGAAAATGAAGGTAATACTTTCCTATGCCACCTCACAGGGACTCCGACCTGCAACAACTCTGCATAGCCTCTTTCTCTACTCTGCACTCTGTTAAACTGATGGCTCTCATCTTCATCCATCTGCTGATGGAAAACTGTTTGGTGGCAGGTATGGTATTTTTTTTTTCTGCACATCCACCTCAGATGCTTTATAAATGTCAGTAGGAATGAGTTGAGTTTCATGTGGGAAAGTCTTTCCCACATCATACTGAGTCCACATCTGTAGCTTCAGTAAAGCAAATATACCTTTAAGAGCATGGTTCCTTATCAGTTTCTGTGTCCTCAGCCAAGGCCAAATGGAATTCATTAGGATGGCCATGGTAAGGATATCCTGGCAAGATTTCCTGAGAGCAGCAGTGCTGTGCTAGGGCCAGGGTGCACTTATGGGGATGGAGGTGGGTGTGGGGGAGGAAGCTCCACAGATGGAGAAGTAGAGAAAACTAGGGTGTCAACTGGGGCCATAGTATTTTCCTTTCATGAAAGGAAGTTATAACTTCATGCAGTAGAACATAAGGCATTAAAAACTACGAAGCTTTGGTGGAGGGTGTGATAGGAAGAAATAATATCTAAGGAAGGCTAAAGTGGTATAGGAGACCTTGACTGACTGAATATAAGACAATGACAGTGCCTATCTGTAGTGTTGCAGAAAACAGCAAGTGAGGGCCTGGCCTGGGATGCTGGCAAATGGGGAGGAGTGCCTAGAAAGAAAACTTCATGCAAGAGAATCAAGCCACGGACACTGATTGATGGGAAGTGTTATGATAGACTCACGGATGAGCTCCAAGTCACATTTCTACAAGGCTATGAGAACAGTGATGCCAGCAGTAGGAAAGCGGAGTCTTGGTTAAGGGTGAGCGTGGGGATGGGCCTGAGGGAAAATGATGTCCAGGATTACAGAAGCCTTTGGTCCTTTGGGCTACAAAGCAATAGTGCCTTCTTGTCCTCAGGCAGCCCAGGACTCTAAGCACGAACACCTATCTTCCTTCAACTGTTTTCCACTCCTCTATCAGTGAATCCCTTGAGTTGATGTCTCTCCCTAGGAAAGTGGTAATGGGGACACCTCAGACTAGGTAAGAGCAAACTGGTGACTGGAGAAGTCAGCTGGTTACAACTGGTGCTGATACACAGGAGTACACTGTGGCAGGTGGGTGCTGTGTAATGTTAGCTTGAGGACCGCTGTTACAATCTGCACTTAGTTTCTATCCTTGTTGGAGAAGCTGAGCCAACCATGGGTGGCAAAAGAGCCTACTGGATTACCTCTTCTCTACCCAGATTATCACCTGGGCTTTCTTGGTTCTTGGTGAGCCAAGGAGATGAATTCACTGGGACCACCACACAATGTCAATATACCATGTTCAAATGAGGAAGTGTTTTTGAAGCAAAAGAGTTTGTTGCAAACACCACAGAGTGAGCAACACTAGGTTTCTTTGTCCTGCTTTCAATTTTGTACATTTCCTGTTTTAAGTATTCCATGCTTTATCTTGAACACTCCATGCTTTACTCTTGCCCTGCTTTCAATTTGGAACTGTGCATGTGTTTTCCCATATTTATCGGTAACCAGTAGGATGCATGAGTTGTTGTGGATATGGATGAAGCCTTAAGCATACAGTAATGAGGAAAGGCCAACCCCAGGCCACCCAGGGCAGTTAGGGTGCATATTCTGCTGAGTGAAAAGTTCCTAGTTCTCCTTTGTGGTTAGTTGGGATCACCTCTCCACTTAGAATCTTTTTTCAGTTGGTTCAGGCCATTTCACACCCTGGCCCCACACACATCTCCCATTATCAGAAATAACAGCTTGTGCTGACTTGGCCTTCCCTGACCATCCCCTACTGCTCATATCTGACCACCTCTGACAACCTCAGCGCTGAGAGCTGCCTCTGGAGTACAGCTTCCCCTTCTGTTTCCAGTCCCCACCCAGCCACATCCAGCCTTGCAAGTTCTGCAGCCACCACTTGGAGTTGAGTGGTGAGGAGCAGGGTGCCAACAGCCAGGGCTCAAGGTTCAACCACTAAATTTATCTTTGCAGACTTTGCTTCCTGTTTGCATTATTTCTCCTCTCCCATCTAAGTCCAAGATCTTTTTGCTTAAAGCATAGGAATATCAAAATATCAGTAGTAATAATAACAATAGCATCTACTTTTTCAGAGCCAGGAACGTATTAAATGCTTTGTGCATATTCATCACAGCAATTGTATGAAGGAGGTAAGTTATTATTTTCTCTATTTTATAGCTGAGAAAGCTGAGATATGTAGAAAATGCAGTTTATTCAAAGTTATAAAATCAATAATTATGAGAACTAAGAATTAAACCAATGCTTTAATAATTGAGCTTCCCAGGTGCTAAGCTTCATACATGTGGGGAAACTTCTTGCTCTGTCTAACTTGCCTTTTCTTTCACAGGTTGATCTTTTTTATGCAATATTTTTAGGGACCATTATTCTCAAAATTCTCAATATACAGTTTTACCCTCTAAAGACAGTGCCCTCTGATGTCATGAATAATCATCTACTATCTATGGTGCTTCAGGTATGAAAATGAAGGACAAGACATTTATCTATATAGTGTGATACCCAGCTGTGTATGTACAGCTGTGGCAATTTACTTCCCAGATCATTTGACTACAGTGAGAACATCTAGGAAGCTCTCTACCATGAGTAATTGTCATGATTCTGAAGGAACAGAGTAATTCTTGATATTGCAGTACTACTAGTGATTGACAAGAAGACACAGACCGCAGGGGGTGAGTTCTGGGATACTAAAATTGCTCTTTGAAAAGAAGGTAACTAAAAATACTCTCTCACATGGATAGTGATCCTCCAAGTGCCCTTCAGCCTTGCAGGGCATCTCAGGCCTTATGACAGTGTAGCATTTCCTCGCCTATGAACTTTTGAACTTACCTACTCATGCCATGGGCAAAATGCCATCTTAGCTTTTATGTAAAAAATAAAAACGTGTAACACTCTCATCATTTCGATATTCCTCACTCTATCCTTTCTTTTCAGCCTACCACCTGGTCTTTCAGACTTGAAGCCTGAGCTTCCAACACAGACATAGTTGTGGGTACACACTAGGGATCTTGGCTTAAATATCACCTTGGATCTTTCTCACCTGGAAGACAGATAAAATCCTACTATTCATCTTGATACCCATAGATCTTTTTTAATTTCTTTAGAAATTGTAAAAATTCATTATTTTATTTTTGATAGCACATAAAAACTATTTATATTTCTTGTGTATAACATTTTTCAGGGGGACCAGGGATTGAACTCAGGACCTTGCACTTGCAAGGAAGAATTAGTATTCCTTACGGTATCACAAGCAGTTAGATCATCTGGTCATATATGTATAATTCTTGTGTGTAACTTACAAGGTGAAAATTAATGTTCTACTATAGGTTCATCACTCAACTGCAATGTGGGCTTTAAATAAACAAGGGTAAAAATAGCCATGGTTCTTGACAAAAACTATCAGCTGTGTCTGGTCTCCTATATGACCAAAGACTCACAATATCTGACCCAATTCCTTGATCCTTAAGTTAGAACCTCTGCCACTGACAATGTTTTTTAGCTAATCACCGAGTTTGCTGGCACAAAACAGTCAATGTGAAAAAAAACTGACAGTAGATTTACTTAAAGCTATAATGACTGGAATGTTGTTCGTGACTGTTTTTTTTAAAAAAATATAAGCCCCTAACTATCCCACAACACAGAAATAAACAAATGCTGAACAATGGTGGATCTAACATTTTCATGAAATTTAATATGTGTAGATAAATATCAAATATAAGTGAAATGCAGAGAGTCAAAAGTGTTTTTCCCAGGAGAGTAGGAGGAGAAGATGGGGATCTGGTGTTTAATGGGGCAGAATTTCAGTGTGGAAAAGCTTCTGGACATGGATGAGTTGCACAACACTGGGAATATATTTAATGCCACTGAATTTTACACTTAAAAATTAAAATTATAATTTTTTTACAAATATTTTACCACAACTACATTTTTAAAAATTTAAATGAAAGTGAGAATTATATATGTATCACCAATCCTGGAAGCTCTTTCCCTTACTTATTCTTCTTATTCCCCCTGACACACACACACACACACACACACACACACACACACACACACACACACTCACACACCTGTGTTATATCTTAGTCCATAACTTTCCATCTCCTTTACTGTCTAAATTTTACCTGGAACTCTTAAGAGAGACTTTCAGATACACACACACACACACACACACACACACACACACACACACACACTCACACACCTGTGTTATATCTTAGTCCATAACTTTCCATCTCCTTTACTGTCTAAATTTTACCTGGAACTCTTAAGAGAGACTTTCAGATGCTCTCTCTCTCTCTCTCTCTCTCTCTCTCTCTCTCTCTCGATCTGTCCTCTTTGGATTTCTGGCCCACATCTTCCCTGGGGTATAACCTCCTCCAGCTCTGTCAGTCTCAACTCTGTCATTCTTCACCTGATATAAAACAGACACATTCAGTATGTTCGATGGACATCTTAGATAGAAGTTGCGTGATCCTGTGTAGAGAGCAGAAATTTAAGATCTAGGAAGCCTTGAGTTGGTTTAAAAGTGACTTATAACAGTTTATGTTCTTATAGACTTAAGGAAAAATCTCTCTTTATCCTTAACTTTCTTGATCTGTAAAACAATTACATTTCCTTTTATTAGACTGATGTAAGGACTAAATAAAATAATGTGTGTTTTGTTCATTTCTCTGCATATTATATGCAAATAACTAATGATAAGCTGTCATCACTTGCACTTTTTTTGGGGGGGGTACCAGGGATTGAACTCGGATCCTTGGGCTTGCAAGGCGGGCCACCAAACCACTGAGCTAAATCCCTGGCCCTCTTGCACATGTTTACTTATATTGTTTCCAAGTTCCCAAGAGCAGTACTACAGTATCAGACTATTTATACAATGAAGATTAGAGATTGTGAACACATCTGGCTTTTCCACTCTGGGTTTGTCTCACATTTCAGTGGAATATAGGAAAAGACTAAGAATTCACTGAAATAGTGGAGTTCTGTACTAGGAGCTTTGAGATACTATGGTATTCCTTTCCTTCACCATGAATCCTATTTACCTCTCACCTCCAGCTGAGTGAGAAAGTTCAAGAGATTAACTTGGATCACATCACATATAAAAAGATCACATGAGTCATTTCTGACTTCTGGGTACCCTCATTTAGATGGCACAGCAAGGACCCCACATTATATACAAAATGCATTCCACAGATGTACATTCTCCATGCACTTTCCATGTTGCATAGGGTCCTTATAGGACAGCTGGCCATGAGCATGCATGCTTGCACCTGCATTGAAATACACATGCTTGAGTGCTTCCTACAGGAGAAAGAATGACCTGCAGGAAGAGGCTGACATACACTGTTGGATGGAAAAGAAGAAGGAGGATTATGAAGCCAGGGAAACATGATCCAGTTCAGAAGTCTTAAGTTATAGATTGCTAGGAAGATTAAGAGCCCACATGAGACCCATTAGACAAGAAAACAAAAACAATGGACATCATTCTCCTTCTGTGGGATCCAGGATCAGATTGAAAATAAAGCCTATTCCACTTCATACTTCTTTCCAAAGCACTAACTTAGAAGAAACTAAAAAAAAAAAAAAATCATGCAAGTTAGAATGGAGGTAAGTAATGAAAAGAAGAAGATACTGACCATGACTTGTATTTTCCACTTCAGTCTCCAAGTCTGAGACAAATGCAAGCTGGAAAAAAAGAAAGAATTTGAGACAATAATCCAGAATTTTGGTGGTAGATTAGACTACTGTTTAAAATTACCTGTAAGTGACCTAAGGATATCTTATTACCCAGAGTATCTGGAAAAACCACCAGGCATGCCTAAGGTTTCACCCAGAGGTGATGAACAAGCTGATAGAGCAGGTTTTGCAGGAATAGCTGCAAGAAAGAATAAAGTCAAATCTGTATGCACCCTACAGAGTTGAATACCCATTAAGAAGCCAGTCACATTACCTATGTGACCAATGACAAAGAACTTCATTCCTTTGTTGAACATGTGAAACATGAGAAAATTACATTTAAGCATTATATCAATTAAATCTCTTATTAATACAAATACAATAAAACATTTAACACTGCCTGATTTTGTTCAATGTTCAGTAGGTACTCTGCCTTACATAAAGGATTAATGACAATAATTTCCCCCTTTTGAACAACAGAAAACAAAATAATGGAACAAGGGTTGTTGTCTCTCTTTATAAAGGCCTCTAAGAAAACAGGAAAAATGATTAAGGTAGTGGGTAGTGCATCAGATTTTCATTGGTCTACAATAGCTCCCCAATGATGCTTCCCCTCCAAATGAAGAATTCAGGATTCATTGTTTCTCCAGTCTATAGACTAACAGTTTCAGTGCAGTTTGAGTGTGTTGTTTTATGTGTTTGGTTTTGCATGACAGGCCAGCTAAGCGTGGCCAAATCCAGGATGGTCTCACTCCCATATTTAATGGTTGGCAGGGTCTGTTGGCCAAGGTGCCTGGGATCTCCTCCAATGCAGCACCTATCACAGGCTAGCTGGGCTAGTTCCCATGGAAACTGGATTCCAAGAATTTAAGGATGGCAGCTGTGAGGCTCTGGAGACCTGGACTTGAGAGTCATACAACATCGCTACTTCCACAGTCTATTGCTGAGTGCAAATCTCATAACTAGTTGGTATTAAAGGGGTTGAAAAACTCCTCCACTTGAGGGAAGGAGCTACAAAGAATTTGTGGTCATGTTTATTCATATTTAACATGTCATAAGGAGAAAGATAACTGTCCTTGGGAAGCATATATCTGGTTTTCTGTCCTACATTTCTCATAAACTAGCTGAATGATTTTAAACTAATTTTCTATTTCAAAAAATCTAGCACTGAATGCTTGTCCTTCTAGATTTCTCATTTAGTCTCTTTTTTTTCTTACAGGTCTCTATAGTTTTAAGGCCAGAGCACCAGCCTCAAAATATGAGAACTAATTCTCTCTTCCTTCTAGGTAACCATAGGTCAGACATAGAACAACCCACACCACTACTGTGACTCCTGAAAGCGCTGCCAAAGGGATGTAAGCAGGGTGTCATAGTGGCTAATTAGTCTCCCTTAAGAGACATTTGGCATTTCCCATAGCCTTTGCACTCTTTGTTTATTTGGTATTTTTCTTTTGTTGTTGGTTTTTGGTTCCTTCTATTCTACTGCCTGGAGGCATCGTGGATGATAAGAATGAAGTATATATTCCAAGGATACTATGCTAGTGAGCTGGAAGTTTCTGGAAATCCATGGACTTTGAGGAGAAGAGCAGCCATATCAGCTCTGGGGTGCATCTCAGCTGACATTTACGTGGGAAAACTACTCATTAAATTGGGCTACTGTCATTTCTTCCTATCTCTCAGGGTTTACTCTGGTCTTACTAATACACAGATATTACTACCAAATAAAATTGAAATTTGGACAATGTCTGCCTCAGTGATGGTGAACCTTTTAGAGCTTTCAGTGATACAAACAGCCCACTGCAGCACACATGCCATAGGTTCCCCACCGCTGGTCTACCCACTCAGGGTCGTCAGGTTCAAATAACCAGTGTGTACTGCACAACTCTATAACTCTATGACATGGACTAAGTTATACTTGCTTTTATAGGGTTGAGTCACATGGGGACCTTGTACCTAATAAGTAGCCTAATGTTAAAAAAAAAAAAAAAAGCAAATTGATCCTACCCTGATATGTTGTTACTATATGGCTTACTGGTTCACTCAAGGACCTACATATTTTTTATCAAACTGTTAAACATGGCCTTTATTTTGATAAATCAAACAACTGAAGTCTTCTCAAAAACACAGAAATCATCGTAGGTATTTCAGAGAAAACTCAGTGCATGCACCTGGATACAGGTGATGTAGAATAAAGAAGCCAAATTGGGTAGAAGCTGGGGAGTGACACAGCTTTAAAATTAACAACTAAAAAGATACTAGAAACCTTAAGAAGACAGGAAGAAAGAGGAGGGGTATTTCAGTGGAACCCAGGAGTTAGGTCCACATAGGAGAAAATGCAATCATATTCAATCTGCTCAGCAAGCTTGGACCTTAGGAAAAAGAGCTGGCCAGTGGGAGCTGGAACCACAGAGGATAAATGCATGCCATAGAAGGTGTCACTTGAAGCAGAGAGAGGAGAGGTACTCAGCTTTCATCTCTACTCCTCTGTTCTTACCCTAGGCTGAATCTCTGCAAAAGTTAGAGGAGAAGGAGCCTAGATAAATGCTATACTTTTGATGTGTCCTCCAGAGGCCTTTGTGTTAATGCCTTCATGCCCAGTGCATGGTACTGTTAGGACATGTTGGAAACTTGAAGAGATGGGGCCTAACTGGATTCTTCTGGTCATATGGAGGCATGACCTTGAAAAGAATATCAGGACTATGGTCCCTCTCTTTCCTTTTTTTCTTTCGTTTCCCAGTTGACATAAGACAAAGCAGTTGCTCTGCTGTGTGCTGTCACTATGATGACCTTCCTCCCCACTGGCCCAAAAGCAATGGAGCCAAAAGATCGTGGATTGAAATCTTCACACCTTGATTCCTCTTTTTACACCAGTTATCTCAGGAATTTTTTCATAGTAAGAGAAAGATAACTATAACAAAGTACATGTCCTTGTGATACAGAGCCTGAGAGAAGAGATCAGGGAGTAGGTCTGCAGGTAGAAAAATGACAAGACAAAATATCCGTCAGGATTGTTTGCCTTGTTTGTAAAGCTGTACTTCATAGTCCAGGCAACCAAGGGTAGAGCAAAGTGGAGCAGAAAGCTTTACATTCTCTTGAGAGAGAGAAAGAGAGAGAGAGAATGAGCTCCCCAGAAACTCGACAGATAAGTTTTCATCATCTAGAAATAGCATCCTTGGAACAGACATTGCTATTTTTGTAATGGTCTGCAGCAGCAGTGACAGTGATAAGACTCCTAAAAAAATATCTCTGTACATAACAGACATCAACTCAGAAAAAAGAAAATGAGAGGAGGGACACATAGATGATCAGTACTTCATGGTGAACACAGCCAACTCTCAAGTTTTCTTACTGGGAAAATCTCTCCTCTAAAAAAAGTCCCCTCCTTTAAATTCCAAAAGCATGTGAAGTATAATTTGATTTCCCTATGTTCTTATGACACTGTGTGTATCCACATGCTGCCAGTTAGCACGCAACGTTTGAATTTCATGGTTATTTCTTTTACCAGGGTAGCCCATGATAATAAATAAAAAATGGCTCATAATTTTTGTTTTTAAACATACAACTAGTTGTACAAATAAAATCTCTGGACTCAAATATGGAGCAAAGGCAGTGGCATTGGACTGAAGGAATAAAATGATGATGACTTCTCTGGGCTTTGTTTTATTCTTGTACAACTGACACATGGACCTGAAGAATTCAGACTCCAGAAAATACATTGGAAGCAGGCAATGAATGTCTCAAGGAAAGATTTCTCTGTCAAGCCACACCAGGAAAGGGGCAGTCTAAGAAGACATAAACACTTACCACAGTGACTTTACTCAAAACATCATGCGCAGACCAAGCTGTGGTTCCACTCCTACCCATGCCAGCAAAGGCCAAATAGGGAGCATAGGCTTCCTCTGAAAGGCGGCTGTGCAACATTGGAATAGCCCTCACACACGTAAGTGGGATCAGAGGAGGCCAAGGGTTCTCATTCCCAGTGAAGGGTAAAGAAGCCCACACCTATCAGAAGAGGACCAGCAGAGTGTGAGGACTTTCACTTTCGATTATGGTAATTCCCAACTTACAAGCAAATTTTGTTCTGAGAGAACGGTAGTAAGATTTGTTCATAAGGCTGACAAAGAGAGTTTCATACACCTTTGACACACATATACAATGGAAAGCAAAAAAAGCAAACATATACAACCACAAATACTACAAATAAACTATTTTTACTTTTACAGTTATCTTAAAATGGTGGTACAGTTCAGTACAACTGGCATATAGGGGTTTCATGGAGTGAACTGCCAAGAAGACAGTTACTAATTAGAGGAGTTGCTAAATGGAGGAGCCAAATGGTCATCAGCCAAAGGAGGAGGGCAAGATGGACTTTCATTCATACTTGATGTTGATGACACAGTTTTTTTTTCTCATCGAGTTTATTGGTACATTTTAGGTATACAGAACAGTTACATTCATCATTGGGATCTTGTACCTTTACATGACAGGTCTTGGTTCTCATTTTTTCCCCTTATCCCTGCTATCTCGTCACCCCCTCCTCCCTTCCCTATTTACAAATACTTTATTTCCATTTTTCATTTTTTTCCTTTTACTTTATTACCTTTCCCCTACCCTTCCCATTTCCCCTACACCTTTATCCCTTTTCTTCCTATTTCACATTGCCAATTATATCATTAGGATCTTATGTAACATTATAGTTTTCACACCAGAGAAACTATTTGGTAGTTATACATATGTGAATTATTTATTTCACTTAGGAGTATATCCTCAATATGTATCCATTTTCCTATGAATGACTCTAATTTCTCATTCTTTATGGCTGAGTAGTAGTCCATTATATAGAAAAACCACATCTTCTTTATCCAGTCTCCAAAGGATGGGCAAAGGGGCTGTTTCCAAGTTTTAGCTATTACAAACTGATGACACGGGTTTTTTTTTTAATGGATTCAATTCAGTCTACCTTCTTGAATAGGAAATAATTCAATGATGTCTGGGTAGTAGCTCTTTTTCCTCATCATAGATGGCTCTGTACATTGGATGACATTCTGAACTGCTACTGTGTCCTTTGTTTATCATTCTACACTAGGTCCTGTACCTCAACAACTAACAGTGCCTCTTCAAGTAAAGATCCCCTCGCTGTTTCCTGTGTTGTAATTCTCTCTGGTTCTTCAGTTCCATCTTCCTCTTTCTTATGTTTTTTGCTGAGCCTCTAATTCCATAAGGCTCTCTTTCGTAAGCTCTCTGTGTTGCAATAAAGTCAATAAAGTTCAGTAGGAGTTCAATAAAGTCATCTTGTAGATCTAGCTTCAGCTTCTTGTTAAGGCTCACTAAATTGGTAAGGGTCTCTTTAGACTCTTTTACCCTTATTATCAAGTTTATGAACTCCATGAACAAATTGTACAAAGTTCTTCCAAACATCATTAATGGTGACAGCCAAAACCTCACTTCCATGCTAAATTGATGTTTTTTATGGCCTGTCGATATTGTAGCCCTTCAAAAATTGTTAAAAGGTTGTTCCTGTTTCATCAATTGCCTTCACTGACCAAAAAAGTATGATGCAAATAATATTTCTTGAAAGTCACAATAACTCCTTGGTTCGTAGGTTGGATGAGCACTGTAGTATTTAGAGACTGATGCACTACACTGACATTGGGCTGGAAGTCAGTCATGAATTGGAGGTGACATGGGTCAGTGTCAAGCAGCAAAAGAATGTTGAGTGAAATATCTTTGTCCAAATGATACTTTTCTACCTGTGGGATAAAGTGCTTGAAAACCCAGTTACGGAAAATGGCTTATGTCACCCAGGCTTTTGAGTTACTCTTCCACACAACAGGTAGAGAGCCCTTGGCTATGCTTTTTAGGACTCTTGGATTCTCTAAATGGTAAATTAGCAGAGGCTTTAGTGTCACATCACTGAAAGCACCGCCACTAAATAAGTCTGTCCTTTGCTGCTTTAAACCCTGACATCAATTTTCCCTGTTTTTTAATGCAACTTTGTTTGGGCATCCTCTCCTGAACAGTCCTGTCTCATTGATGTTAAAAAACTTTTGGGATAAATAAGCACCTTCATCAATAATATCTCTAAGTGTGCTAGAAATTCTTGGGCAGCTATGGTATTTGCACTTGTGAGCTCATCACTTACTTTTACACTGTGAAGGTTGGCTCTAGCCTCAAATCTATTAAATGATCCATAGCAGCAGTAAAAGATGCACACTGTTCTCCCTATTCTTTCTTCAAGTCTTCAGACAAGATTTTAGTTTTTTCTTGAGTAAGCATTAAGCTGAGTGGGACTTGATGCTGGTGCTAATCCTGCATCCACATGTTAAGAAATTTCTCCAAGGTTTGTGGATATTATTTTTTACTTCACTGACACAGCAGACTTCACACATTCCAGGATCTTATCCTTGTCCTTTAGAATTTTGCTAATGATTGACTGATTCATTGTTGGTGGCTAACCTACAAGTTTGCTCCTGATCAGAGGGTGAATGGGGATGAAAGACAAAAAGACACAGAGTTAACTTAGAGTGTTGGGGCCAGGGTCTGTTTGCCTCTAGTGGACAGGAGCCCTGAGCATTTGGCTCAGGTCACTTTTATTCTCTTAGACATGTCATCTGCCTCCCAGTATCTATAGCATAAGCCACAGTAAACAACTGGATCTCAACTGTGCTGACTCTTCCAGGAGAAACACGTAATGTGCTAGCATGCTTTCATTGTTGCTCAAAGGAACATAGCCTCCAGGTTTTTTCCTCAGTGCTTGCAGAGAAGGTCAATTAGGCTTCAACCCTTATCATCTGGTCTTCTACATTTCATGTCATAAGAACAAGCAGCATGTACCATCTGTTATGGTTTGGGTCTAGATGCCCCCCGAAAGCCTTGTGTGGTCATAGGCTTGATCTAGAGTGTGTGAAGCTGGTATTGATTCATAATACAGTGCTAGGCTCAAGGGTACTAGGATTAAGGGTGTGAGTGCTACCCACCCTAAGTAGTCTGAATAAGATAAAAGGGGCAGGGAGACACTGTTAAACTCTCTCTTTTTTTTTGCTTTGGCTGCCATGTCGCCATGAACTGCAGCTTCGTCTTGTTACCTTTGCTCCCTTGTGTGCACCTTGTTGTTTCTGCTCTGTGATACCTGTTTGTCATCCCTGCCTTGGAGTTGGCAGATTATGGACTGAAAATCCTATGAACTGTAAGCCAAATAAACCCCTTCTCTTCTAACTTTGGTATTGGGTATTTTGTTTCGGCAGTGAGAGAAAGGTAATTAACACATCATGTTTTCACCTCAATCCAATCCCTCAATTATTTTCGCTTTGTTCCCATGGTTATTGCTTTGTGCTCTTTAGCAGTTCCTTCCACATCAACACTGCTTTTTCTCTTGCTTCCATACATCCTGGGCTCTGAGCATTGTGCCACTGTACACTATTGCACTTTAAAGTAAGAACACAGCAGCACAACTGTAACGATGTCTGGCAGACATGTGAGCTACTTCTGCGATTTGTTTGTATCTACAAATGTTCATAATGTTAGGTCTGTTCATATCTGCGAAAGTTCACAACTCTAATGTTCATAAGTCGGGGACTTGCTGTACTCATAAGAAGGCCAAACCCTCTCTCCAGCCATGGTGACATCTTGGCCAGGTGCAGAGCAGGATCAAGAGTCTTCCATCACTTCCAGTGAAGTATGGGGTTCAGAATTTCATCCTCTAATAATGAATACTCCTAAACTGGAGTGTTGAGAGGGCTCAGGAGTGGAAGCTGATATTCTGCCCTCACCTGGCAATAAAAAGATGGTAGACCTCCCCCTTAATTTTCAGAAAATTGTCATTCAATTCACGTAAAAATAAAAGGTTTTATATGGGATCTAAATACTCATACCTTAAAATGAAGATGTCCAAGTTTCAATGTAAATCACTCAACTACACCAACAACTTTGGAGATCTGAACTAAAAAGAAAAAAAAATCAATAGCTATCAATGAGAGATGACAGAAATATTGCAACTGTCTGAAAAATATTGTAAAGCAGCTATAATAAAATGCTTTAATTAGCAATTATGAACAAATGAATTTTAAAAAGAAAATCTCAATAAAAAAGATGTAGAGAAGAACAAAATCAGTATTTTGGAAATTTGAAAATTAAAAATTAAACTAAAAACTAATTACCAAAATTAAAAATTCAATGGGTTGGATCAAGAGGAAACAAAAATAAAACAATGGTCTAGAAGATAAAACAATAGAAATTACTCTGAACAACAGAAAGAATATACCTTGAAAAAATTGTACAGAGCCTTGGACACCTGGGGGACATAATAAAAAAGCCAGTTTAAAAGAAATGACAACAACTCGTCAAATTTGACAAGAGATATACACCCATAGTGTTAAGAAGCTAATCAAATCCTAGAAAGGTAACACTGAAAAGAAATCCATACTGAAACCTATCATAGTCAAACTTTTGAAAACTACACATGAAGAAAGACAAAAGCATAAAATAAGAGAAATTACATCTAAGAGGGAAAAATAATTCAGGTGACAGTGAAATTCTCATTAGAAATTATGAAGAATAGAGAACAGTAGCATAATACTTTTCCAGTCCTGGAAGAAAATAACTCTCACCCAGAATTCTGTATGCAGAAAAAAAATATACTTTAAGAATGAAGGGAGGGCCAGGGATTTAGCTCGGTGGTGCCTCTGCCTGCCTCACAAATGCAAGGTCCTGAGTTCAATCTCAGTACCAAATAAATAAATAAGTAAGTGAGTAAGTAAAAAGAATGAAGGGAAAGTTGTGAATCTCAGATGAAAGCAAACTGAGAGCGTGTGTCATCAGTAGAACTACATGAATGACAGGCTGAGGAAAGTTCTCCCGAGGGAAAGGAAATGATGAAAGAAAGAAATGGTGAGGAGAGAGTGCAGCACCACCCATCCTGGCAGACAGAACACATCATTTCTGAGACATAGAAACCTAACATAGAAAAGTGAAATTTAACTCAACCTTTGATTGGGTGAGGCTAGTTCAGAAAATAGAAGCTTTGCTTAGAAAAACAGAATTTAATTCAGCCTATCACCCTAACCTGCTTTGCTCCTCTCTGCTCAATCACCCTTACGCACATCTCCTAAAGCCCAGCCCACATGTAACCCCAAACGCCCCTGACTGGCAGCTGACTCCTGGATCCATGACCCAGGTATATGGTTACCCAAGATTTTTTAAAACAATTCCACTTTACATTTTCTTGCAGCTTCTTATCTTGTTTTTTTTTGTTTGTTTGTTTATGTTTTGGTTCTGGGGATCTGAACTCAGGTGCTTGTACTTGCAAGGCTGGTGGCAAAACCACTGAGCTAAATCTCTGGCCCATAGCTGGTTATTTTGTTGGTTTCATAACAGGTCTTCTTTGACCTAACAGAAATTTGAACGTCACAAAGGACAGAATGCAGAAAAAATACAAGTAAATACAAGATTATAAATTTTTTGAGTTTGTGAAGTTCTGTTTGATAGACAAAGTGAAAGTATTAACATGACTGATGTGAGTCAGTCTGTATACATAGAAAGGTTAAGAGCTTTATAAATATAGGGTACAACCATCAGTAGTTGTTTTCATGTAGTATAATACTGTAGCAATCACTAAAAACTATTCCAAGAGATATACATACAGATAAATCAAAATAGAATTTTTTAAATGTTAAAGTAATCCACAGAAAACCATGAAACAAGACAGAATAATGAAATAGAGAACAAAAATAAAACAAAAAACTATAATAGTACACAAGATCCTAATGGGATAATTAAGAGTGTGAAATAGGAAGAAAAAGGCTAAAGGTGTGGGGAAAGTGGAAATGGTAGGAGAAAGGTAATAAGGGAAAAGAAAAAATATGAGAAAATGAAAAAATTGAAATAAAGAGTTTGTTAATGGGGAGGGGAGGAGGGAGTGAAGGGAGGGCAGGGACAAGAGGAAAAAAATGAGAACCAAGACCTGTCATGTGAAGGTACAGGATCCCAGTAATGAATGTAACTGTACTGTAGACCTAGATTGTACCAATAAACTCAATACAAAGAAAAGAAAAAGTCCTATGGAATAAGAACTAAAAAAAAAAAGTAACATATTAATATACCAATAGGCACATTTAATGTAAATTGTCTAATAAGCCATGTGAAATACATAGGTCAGTACAATGAATTTAAAATTTTATATGCTGTCCACTAGAAATTTATTTCAAATATAATGATGGAAGCTTAAAAGTAAAATACTGGAAATATATATTTATACATATATCAATCAAAAGAAAATAGTCATCATACTAGTATCAGATAGAGTAGATTTCAGAGCAAAGAATTGTTATAAACAAAAATTCATATTGTATAATGATAAATCAACCCACCAAATAGACATGGCAATCCTAAAAATGTATGCACAAAAAGGAGCTGAAAAGTATGTGAAGCAAAATTGATAAAACTATAAGAGAAATAAACAAATCCACAATTGTAGTTAGAGACTTTAACAGCTCTTCTCCAAAAACTATAGATTAACTACATAGAAAATCAGCAAGAACATATAACTACTGAAAAAGACTTAACAAAATTTAGGAAGCAAGCTGCCTAACAACAAAAAATAAGATATTCTTTCTAATAAATATTGAGCACAGGAAACATGCAACAAAGAACAGACTACCTTCAAATCATTTAAGAGGGAAATTGGGAGTTGAGTGGTAGCTCACACTTCCTTAGCTTGTATGAAATTAAAGTTAAGAATATAGTGTTTCTTTCTGTCAATCAAAAATCTTAGCAAAACCTAAAAAAAAAAAGTATTAGGATTTTTTTAGAGAACCAGAATTAATAGAATATATACATATTTTGTAGATGTAGACAATTAATAGAATATATACATATTTTGTAGATGTAGACAAGGTTATTGTAAAATAAATTTATATGGAAAGGTAAAGAACAAAAATACATACAAATAATTTTTAAAACAAAGTGAGAGGAATCAATCTACTTGTAATCCTGAGTTCTTATGTAGTTAAAAAAAAGTAAGCTTTACAGTAATTAAGACATAACGATCAATGAAATAGAACAGAGAATAAGTAGATCCACGTAAATATAGTGAGTTTTGACAAAGTACAAGAAAAATTCACTGAGAAAAATAGCCTTTTCAACAATGCTGACTGAACAACTGAACATTCAGAGACACATAAATCTTGACCTAAATCCACATCTTCCACACCAAGACATTTTCCAAATGGATCAAGAACTTAAATATAAATTGTAAAAATGCAAACCTTATAGAAAAAAATAATAGAAGAAAATCTTTGCCACATACAGGTAGGTAGAAAATTTCTTAAACTTGGCACCTAATGCAAAATCAATGATAAGTAGGATTTTATCAAAGCTGATTTTTTTTCCCCTCTGCAATGAACCATGTGAATAGGATAAAAAGCCAGATGGTAGACTGGGAGGAAATATTTGCAAAACAGTTATTTGGAAAAGCACTGCTCTCTAGAATAGATAAAATGTTCAAAACTCATCATTGGAACAGCAAACAATCCAATTAGAAAATGGTCAATAGATTGAACTATTACACTAAAGCGAATACAAACATGGCAATTAAGTATATTGAATAAGGCACAAATTACTAGTTGTTAGGGGAATGCAAAATTACATGGGATATTACCACATGCCCATCAGAATGGATAGATCAGTAGTAACAACAAATGTTGGAGAGAGTATGGAAAGAAACTGGATCAATCACACATTGTTAATGAGAATGTAAAATGGTACAGTTGTGGGCTTTGTTTTTGTTTTTGTTTTTGTTTTGTACCAGGGATTGAACTCAGGACTTTGCACTTGCAAGGCAGGTGGCAAACCACTGAGCTAAATCCCTGGCCCAAAATAGTACAGTTTTATATAGATATAAAACTTATACTCACACAAAACCTGCACACAAATGTTTCTACAGCTTTATTCATAATAGACAAACTGGAAAGAACTCAGATGTTCTTTAGTGGATAAATGATTACTTCAAGCTCTAGAAATCCATGCATGGAGTATTACTCAACAATAAAAAGGAATGAATTGCCAGTGCACACAATAATTTGGATGTATCTCCAGAGAATTATGTTGAGTGGGGGGAAAATCCAATCTCAAAAAGTGACATATTACATGATTCAATTTGTACAAAAAATTACAGAAATGAACAACAGATTAGTGTTTGCCATGGATCTAAGAAGGGATTGGGTTGGATTCAAGTGGGGTTTGTCTGTGAAAGGGCAAATTGCAAGATCCTTCAGGTGATGGAGCTGCTCTGTACTTTGATTGTATCAAGGCCCTTATCCTCATTATGCAGTTGTACTATAGTTTTACAAGATGTTACCACTGACAGACACTGAGTAGAAGGTATGTAGTCTCTCTGTATTATTCCTTACAACTGCCTGAGAACCTTCAAGTATCTCAAAACTTGACAGTTAATGAAAAAATGGCCTTCAAGTTGCAAGATCTCATGGAATGGACTGGATAATGTATTGGCCCAAACTTTATTGAAAATAGATTCTATTCCTGATAGATTATTCAGAAAGGAAACCTAGTACATGGTGCTTGGAAGTTCATACATAGGAAAGGCAGAAAGACAAAACCATAGTCTATGCATCAAGGAGCTAAGATCCCACCATGCTTCTTCCCTCCAGAGTGCCCCTGGAAACCCTTGGTGATGTCGCCACTACCCAGACACTGAGGCTCTCTGTGGGAGCAATTGCTAGAGGCCTGATCCTTCTGATCCTCCATTTTATGAAGGATGGTCCACACTCAGTACTCTTCCTCTGATTTTCCACTCTGCAATTGAAGTCACGGACAGGTCACCTGGTTGGAAAAGCCCACGTGAGAACCTGTGCCTGACCACAGAAGAACCTGGGAGAGCAAGGTCTGGCATCTACTCTTGGAGCACTGAAGTTCATATACCAGAAATTCTCCAAACATAGAGGATGTTCAAAAAGGAACTCAGTGATGAAATGTGATGCTTTGTAAGAAAGAGATTATTTACTTTTTGAAGATCTAGAAAGAATTTTTAAATTCTGGTGAGAAGGGTCAGTACTGGAAGGTAGTTTGTTTCTTTAACAGTCTATCTGTTTTCCTCTCTGGTTCATGTTATTCTTTATTTCTTAATTCAACATTGACGTTGCATTTTAGGGGAAAAAGTCATGCTTTTCATTTCTCTTTCCAATTGGATTAGTGCATAAACATGCCTAACATTTCTTAATTAGTTTTATCCTTCTTTTCCTTTGCTATGTATTCTCTTTATTTCTTATCTTCTTTTATATTTCATTTTCTTTTAAATTTAAAAATATGTTTATTATTGTAGCAACCTTGAAAATCACTAAAACACACGAGATGAAAATAACTTGAAACACAGGACCTAGCAATGTGTGCAAAGAACTCCCTTATATTCACTCCACTGATAACACTATTATAGGGCACACAATACAATTTAGGTGAGATTCTTTCTACCACTATATTTGAGGTGAACCCCATTGGCCCTACACCAGCCAGAAGGGTTTTATCTCCCTGAATAACGTGATTAATTCCACATGATTAGTTCAGGTAGTCATATCTAGCCAATCAGTGCTTGCAACTTTTGCCGTGGTCATTGGCTCAAAAGTGAACACGTGACCTATGTTGCTCCAGTTTTAAAGAAAGTCAAGACTTAACATTATTAAAAGAAAAACATGGCACTTTTTCCCCCACCACCATTCATGCATGACTAGCAAAAAGGAGCTTTTAGCCCCAGAACTGTTAAGAACCTTCCTGAAAGTAGACTGTACTCACAGATGAGTTAAAATAGAGAAACTATATCCTCATTCCATCCTGAGTCCCTCACACCAGATTGTCAGAGGTCAAGTCTCAGTAGTTTCCACTACTTTATTGAATACAAAAATATTTGTCCAGACTCATCATTGGACAAAAGGAAATGTGTATTTTGCTTCTAGGCACATTTGTGTAACTGACTAGGGAAAATTCTCTTTAGATGACTAGAATTCATCCAAGAAAATCCTATTTTGAAATGAAAGTTTCTTACTTTGCTCTCCAGATTGTCCTCAAAATTTTCTAAAGCGTGTGGTCCATAAATATAGAGGAGACAGATGTAACTTGGTTTTAGTGCAACAGTTTTGCTGTCAATGCTGTGTTTAAATGTAAGAGTGTTGTTCAGATTGTACTATCTATATTTAAAGACTGGTGGGTTACTTGAGCCAGAAATGCCTAACCACTTTTGATAAGGGTCAGAAATATTTTCTGTTAACTGCTCCCCTCCCAAAGATGCCCCCAAGACTGCCTGTCTGTGGGTGTCTGAAGTTATAGGCTATGAACCCTGCCCAGGTTACTACCACTGAGCCTGCCGAAGCCCATGTGGAGGTGCTGATTCTCCCCTGGCTGAACTTTGGGAAGCCAGTGTCCCTGGGGGCCTTCAGATTCTTATCATGTTTCCTTAACTTTGCCCCAATACTTCCATATATGCTGTGCCAGCAGTATGGAGAGCAATGATTCTAGCTCTTTCTTTTACTTGGATTCTCCTCTGTGGTAGAGGAGGATCAAAACTAGCATATTTCAGCATTCCTTGAGAGTCCTTCAGAGTAATAAAAAACACATTCTAGTTCTACCACCAAGACAGAAAGATACTTCCCATTCTCACACTCCAGGTGATGGGTACTCCCTTCCAGGCCTTGAGTACATTTCCAGTTCTCAGTTCTCAGCTTCTCTCAAACCTAAGTGAGACTCTAATCCTCAGGACAAACTGAAAGCACCATGCTTGCCTCTGTCTGTGACCTATGGAGGCCTCATGCAGCCTCAGAGGACGCATTACTTTCTCCAGAGCTTCACTGCAACACCTTGCCTAGGTTTCTGAATCAAGAAAGGCCCCAAGAGCAAGGAAGGGCAAGGATGGTGCAGTGTCCTGCACTCACAGGAAGAGGTGGTCAATAAACAGCTATAGCAATCAATATAGTTCCCGCCACAATGAAGGGGGAAAACAGCAGGCAAGGGATAGAGAGAAGGAGGGAGATAACAAGGTTCCATTTTTGATGCAATAACTTGGCATTTTAGCAGAAAAGCGGAAGCCAGCATGGGAAGTTATGAGCTGTTTGTAAAGAATTACACAGGTTCCTAGGGAGGTGCCACTAAACGGAGGCTAAGAGACTGGCTAGGAGCCTACTGAAAACATTGCAAGATCTAGACAAGAAATGATGAAGATATGGGTTAAAGTAATAGTAATCCAAAAAGCAGCAGAGATATATATGTCACCAAAAATGTAGGACCAATAGAGCTAGTAAATGGATTCAGGGGAGCTGAGTGGTGATGGGGGGGTGGCTAACAAGCACAATGCTGAGGTTCAGCACCTGGACAGCTGGAGGAATGTTGGTACTGTTTTCTAAGGAAAGGAAATTGAGGAAGGACCAAGTTATGAGTGGAGAGCTTGGCTTTGTTTAGATGTAGATTCAGGACTGCTTATCAGACACTGAAGTAGAAATGTTCAGTAGGAAATTGAATAAAATGTCTAGAGCTCAAGAAAGAGGTGAAGACAGGAGACGACAACTTGTATTTTGACTTTAAATACTGTTAGACCAATAAATCAGAGGTGAGGTTGGAGGCTGTGCAGCTACACCGTTTCATAGGTGAAAAAAGAAGCCAGTAAAGGAGATTAACTTGGAGAATGTTAGGATTGTTGTGTATGTGTACACAAGTGTGCACTGATGCTTTAAATGAGAGATGCCACTGGGATAGCCGTAGCAATAGCCTTCTGCACTGGATTATTCAGTGTTTTTAAAGTTATAGTTATCAGAGGTTTATCAATTTACATTTTTGTTCAAAATCCAGCTCTTGGTTTTGTGCATGTTTACATCATTTGTTTTCTGTTATTATTTTATGCTTGCCTATTATTTTTCTATTTTGTTTCAGATAATTGTTCAGATTAATATAATGTTCTGTTCCACATTTTATATTAGAATGTTTTTTTCAATAATAGCTTTTTTGCCTTCTTAGTAAAGACCTTTAAATGAGTACATTTTCTTCTAAACACTGTTTTGGCCTCATCTCATTGCATTTGATCTCATTGCAGAGATGTTTTTATTATTACTTGAAATTAGATTTTTTTTCATTTTTAATTTCTTTCCCAAACTAAATTTACTTATAAAAGTACCTTTTAATCTTTCAGGAAATTAAACAACTTACAAATATCTTCATTATTTGTGTCGTCTTTAAATGTGTTATGGTTGGGCAGGATTCCTGCTAGTAGAAAGTTGGTAGATGGTATTTTAAAATTTCATGACCTATTTAGGATTTGTGTGTTTGATAGCATACACATTTTTTAAATTTTTCTCAACTATTTCCACTAGCAATTGTTTAAATTGCTTGAGTAGTACAGTTTTCTTAGTCTTTAATATTTCTATTACTTAGTTTCGTCATCTTAGTGCTATCAACCTCTGCCTTTCCCACTCCTGAGAATCACTATTCCTTTGCAGGTAATTCTAACAAGGCTTACCTCGAAAGGCTTACCACTACCTCTTCACTCTAGTACAAAGGGTCTATGATGAGTTCTGTTGCTCCTAATGGATTATCGTGGTGGATGTGTGAGCCTCCAGAGTTGCTGCTATCCTACCACGTCACCCAAGTTGACTCCTGCTATACAGCTTCTGCCTCCGTTTCTGGTTGTAATTTCTCTAGGGCTGAGTCCAACTTCAGATCATTGCTGTTTCCTGGGGAGCTTGACTTTGCTCCCCAATCCATCTGCAGCTGAATGAAGAACTCAATCACCCACAACTGTGAATTTCTAATTTCTGTCTAGTGTTGATGTTTCCTACCTTTGACACTCTCTATCATTTGGGTCTTCTCAAAATGTTGGATTCTGCCAAAAAATAAATCCGTGCTTTGCACTGGAGCGGGGAGTCATTATACTGCTAAGGCTACTTCTCGATTCCTCTGACACAGAACGGGAGAAATGTCAAGGTTCTAGCCTGCCCCTACCTGAACTTGCTGAGGTCACACCCTCCAATATTCTACAGCTCAGATCTATCCCTGTAAATGTATTATCACTCTTTGTGTGAGTCCACTCAGAGAAGTAGATGTCAAAACCAGACTAACCACAGAAGTGTTCATTAGGGGAAATGCCTGTGAAAGAACATAGGGAGGGAGCCAGAGAGGGTTGGAAAAAGTCCTCTAGGGAGGATGCAAGTCTCATCCAGAGTGAAGGACAGAGGGATAGTGATTAGAAGCTTTCTAAGCTGCCTTATAGGGTAAGAAGGCTTCAGGGAGTCGGCGAGGATCCATGAAGCTAAAATCATAGTCAGAAAAGCCCTTGTCTCCAGGAAAGGATTATGTGTTAGATCCCATGGCACAGCACATGGGTGGCCTAGCCTTTTAGAGGAACAGGTTTAAAAGGCAGCAGTTGTGCTCCTCAGTCAATCCTTTGCATGGAGTTGTGCCACACAAGTTCTGGTGACCACCACACTTTTCCCCATTTTAAACAAGCATTCTTTAATATGTCTTAATGGCGTCTGATTGAATAGAAAGTTACAAAACGTACTTTTAATTGTCTTTTCATTGTATTATTTGTCACTATTGTACTTAAAATTTATGAATTGACTTCTGCTACTTTGAATATTATTTTTAAAATTTTATAAATTTGCTCCTCTTTTATTTTTTAAACATTGATATTGGCTTTGCTTTAAATGTAGAATAAGTATTTTTTGAGAGGTGAAATCTATTTTTTGAGAAATAGTAGCTATGATCGAAATGCACTCCATTGTTTTTCTCCCTCCAATGCTAGTTATTCTCTTTGTTTTAACAATTGCACCCTTTTACACATAGAACAAATATGCATGTACAGTGAAAATGGCTGAAGATAGTTTTATTGAAGTCAGTTCTACAAGCTAAGTGATGAAACATTCTTATTTATATTAAATGAGAAATAGAAACTTTGGATTCCTTTTTGTGAAGTTTTGCACTGATTGTTCCATGTCTAAATATATATCTCATCTGTTGGTTTTTTGTTGTTTTTTGTTTTGTTTTGTTTTTTTTTTGTCATGTACTCATATGGCTTAGAATCCAGTGTTATATTCTCATGAAAACAATTCACTGGCTGCCAGAGTTCTTAACATCATCACTTCAATGTGAATTTCTCATATATAAGATGCTAAAACATTACTTTTAGTAATGAAGTATGTGGTTAGTAAATCTCTGGCCTTTGAACCTGTTAAATAACTTTCTCCTTCTTGTTTCTTCTTTCAAACTAATGGTGGCACAACCAGAAAAAAAAAAGTCTTTAGAGAATAAATGTTTTTAACAACTTACAAATATTATCCTATTTTTAGATTTTCTCATTTAGTGTATAAAAGTTGTGGTCATCCTAATCTGTAACTTCTGAATATTATTAATTCCCATCTAGATTCATATATAATCATTACATTGCCACTGAGAAGAAGGTGGAAGCAAGCAATTCACAATATTTTTTTTTCCAATAATGGGCAGTATGTTTCTGGCTGTGAGGGATACACATTCAATTTGACTTAGTCAAAGAGAATTTACTCGGGTAACCCCAGGAAGGGAAGTGGGGCATGGACACAAGTGGGCCACTTTGCCCTGCAGCTCTCATCGCAGCCTCTTTCTAACACCAGCTCCATGAGCTTCTGCAACCTGGCCCCCTGCGTGTGTGGCGACTGCTCCAAGGACACACGTGTGAGCACTACCATCAAAGAAGCAAGGGTTCTCCCTCTGAAGTCCGGCATGGGACCTGCTGACAGAGAGCTGTGCTTGCTTTTGGGTGGATGCTGACATCATCATCTATGTTGAGGGCGGGGTGGTGTTCACGGGACTGGCCCAGGCGCTCCCCATTAGGTCTGTCATTTGCTAAGGAGCATAGATTGGAACTTGCCCAATCTCTCAGCCACAAGTTTGAGAGGAAAGAGGCATTTCCGAGGGAAGCCTGGCCTAGAGGAAGAAAGGTCAAGTTCTAAGTGGAATAATCCGTATTCATTACACTGGATGTTCCTCATCTGATGCCACTTAAGAATTCCCTTTAAACCTGAGATAGATCATAACCTACTGTTCTCAGGTTCCATCATTTTTAACCTAATTATAGCTTAGGTTTGATTTATTGACACACCTCATGAATTAACTTTTCAGCACTGACAACAGTATTATTATTTTGGAACATTTAAAAAATGTTTCTTAATAATCAAATAATATAAATACATATAAAGTAGTGTGAAAATTTCTAATCTGTTACCAATTTCCTGAAATCTCCAGTCAACTGATATAACTGTTTGGTTTGTATGTTTCTAACCTTTTTTTGAATCATATCCTAACACATGTGTGTACATACTACAATTTTAAACATATGATTCTTTGTTCAATATTTTGTATTTTTACTTTTCTTTGTTTTAAAGTAGAAGTAGATGTCCCAAAGTCCAAAGTTCATCAACTAAGTGAAATTTAGATACTTCATTCACTGAAAATGTGTTAGACTTCATTTAATCTACTCATTGGTTTACTGGAGACAATTCAAGATTGATAAAGAAGCTTACTCATAGAAATACTCATAGAAAGTCGCTAAGAAAGGGCAGTGCCCTTAGTCAACCTTATAAAAAAAAAAAAAACAAAGAAAGAAAAGGCTCAAATCCACACAATTACGATTGAAAAGAGTGAAATCACAAGAGATCCAGCAGAAATCCAGAGGATTGTCAAAACCTACTTTGAGAAACTGTAGTCCAATAAAATGAAAAACAGAAGAAATGGACAGATTTCTAGATACATGTGAATTATCAAAGTTGAATGAAGAAGATATAAAAATTATAAACAGACCACTTTCAATCAGTGAAGCTGAAAACATAATTAAAAACTCACCAACAAAGAAAATCCCAGGTACTTATGGCTTCACTGCTGAATTCTACAAGAAATTCAGGAAAGAGCTAATGCCACTACTTCTCAAACTCTTTAATGAAACTGAAAAGGAAGCAATACTTCTAAATCCATTCCTTGAAGCAAGCATTACTTTGATCCCAAAAGCAGAGAAAGACCCAACTAAAAAATAGAGAACTACAGGCCAATCTCCCTAATGAACATAGATGCAAAAATCCTCAATAAGATACTGGCAAACAGAATACAGAGGATCATCAAGAAGATCACACACCCTGACCAAGTCAGATTCACCCCAGGAACAGAAGGATAGTTCAATATATTTTAATCAATAAATGTAATACACTATATTAACAGAGTAAAGAACAAAAAACCATATGATCACTTCAATAGATGCAGAAAAAGCAATCAACAAAATCCAGCACCCATTCATGATAAAAACTCTCAGAAAATTGGAATAGATGGCCTTTATCTCACCCTGATAAAAGCTATTTATGAAAAACCAAAAGTCAATATCATACTAAATGTCAAAACCTGAAATCTTTCATGCTAAACTCAGGAATAAGACAAGGATGTCTAATATCACTACTCCTGTTCAATACAGTTTTGGAAACATTAGCCAGCAGTTAGACAAGAGAAAGAAATTTTTAAAAATAAAGATAGGAAACAAAGAAGTTAAACTGTCATTATTTGCTGATGACATATACTCTACACAGAAGACCCCAAAAACTCCACCAAAAGACTTCTAGACTTAATTGACAGATTCAGTAGAGTAGCTGGATACAAGGTCAACACTCAAAAATCAATAGCCTTCGGGCTGGGGATTTAGCTCGGTGGTTCTGCCACCTGCCTTGCAAGTGCAAGGACCTGAGTTCGATCCCTGGTACCAAAAAACAAAACAAAACAAAACAAACAAACAAAAACTAATGAAAATTAGCAAGATTCATATAGGGCCTGGGATTTAGCTCAGTGGTTCTAGAGCCTGCTTTGCAAATGCAGGGATCCAAGTTCGATCCCTGGTACCAAAAAACAAACAAACAAAACAATCAATAGCCTTCTTGTACACAAACAACAGACTCACTGAAAGAGAAATTGGGTAAACAATTCCTTTCACAATAGCATCCAAAAAATGTATATCGAGGAATCAATCTAATGAAGAAAGTAAAAGACCTCTACCTTGAAATTTATAGCAGTCTGAAAAAAGAGATTAAAGAGGATTTAAGAAAATGCAAATACAACCTTTGTTCCTGGGTAGGAAGAATCAATATAGCAAAAATGACCATACTTTCAAAACTACTATATAGATTCAATGCAATCCCAATTGAAATTCCAACAGTATTTGTCACAGAACTAGAGACAAAAATCCAAAAATATATTTGGAACTAAAAGAGACCTAGAATAGCAAAAGCAACTCTAGGCAATAAAGACAAGGTAGGGGAGTATCACAATCCCCAACTTGAATCTATACTACAAAGCTACTTTGGCCTAGAAAAAAAAAAATCAGCATGGTGCTGGCAAAGAAACAGATCTGAGGATCAGTGGAATAGAGTAGAAGGAGAAGCAACTTCAGACACACTCAGCCACCTCATCTTTGACAAACAAACCAAATATCCTGGAGGGAAGATAGCCTCTTTAATAAATGGTGCTGGAAAAACTGGATTTCAACCTGCCAAAGATTAAAACTAGACCCATATCTTTCACTACACACTAAACTAAAATCAAAGTGGATCAAAGGTCTAAATATTAAAACAGAAACACTAAACTTGCTGGAAGATAAGTTAGGTAGATCCTTGAAGACGTTAGTATACAAAAAGACTTTATGAACAAAACCTCAGTAGTAGGGAACTAGAACAAACAATCAACAAGTAGGATCTCATCTTATTAAAAAGCTTCTGCACAGCATGAGAAACCACCAACAGTGTAAAGAGACAACCTATAAGGTGGGGGAAAAATTTTGCCAGATGTTTCTCAGACAAAGGATTACTATCTAGAATATATAAAGACCTTAAAAATATCAGATCTCCCAAACTTAAAGACTCAATACAAACATGGGCATCTGAAATGAATAGACATTTCTCAGACAAAGAAGTAGAAGCAGCAAATAAACATATGAAAAAATGTTCAACATAACTGGTTATTCAAGAGATGCAGATGAAAACAATACTGAGATTCCATCTTACTCTAAAAAGAATGGCTGCTGTGAAGAATTCAACCAATAACAAATGCTGTGTTTGTAAAGCGGGAGGGAGGAGGAGTGAAAGGAGGGCAGGGACAAGGGGAAAAAATGAGAACCAAGACCTGTCATGTAAAGGTACAAGATCCCAATAATGAATGTAACTGTACTGTATACCTAAAATGTACCAATAAACTCAATGAGGAAAGCAAACAAACAAACAAACAAATGCCAGCAGGGTTGTAGGGAGAAAGGAAACTTTCTGCATTGTTGTTGGGAGTGCAGACTAGTTCAACTGTGGAAATAAGTGTGGAGATACCTCAAGAAACTAGGATTATCGGTCCCAATTGACCCAGCTATTCCCTGCTGGGTATCTTCCCAAAATAATTAAAAGAATCATACTGCAGCAAAATATGCACAGTCATGTTTATAGCAGCACAGTTTGTAACAGCTAAAGCTTGGAAACAGGCCAAATGCCCTTCAACTAAAGACTGGATAAAGAAAAAAATTTTAATGGAGTACTACTCAGTTATAAAGAATGAGAAACTAGAGACATTTATAGCTAGATAGATGCATATTGAGGCCATACTCTTATGCGAAATAAGTAGGACAGACTTGTGTAAAAACCAAATAGTTTCTCTGGTGTGAGAAACTGAAAATATAACAGAGGATCAAAATATATAATAGATAATGTGAAATAAGAAGAAAAGGTCCAAAGAGGAGGGGAAGGGGAAGTTTATCCCTTGACTACGAGCCAGCACACCCCATTCAGTGCTTTCAGAAGGCCAGGCCTTTCTTAGTGACTTTCTACAAGTAAATTTTATCAATCTTGATATAATTGTCTCCAAAAAACAAATAGGTGGATTAAATGAAGTTTAACACATTTCCAGTGAATGAAGTAACTAAATTTCCCTTAATTCTTGGATTTGAAGACATTATTTTCTTTTGTTGGTGCTTTATTTGTAGATGCTTAGCCATGTTCTAGGAAGGACATATAGCTGAATTGTAGATATTAACACACGTATAACATATTGACATACAAATATTTAGCTATATATGTATGTTACATACATATCTATTACTATACATAAAATTTATATAGACATTATATATTATGTATTCTGTGTTATTACATAGGTCCTTACATAAAATTTATATATGCACATTTGATATTAACACATATGTAATTTGAATTTTAGATATTTAGGTGAATTTTAGATTCATATATATATTCATATATATATATACAGAGAGAGAAAGAATTTAGTTGAATTTTAGATAATAAACACATATAGACATATACACAGTATATATGTGTGTGTGTATGTATATGTATATATATATATATATATATATGCATGTTAATTATACCTGGAACTTTACAAACAGAATATATTAAATACAGATACTTCTAAATGTTAGACTATCAGTGGAAAATATAATCATACTCAAATATTAAAGCATCAAAGCATAACACTCACACAGTTAAAGAAAACTCTTGTGAAGTTTTTATGTCCTTACAGAAGAGATTTAAGCACATACAAGCAAAAGTACAGAAGCATACTTACCTTTTTTGTACAAACAGTGTTTTGCATATATGTCCCACATCTTGCAGACTATACATACATTATATATATATATGTATTTTTCTTTTTTCCTTTTTAATGCCTTATCATTAATCCCCCACATGAATTTTCCTTAATTTATTTTACTTCTCCATACTGCTCAGTCATTAAGCTGTTTTAAATCTGTCAGTCCTACAGTGATGCATCTGATAAACAAATATCTACATTTTTCCCTGTATCAGCTTATCTGAATGGCAGCCCTTGACGAGGAGCTGGTGGGCCAAAGTAAATGAGTGCACTACTTGGACAGATGATGTGAAACTGCTCTTCATGCAGGCAGTTGCATTTCGTACCACCTATTTTCCTGCAGTGTATTATAAAACGTGTTGACATTTGCAAATTTAAACATAAAGATGGTATTTCAATGTAGTTTTAATTTGCATTGATTTTCTTACAAGTAATAATGAGACATTCTCATATGTTCTGAGCCTTTGCCCATTTTCCCATTGGGCTGCAATATTTTTTATTATTACTTTGTAAGAGCTCTTTATACATTAAACATATCAACCTTTTATAATATGGATTTTAAGTATATTTCTGAGATTTCTTTTTTACTCGTGTATTCATCTTGTTTCATGAGGTAAAACAGTGATTTTTGAAATCATTCTTATTAAGGTTATATTTGCCAGCCTTTTCTTTTGTTACTTCCATGTTTTATTTTTGCTTAGAATGATCCATTCTATGCACATTCTTTTATTTTTTTGAAGAGCGAACTACCCATCAATTTATTAACATTGTCAATTTGTGAACAAGACAGGTACTTATTTCCACATGAGGTGAGATGGGTTTTTATCTGCCATAACAGGTGCCCACACATCTTCACCCTGAAAATGTAGCATTTCAAGCCTTTGTCAGGGTTGATTACTCCTTTTGCCTTTCACAGGCTTTGTGCTGCTGCCAGAACAAGTCTCTCCAGTATTTGCTTTGAATTATGTTCGTTGCATTTCTCATTACTGCCTCACCCATCGGGGAGAATCCGATGTGACTTACTCTGGACTGTCAATCTGTCCCCAGCATGAGACCAAGGTGCTGTGACAGTGAGATCTTTTCTGATGTTAAATTTATATCTTATTTTTAACATTTAAACCCATTTGAAATTTATCCTGGGCGGCAGTGGATTTAATGTAAATTTTGTCTACATGGGTGCCTATGTTGTGTCACCATTTATTGAATAATTCATCTTTTCCCAGCAACAGCATTTGCATGTTTTAATTATAGGTAATATAATCTGTTTTAAGACATAGTTCTTTCTCATTATGCTTCTCTCTCAGCATAGTTGGGTTATTTTTGCCTGTTTATTTTTCTATATAAATATTTAATCTAACTTTAAAAATCAATATTTTTAGTACTGTATAATTTTTATGGTTCCACTAAGGGAAGAAGCAACTTCTTTGTCTTCAAATTCATCTTTCCATCTGTGCAAGTCTTTCACAGTTCTCAGGAGTAGTTTGAAGTTTCCTTTCCTTTTTAAATTTATTCCTAAAAATTATGTATTGTTGTTACTTTTATAAGAGAAGTCTTTTCCCACTACTGTATTATCAAATTCATTTTATTTATATGTGACGGTTTTTAATTTTAAATATAAATTTTGTACTCATTCACTTTACTGAATTATCTTACTGAATGTTAGTTTATTTTCTTGAGTTTCCCAGCTATACATACTATTTGATAGGAGGGTTAATTTTATCTTCTGTCCAGTATCTTGCAGCTGCAAGTTTTTCTCTTGATTACTTGTATCGTCTTTCTCATCAGAAACTTTAACTAATTTACTCAGGACTTAGAGGGCTAAATATGTAACATCAGTGCGAAAACCTATCATTTCACGAGATGTAACCTGTGATGCTTCACTATGGCTTCATCCTCACCAGAACACAGGCAGCAGCTGAGCTCTGTGGAAAGGACCCGAGACACACAGAAGTCAGGGCACCAAAAGCCTGGCAGAAAAAAGTCCCTTCCTCACCAACCTCATTGACATATGGGATGGACAATGCCATAGAATGGTTCATGTCATAAAATTACAAAGCCCAAAGCTCAGGAAATAGGTGTCTGGTGCCAATCAGTGCTAACAGAAAAATATCAGGGAGAACTTTGCAAGATGGCCTGACCATCCATTAAGTTTCATTTCAGCATCTATGTAGGCTGAAAGACAAAGGATTCTGTGTACCCACTAAAGAGAAGAAATGCATAAAAGATGATTTCCATAGCTATTTCTCCCACACACCCCAGGCAAGAAAAGACAGTGTTTGTCATCTATTCCATGGAAATATGGTCTTACTTAGCCCAATGATTGTTGGATTCAGAAGCACACTGACTCAGCCTAGTCACACAGAGGAGAGAAAGAGAGAGCCCTAGAAAGCAGAAACACCAGTCTTTAAGGTCAAGAGAGCAGAGTGCCCTTGCCACATCACTAAGGCAATGATAAGGAGCCTAGACTCCTGCCTTTGATAAAGCAGACTGGGCTAAGTGGATACCAGGAGAGGCATGGGTCATCTTAAGACTTATTTATCCAGGAGGGCCACCTACACTGGTGAGGAGATCCCAGTTAAACAAGCAGTACAGGACAGGAACTGAAGATGATTCAGAGCAAGGTGAAATGCAAGTGTCCTTCCAGTGCATTTGCATCCAATACGAAGGATATCAACTGAATCTCTGCCACGCAATGGGCATGAGCAGCTAAGGGATAGAAAAAGAATTCCAGGCAATAAAAGAACAACAACAACAACAAAGGACTTCAGCCCTATTCCCTAACCTCCTCTTCCCTTATGGACAAAATCTATCCTAAATGGTCACATGAGGAAAGGGATTTTATGGAGTATGTTAGAGGCAATGGTTAACGAAAAAATAAAACCATTTTATATTTGTTTCATTAAACTAAGCTCATTTAATAATTTGGCTACAAACCAATTTATTGGTTTACATGAAATGTCCCTATTTAATAAAATATGAACTAAAATGAACTAGCCTAATGAAATGAATGGATTCAAGAGACCCTTATGTCTCACTCCTAGTTCATTTCACACTTCTTTTAAGAACAACACTTTCCATTACCTAGGGTCTCTCCAGTTTTGTGGGCAACAAATTGTGTAACTTCACAGATCCCTGCATTCCCTAGGTGACAGAATGTATAGATACCCACTTATCTCAAGTGGCATTCTTTATGACTTGTGTTTTGTCTTGTTTTTGATACTGCAAGACCATCACATACCTTCTGATCTGGCCAACACTGTGTACATTTAGAAGCATACAGAGCATATTGTTATATGTAATCATCATATATAATTTTAAAACTAGTTACAATAAATTAATGGCTGCTTGGCAACCGAAAATCTGTGGTTTTGAAAGGAAGTACTTTGGTACTGCTCAAACCACAGCAGTGGGGTTTGTTGACACATTCTGATTCTGTTGGCGTCTTTGTGATGGAACCAAACCCTGGTGGACAAAGGGAAAAACCAGGGAATGCTCACATTTTACAACTCAGTTAATTTTGGGAGAGTAGAGAGGAAGCAAATTGCATCTCATCTCCTAGCTTGGGTTAGGACTGCCCGATTTAAGAACAAGTACTAATTAGCTGAAGTAAAGCTCAGCTGTGACTTGGCTAAAAATGGGACCTCTTGCAAAAATGTACTTAGAACTGAGTGAGATGGAGCTGATGCACTTTGCATGTGAAAACTGGACTCATGCTGACAAAACAACATGTGGGGGAAAAGTCTGTGAACATTTTTTAAACTTCAAACATTGTTCATAAAAATGGCCATCCAGTTTGCCCGTAATATGGCCAGAAATAAAATCTAGACTGCTACTGTGGGCTGAGACTCTTTGGATGAGAGCATCTCTAGGCAAATTAACTTAGATACTGAAGGGTAACTTAATAACCAAGAAAAAGAACTGGAAATAAGAACAACATTTTTAATAATAGAAAGGGAAAGGAGGAAAGCTCTAGAGCTTTCTCATAGGGATTGGGGAATGAATATAAGCTTTGGAGAAAATTTAAGCAATCATTTTAATACCTTACTTTTGTAGAGTCTCCAAAATATTCAAATGCCTGAACAATGAATTAGCAAATTTTATTTTGAAAATCTTCTATGCTTAGCTTTTGTTTGAGTGGAAAATTTTGTTAGAGCAAGCAAAGCAGTTTTAATTTTGATGTCTAACTTATTAACTTCTGGTTTTGAATTTCCGCCTCAGTTATAACAAAGAAATTTCTTAGTGTCAGAGATGCATTCTGATGTTACCATTTCAGAATCATACACATAGATAATGTACTATAGAAAAATCTACAAGACGTTGGTAGCAGCGAGCTGCCTCCAGGAAATGAACTGGATGGCAAGAAGTAGGAGTGAGATTGCTTTTCACTTAGTCTTATGGTTTTTGTACTTTCTGAACTTTTTACTATATGAATTTATTAATTATTTGACAAATCAAATTCTCAGTAAACTTTAAAACTGATATTAAATGCATGTGGTCTAAAGAAAAGCAATATGATATAATATAAAGAACAGAATCTAGAGTCCTGAGTCTGAATTTGAATCCCATCTTTACCTTCACTATTTGGAAGATCTTGAGCACGGTACAGTATCTAACATTTCTGAACCCCTGTTGTCCTTAATTTTAGTGGAGGATAGAATGCAAAATACAATCATCCCTCAGTGTCTGTGGGCGTTGGTTGCATACTAAAATGCACATGTGCAACTCCCTTATATAAAATGGCATAATATTTACATAGAACCTAAGCACATCATTCCATATCCTTTAACTCATCTCTGAACCACTTATGACAACTACACAATGTAAATTACTGGACTGTTGAGGGAATAACAAGAAAAAGCCTGTAATGTCCAATAAAGGCAAGGTTTTCCTTCTTGGGTGTTTTCCATCTGTGCTTGGCTGAATTCCTGGGTTACAGGACCCATAGGTATGGACTATGGATATGGAGGGCTGATTGTGCTCTGTTGATGTGGGGGTGGTAGGGGAGGCAGGTAAAATCCCCGTGACTTACCTGCTCTAGGGAATGTGCTGGACATGCCATGGTGAGACTATGAGAATATCTTCAGTAAAAGCAGCTGAATGTATACCATTTAAAATGCCACGAAGACAATAAACATGTCTGTACTAGCTAAATGGCACCTGGGAATATGGTTTTCTCCAACACAACAACCAGTTTTACATTTCTAACCTTTTCACCCACTATTGCCCAGACTCCTCAGTTCTTCCCTAGAGAACCACCATTGTATTGAATCCTCGTCAGTTATTTATCTTTCTTAAGATCACGTTCAATTTAACACTAAATTGCACTTTCCTGTTTGTGAAAATCAGACTGTTATTATTCCCAGCAAACAATTATCCGTACATGGACTTTTCTTGAGCAATTTTTAGAAATTTGATTTGCTTCAGAAATGTTTCTTTTTCTCAAGTATAAAAAATTTGTACCCAGCTGCGATC
>NW_022900928.1:94466816-94531310 GCF_012274545.1 Fukomys damarensis | reverse complement strand
GTGTAAATACCAAATAGTTTCCCTGGTGTGAATATTCTGCAACAATGCATAAGATTCTAATAAGATTACTGACCTTTAGAAATGGGAGGAAAGGAGCTAAAGGTGTAGGGAAGGTGTGATACGTAGGGGAAGAACAAAAAGGGAAAAGAAAAAAATGTGAGAGAATGAAAAGATGAAAATAAAGTGTTTGTAGATGGGGAGGGGAGGAGGGGGTGAAGGGAGGGCAGAGGTAAGGGGAAAAAATGAGAATCAAGACTTGCCATGTAAAGGTACATGATCCCAACAATGAATGTAACTGTACTGTATCCCTAAATGTACCAATAAACTCAATAAAAAAAAAAAATTTGTACCCAAATTTTTGCTGCTGTCCTTTTTTTTTTTTAATTCCTCTCCTTGCACCAGACATAAACATTTTCTCAGGTTCTCTTTGTCCTTGGCTGTTCAGTGTGTTGGATGCATTTTTAAGTTATGTTATTTTCAATTTACGATGAGTTTGTGAGGCTTGATCCTGCTGTAAAGTCCAGAAGCTTCACTACTTGGTATGGGGTGGCTGCCAATGGGGCCAGCTGAGCGCTCCTGGGGGACACCCATTGCATTACTAAGGTTGGCCACTAGGTGGGAGTGGAGACACACCTCCGAGAACGCACAAGTCTCACACATTTGGTTATGTGGTCTCTGTTCTGGTTTTTTTACATCAAGGGTAGGAAGTGAGGGTAACTGCCTATTAACATTAATTAACTTGGGAAAGTGAGACAACTATTATACTAACAGAGATTATCTCAAACCTTGTAGCTGGCAGCCTCCACAGAAGGGGGAGTCTTGCTGTGGGAGAGATTCTAGCTCATCAGCCAGGCTCAGCGCACTCATCTGTCTGCCATTGCACAATGTGTGCATCTGTAGATCACACATCAGCATAAACTGCACCGAGCAGATTACGCACTGCCTGACCTAACACGATGCAGAACACGGTTGGCTCCGAAAGGCAGGAGGTGGTGGCTGCCAAACTCCTTCCACCAGGGCTTTCTTTTCAATACCCACAGATTCTGAGATTCCCAGCAGAACTTCAGAGCTATCGAAAGGATGCTTTACTTCTCCTTGATTGAGGAAATTCATACAGTACAAAATCACAAAATCTGCAGTATTCCCGATGGTGGGTATTGCATGCTTCAAAACCTCAACTACCCACATTTAAACGTAGCCCACGTTACTGAGTCTGGGCGTTGGCCATCCGTGATGAGCACGCGCGTGTGACATCTCTCAGCTGCCACGGTGGGAGCCACCGAGATGGCGCTTTGACATCAGCCATGTGAATTTGGCAGTGGCTCCTGTACAGGAAAGTGTGGGTGGGCTCCGATGGTCATTCCACCTCTGAAACTACTGAGGACCAACGTGCAGCTATTTCTTTAAATTTAGTGTTTTTAATTTCCTCCAACTGTTAAGAAAAGGACCCCATAAGAGTCAGAGAAGTTGGAAGTCTGGGCTCAGGCCACGAGCCTCGGAAATGGTAGAGCGAAGCTAGAACATAAACTGGCTGCACATTTCATGTTTTTCCTCTAAGCCTCTTCCAAGGATGAGGTGAAATTCAGGACCACGAGTCTGGACACTGGGAAAACCACTGTTCTGCATGTGCTACTCCTCCAATCAGACTAGCTTTAAAAATTTAGAGAGCTCTGGGGCCTCAGGAAGGAAGCTAGAAATAAAATACCAGGCAGAAGCCAAGTTCCTACCTGTTTGGAATCCAAATCCCTGAGGGTGAAGTTCCTGCTTTTGTGAGAGCTTCCTGAGTGTGTTCATAATTAGTTTAACACCAGCTAGGCCCTCTAGAAAATATCTTCTAAGCATGACTGGAAATGCACACTGGGAGATTAATCTGGTGGAAGTCACGCTCTAATTGAAGGTGAACCAAAGAATGCAGGGGAATGTCCATTTTCTGCCTGGTGACACTTACCCGTTTTCCAATGTGAAGTCAAATATCACTGATTCTGAGAAGCTGTCCTTTATTTCCCTGTCCCCTGGCTGAGTTGGTTGTTCCTCTTCAGGGCTGTCACACCCCCCTACCTACCTCTGAGAGGGTCTCACAGCTGTTCAGTGACCCGTCCCTCTCCCTTGGGGGCTGAGCTCTTCAGTGGATGCAGGAGCTTGATTCCTTTTATGAATTCTATGCACCTAACATGAGGTCTGATAAAGAGTGATGTGTGCGTGCGTGTGTGTGTGTGTGTGTGTGTGTGTGTGTGTAAAACAGAGAGACACAGAAAAGTAAGAGAGAGAAATTGGGGAGTCAGAAGCACATGGAAAAATGGAATGAAGGAAAGGGGGGAGAAGAAAACAGAGGAGAAAAGAAAAAGAAAAAAGTTGGGCAGTGGTGCACACCTGTAATCCCAGTACTCAGGAGGCTCAAGCAGGAGGATCCCTGCAAATTCAAAGCCAGCCTGGGCTACATAGTGAGACCTTATCTCAAAAACAAAACAAAATAAATATTAAATAAATAAACTAGAAAACAAAGAAATAGAAAAATTGACTACAGTGGCATCACTGTTTGATGGCCTTGGGTCAGTACTCCACTGATAACTTAATGCATGTATGCTCTCTTTTTCTTTCTTTCCTTTTTTTTTTTTTTTTTTGAGACAGGATCTCATTATATAATTGAGACTCAATTGGAACTCATTTGTAGCCCAGGCTGGTCTTAAACTCACAGCAATCTTCCTGCCTCAGCCTCCCAAGTTCTGGGATTACAGGCATGCACCATCATGCCCAGCTTGCATGTATGTTCTCTAGTAAAGCATACCATGATACTATTTTCTCTTCCTGGCCATCAGTTTGAACTCACATATTCCTGTATTCTACAGCCCTTGGCATATCTGAGTCACCTCTTTTTCCCAGGGGCACCTGTCCACATAGACGGGCATTGGCCTTTGGGGTTAGAACCAGGCAGTCACCACTGTGTTACTTGCCATGGTGTCGAACAGCCTGACTTCCAGTGCCTCTGAGGTTCCTTTTCCTTTGATAGATCCTGGATCTGAGAACTGGCTCAAATCCGGAGATGCAGCACAGGATCACGGGTATTACTGCCTTAGCTTTCTTCTTGATGACTTAAGATTAGGTACAGTAAGCAGTACTCTTGTGAGTTGCTCATGTATTTTCCCTCACGAGCACCATGTTGTATGAGCCATCCCCAAAGGTGATGCTACATAGATACCTTATACCTGGCCCTACACCTTCACCTAGTAGGGTGCGTATGTATGCTTCACATGTGACAGCAAGTGCTGCACCTGCCTCTGCTCCTCTGCTTACCTATGTCCCCTTGCTACTAAGGAGCTCAGTTCTGCAGCAGCAGCTCCTAACACAAAACACCTCAGCTGACATCATCCTTAGCCACACTTTTTTAGATCACCTTGGTAAACAGAGTGTCCTTGCGCTTTCTGAGGAACATGATCAGCTGGTAGGCTTTTCTGTCTTATGTAATGGACCAATTACAACATTTCTACTTTCCTAAGCCTTTTGATCCCTTCTTTCATAATCTCCCAAGGCAATTTTCAGCATCTCTACTTACTTTAGTGAAGGCGGTTACTTTTTCCAAACTTCCATGAGTCAGCAAATGGCATATGTTGGACTCATTCTCTAGGCTGCTTGCCAAAGTGTTAAATTCTGCACAAGGGAAGAGGAGCAGCTCCCTGTTGACACACATAGTGAGCTTTCCAATCCGGCCTTGACCACCACACTCTGGTCTTCAGCTCAGTCTCCAGGGCCATCAGTGCACGCCCGGCAGGCAATGCTCCCTAAGCTTGGGTGCATGTCCTCTCCACTCTGCCTGCACTCTCAGCTTTGCCACAGGTTATATTGAGACTTAATTCTGTTTATAAAGTGGTAGAAACAGAAGAGGTGATGGCAGGTTCCCAGGAAAGTGAGCATTGCCTTGTAAGGGACTTATTTGAGGTCTTTGTATAGTCCTGAATTGGGAGACAGAGCACAACTGCCATAGGAGAGGGAACTTTTGCCGATGTCCAGGAGAGTTCAGAGGAAATTGGGTGTTCGAGGGTCTCCATACATCAACTCACAAGTCTTTATACCAACAAGAGATTGGTGCTGGTCTCATAGACTGGGTTGCTCCCTTCACTGTATTGGATCTCTCTTGCTCCCTGTCTTGCCATGTGACTTCTTCATGGCATTTTGATTCCACCCAACATGAAGCCCCTCCCCAGAGCCAAGCAGATGCTGGTATCATGCTCTTGACCTCCAGTTAAGTATCCAACCTCAGGGGTTTTGTTATAGCAGCATGAAATACATTAATTCATCCTCCAACTGTCATACATTGCTATAAGTAGAGCCTATCGACTCCTCTCACCAGCAGTGGCACTAAGAAGTGCCTACAAAGTTCCATATATTTTATAGTTAGTGTTTACTACCATAAACCCCACAACTACAGACAGGTCTACCAAAGGAAAAAATCTAAATGACTCTGCAATTGCTCCATAGTCTAATCACTGTAGGGTCTGTAATATCTCCAGTATGACGTTTGGCCAGGGAATATAGATCCACCTGCAGATTCTCTGCTTTCAGTAACATTTTTATGACACTGACTACTGTAGCCTGGTGGAAAGGATGGTGAATAGGAGTATCCAAAAATTTTCAGATTCCAGTTTCCAGAAATGTCATCTAACGAAGACAGACTTTTTATATATTCAGTGTGAGACAAATCAAGGATACAAATGAGGTTGACTTAAATAACTAGACAGAAGATTACAACATCAAGTCAATTTCAAGAAAACTATAAATAAATTATTGAACTGTTTGCATGTGTAGGGGTATAGCCTTAGTTAATCTTTATAAAATTTAAACAGTTTTTTGATGTGCTCAGCACTACTGTTAACATCTTATTCTTTAAAAATTAATAGGAGATGAAAGCAAAAGTTGAAAGAAAAAGTTTTTCCCTCTGCCTTCTCATTCTAGAAAAAAATGCCCACGTCTTTTTGCAGTGAAGAAAGAATAAATTTGAAAGCTGATCAATTCTCTAAGAATGTTGTCTAGTGCTGTGTGTGGAAACAATTCCACATGACTCCAGGTAAATTAAGCACATTTTTATATGTAGGTGATGTAAAAAACAGTTCAAAAAAATTTGAACTGTGTACATTCATCTCCTTGAGAATAATAAAAAGTTTATTCAGAAGAGAATGCAATAAACAAAGTGTTTCATTCAGTCAAAATGATCTCTGCATACAGAAAACAATGACCAAGTAACTGGGGGGTTATCCCTCACACAAATATTTACCTGACTAGACCAAGGAATATCAAAGTCACTGTAATAACACTGAGAATATTTTTGAACACTTCACTTATATTAAGTAGGTTACTGTTTTTCTGTTAAACCCAATGTGTGCATCTAGTTTAAATACTATCAGCCAAGTCAATAGCTTCTTTTAAAGGAATTTGAAACATGTGTTGCAATAAATATAACCAAATAGGACAACCCTGCTCAACTTCCTAAGCAAATAAAATAATCTTCAAATTCACCTCTAGACCAGAGAAAAACTTTACACATTTCCAGAAGTACTACCTGCCTCTTACTTAACAGCTGTAGGTTGAATCTAAATAATTAATTCCAAAAATATTATGAATCAAAACAAGAAAAAGAAAAAAAACTCATTTTCAAGAAAAAGAGTAATAGAACTAAATGCAGAGCTGATCCAGATATTGGAATCAATATGTGAGTGACTTTTAAACAGCAACAATTGGTAAGGGAATAAACTGTATGGCTAAACAGGGATAATTGCTGAAAACAATGATTTAAGAGAAAATATTTAGTCTCTTAATATGGTACTGAGCATACAGCAAGTGAGGAAATTGCTGATTTAAGAAAACCTAGTAAAACTTAGAACAGTGAAAGTCTGTGACATTCTAGACATGACCCACTTCCTTTCTACCTCCTATAGCTCAGTATGATGGTAAATCCACTCCAGAAATGTGCAGGAAAATACACTGAGCTCCTTTCCCCCATCCCAGCTCAGAGAAGCAGCAAGTAGCTAGCATCTCTCATTCTTCCCATCATGAGTTGGAAGAGTGGAATTTCAGGAGAGGGAAGACGTAAGGTTATGCTTCTTCCTTCTACCGAGGCCTCCTCACTCATGGGACAGAAACTTTCTCATAGGAACAGCACAGTCTAAATATAGGACCCGGATCATCCTCATCCATAGGATGGATACACAACAGAAAAAAAAATCCAAGAAGTTCAAAAGCTACATTTTTGCCTTCCACACTGCAACAAAAGAACTGTTACTAAGAGAGAGCTGAACAACTGCTCCCTACTAAGCTCCAGAGCTAAGACATTTTTCCCAGTAGGATAAGGAAGTCATAAAATTCAAAGTTCTCAAGAAATTTACTTTATTTCAAACAAAATATGGGAAAGTTTGAGTCTGTGGACATTGATATACTAGAAACCAAAAAGAAGCCGGATAAATTCCTAAAAGATACAAGATGATAGGCCATAAAGTTTAACAAAGAGAATCAAAGGAAAAAAGAGTTAAGAAGGGCCTCCCCAGAGTCAGAGCAAATTTCAAACTCTGAACCCAAAAACCACCCTGTCAGAAATGCAAACTTACCTGGATCAGCCCCTGGGACAATTTATGGCACAGGCCATTATAACAGAATAATCAGCTGGCAATTAGTGGGCCTACCAGTTAGGTGCACTCAGAGGACAGTCAAAGAAAGACCTAGTATAGCTATTGTGACTTCAGGTGACTGGGTACATATTTAAACCTGCATTCACTGACATGCAACACTAGGACATACGCGGCTGGAGACAAGATAAAGACTTTAGCAAATAGTTCATCCAGGACAGTAAACAAGTTGACAAGAAAACTACAATAATAAGTTCCTCAGAGTGGGGTATGAGTATCCAGAATGAACAATAACTAAAATGTGGTGATGTTCACCTGCAATCCAAGCACTTTGTGAAGCTGATTCTGGATTGTAAGTTCAAGATCCAGATGGGCAACTTAATGATATCCTGTCTCAGAGTAATAATAACTATAACAATAATAGTGATAATGATAATAAATGGCTAGGTGCAGTGTGATGGCCTTGGTACCAAAAGAAGTCCAACTTTCAACAAAAAAATTGTACTTCATGCAATAAAATACAGCAAGAAAAGCAGATATTAAAACCTGCCTCTGAGAAGAACCAGATGTCACATTTTAGATTTAACTTTAAAGTAGACATTATAAATATATAAAGATCTAAAACAATGACTAAGAAATAAAGTATGATGACATTGTTTTTGCACAGAGATTATCAATAACATGAAAATTAGAAAAAAATCCAAATGAGGATTTTATGGATTAAAAGTATAATAACTAAAACTAGAGGAGGTCAACATTATAATTAAACTGTCAAGAGAAAGAATTAGTAAACTTGAAGATAAGTTAGCATAAATTATGCAATCCAAATAACAGAGACCAAAAGAAAAAAGAAGAAAAATGAAAATCCTTCAGAAAAATAAGGACACAACTAAGTGCACCAATATACATATAATGGACAATCTGAAGGACAAAAGAGATGCAAAGAATTATCAAGAATATTTGAAGAAATTGTGGCTGAAAACTTTCCAATTTAATGAAAATAAAATATTAATCTACATATTCATAAAGGTCAAGAAAAAACTAGCAAAATAAATGCAAAGAGATGTACAATAAACACATCAATGATATAACTGCTGGGAAAAAAAGAGAACATCTTTGATCAGCAGGAGAAAAGTGGCTTCTCAGATATAAGAGGACCTCATAAGATTAAAAGCTGACTTCTCATAAATAATTGAAGCCACAATTAAGTAGAAGTAGAGTGGTCTATTCAAAATACTAGAAGAGAAAAGGTCCACCAAGAATCCTATATTCAGCAACATTATTATTTTAAAATTAAAGTATCAAAAAGACATTCTCAGATAAATTAAAAGGATGAATTTGTTGCTATCAGATCATTTTGTAAGAACACTAAAGGAGGTGTTCATATAGAAGTCAAGTGACTATAAGTAGTAATAAAATTCAACACAGACAAAACAGAGAGCACTGAAAATGATAATTTTTTAATTATAGCAGGAAGTATAAATATTTCATCTCCCTTCTTTCAACTTTTTTTTAAAATGTGTCTGTTGTGTGTGTGTGTGTGTGTGTGTGTGTGTATCACTGAATTGTTGGAGAAAAGCATGTAGAAATGCAATGTGTTTAAACAATAACACAAAAAAGTATGTAGAAAGGCTGCTTCAGAGTAAGAACATGATACTAAATGTTAACTTGGATCTGAGAAACAAATGGAGAGGCAGAAAATGTAAGTAAGATGGTTTGAAGGGAAAGGAATTAATATGAGAAAAGGAAAAAATGGAAACAAAGTCTTTGTAAATAGGTAGGGATAGAGAGGGTGAAGGGAGGTCAGGGGAATGGGGAAAATATAAGAACCAAGATATATCATGTAAAGGTACAAATTCCCAATAATGAATGTCAACATATTGTATACCTAAACTGTAGTGATAAAATTAATGAATAAAAAATATATAACAAATGCTTTTTCCTTCAGCTTCTTTAAAAGTTAGAAATAACATTTACAATAGTGTTTTTTTTTACTTTGTAAATAAATAAATAAAATATGTGCTGTGGCCAGGGATTTAGCTTAGTGGTTCCACTGCCTGCCTCGCAAGCACAAGGTCCCAAGTTCAATCTCCTATACCCCCAATAAACAAACAAACAAACAAACGAATAAATAAATAAATAAAATGTGCTGTTGCAGTGACTCAAAAAGAAAGGGAAATAGAAATGAGATAACTGACATTGTGAAATGGGAAGAAAAGGTCTAAAGGTGTAGGGAAGGTGGGATGGGTAGGGGAAGGGTAATAAGGGAAAACAAAAAATGTGAGAAAATGAAAAGATGGAAACAAAGTGGTTATAAATGGCGAGGGGAGGAGGGGTGAAGGGAGGGCAGGGACAAGGGGAAAAAATGAGAACCAAGACCTGTCATGTAAAGGTACAAGATCCTAACAATGACTGTAACTGTACTGTATCCCTAAAATGTACCAATAAACTCAATAAAAGAAAAAAAATACTATTCAACAAAACATCTATTTAATGTAAAAATAGTATAAGTACTATGCTGAATGATGTCATGTAGGAATAGAAAATACTGATAAATGAGCAGGAATAAAAATATGAGACAAAAATCCAATGAAAAAGTAATAAATAAGCATAATAGAAAGCATGAATTCCTTTCGTGGGCTCATGGACACACTCAACACGACTGAAGAATGACTTAACAGACTTGAAAATTGGCCATCAGATACACACAATTCATTAGGTTCGCTACTATTAATTATTTGACAGAAGCATTTTTATTTCCACTAGAAATAGATAAAAATTCTTACAGTCCAACATTTTTGTCAACCCTTCCTACTCCAGAATTCCGAACAAGTGGATGTGATATAGGTGAAGGCTCAATAACTTGGGCAGGCGACTTAACAGCTCTGAGCTTCTACTTTTTCTTCTGTTAAATGATCCCTCCTTGGGCTAATGAATTAGAAAAATGGTATTCCTTCCCATTGGAACAGACTCTCCTGAACTGAAGTTGGGAACCAAGGCACTTTTCTCTAAGCATGAATCTCCCCACTGTTCAACTGATACAGTCTCACCACTGTCTAATGTTTGGCTCCCAGAGCATGGGCTGCCACTTTGTCTGAACTTTTATACAGTACAAATTACACAATTATACCTGACAACACAACAAACCTGAAGTATCCTATCAACTCACTGCTGGCCAGTTCAATTTCTTCCCCCACTTCAGGCTGTCAGGATCTACTGATTGTTATCATTAGATAAACTCCTTCCTTCACAATTCTTCCTCCAACATTATGCGAATTTCCACCAATTACATTTCAAGAAACCAGATCTCTGAATTGCTAGGGAGCTAGAAGTCAAAAGGGTAACTCCTTATTTTAAAAATTCTAACCCAGAGGAAGACTAATGAGATTGATGGATTTAACAAAAGGAACTTTCCCCCTTTTCCTAACCCTAAATATTTTTTTGTCTTTTAAATACTATTGAAACTTAAAAGGTGAAAATTATTCCAAACCCATTTCACCATTCTACAGTAGTTCTGTGGCAAATGTAAAAACCACTCCATTTGTTTTGCTGTAGCAATGGGGCCAGAACTATATGATCTACAATTAGGGAAAAAGAGAACCTCAGGATTCTTCCAATTCATATGTTGATTGTGTAAAGAAATCACACAAAAATTTAGGGAAAGAGAGCAGAGTTGATGAAGGACAAAAGTGAGCATCTCTACCTTTATATTCAGCTGACTCCCATCCCTTTTTCTCATGACCTCTCTCCATCAGGAAATCCATTTTAGCAGGTGGATTGCAGGTAACTGAGCTGATAATATTCAGTAAAAATGTGTTTCTTCTAACTCTGTCTACATGCCAAAAACATGCTACTGTGAGTTCAATAATAGAAGCAAAGCTAAATCTTTAAGATGCTAGAGGATAGAAAATGGAGTTGATTTTTGTGTTTCGTGTACTTTCAAAGCAAAACTTGGATTTGCACACACAATCTGATTTCTGTAACAATGACAAAAGATGGAAAGACTTGGTATTTTCTAAAGGTACTGAATAACTCATTATGGGGGACATGCCATCCAAAGTGACTTAAAGAAGAGCTAATTTTTGAGTAGTTGAGAGCAGTGCTTCACTCCATCATGGAGAGCTTCTTTGACTTTGTCATTCCTGAGAGTAAAGATGAAAGGATTCAGGAAAGGATTCACCGCAGAAATAAGCAGTGATGCTACCCTGTTGTACTCAGCTGCCTGTTTGCTTGCGTTTCACATAAAGAAACAAGCAGCTTCCATAGCCAACCACAACAAATGTAAAGAGAGAGGCACAGGTAGAGAAGGCTTTCCTCTGGCCAGACGCTGAGGGGATCTTGAGAATGGTAGGAAATGATGTAGGTATAGGAGACAATTGTAGGAATCAAAGAACCAATGATAATAAAAAGAGCCATTAAAAAAGAACAAACTCTGTGAAGAAAGTATCATCACAGGATAGTCTGAGTAATTGTCCTCGGTCACAGTAAAAGTGGTCTAACAGGTTTGATTTGCAGAAAGTAAACTGAAAGGTGGCATAGACAGGCCAGATCTCAGAAAGGAATCCAAATGCCCATAACATGATGACCACCCAAATGCACGTGTGGTTGTTTATAATGATGTTGTACCTCAAAGGGTTACACACAGCCACATAACGGTCCACAGCCATTGCTGCAAGCAGTGCAAACTCAGTGGTCCCCAGAGCAAGGTACAGGAAGAGGTGGGCAACACATCCATGCAGAGATATTGTTTGGATCCCTGGGAGCAGCAGACCCCAGAGCATCACTGGAGCAATTACAAATGTGCTTAGGGTCTCCAAGACAGAGAAGTGGCCAAGGAAGAAATACATGGGAGACTGAAGACGTTTATCAGCACAGATAATCATGATGATGACTGTGTTTCCAAGTAATGTCACTGAGTAAAAAACAAAGAATATAACAGAAAGAATGTAGTGCAGTTCTTGAGACCCAGGGAAGCCCAGAAGGCAGAATTCAGTGGCACTAGAGTCATTGTCCATCACCTAGTTCTTGCTTCAGCTTCTCATGAAACTTGGAGATCCAAAGGGAGTTAGCTTTATTATGTTCCCGCTCTCAAAACAGAAGGAAGAAAGGTTAGGATGAGGAACTATTTCCAACCTGGTTATCAGGTAGCATGACCTGTTTTGTGTGCTCTCCACATAGCCTACCAAAGTATTATCACTTTGATCAGTAACTAAGGCTTTCAGTTCATGTGGAACTAGCTCATTAGAATGGTGAAGACGCCTTGTTTTCTGCCAGGGTAAGGAAAATGTTCTTTAAAAAGCCACTGAATGTGACTTTTCTCGGGGGTAGAGGCTGAGACCTTCCATATAAGTCAGGTTTAAGGCTATGTCAATCAGGCCCTTCTGGTCCTTAGTTTGTTCTACTTCCTCCTAAATTAAATTAACGGAACACATAAAAGAATTCTAGTTCACAGGGTGCAACTTATACCCCCAAAGTTTAACATCATGGTAGTGCATAGACTCTCAGTAAGGAAGGCATCAGTAAAGAACCTGGGGTTCTAGGACCAGCACTCTTGCTGTTCCCAAATCTTAAAAACTCCATATTATGGAGCAGCAACATCTCCATAGGAGAACCCTGGGTCCTAGGATAATTTCCCAAAGCAGATCCTTCTTCTCACTCCAATTTCCCTTAAAAGTGCTGAGAGGAAAGAAAAAATGATAGCTGGAACAGTCAAGGATTGGAGCTGAGGCAGCAGCTGCTGGGTGCCTGCTCCCTCTTCTTACCTCACTGACTTCATTACTCACACATCTTCTCTCCAGAGGACTCTTCCCAGGCACCCTACCCAGAGCAGGAGAGTACACTCATTACTGGACTTCATTTCTCCCCATAGCACTTGTTATTACCTGAATGGTATATGACTAATCTTTGATTTTATTCCATTGTTCAATATTAAACAAATGTAGTCATGAACTAAACAAAAATCCTTGCACTGTGGAATTTATAACTAAGGCTAATAGACACACAAGAAAAGTAAATACAATACATAATACATGAGAATTATTTCATAGAAAATAAAGCAAGGAAGAGGGTTATGACATTTAATTATGTATCTATGCCATTTTATGTAAATTCTATAAAAGAAAGCACATCTTCTTCACACTTGTATTCTAAACAAGTGTGGCACTATATATATAATAGATTATATATATATATATATATATATATAATATATATACACACACACACATACACATATAACTGGGACTATATATATGACATATATATTATCATTATATTTTATTTAATTTTATAGTTTTCACACATATTCTAAGACTAAAACTACAATATATCATTATATTTTATTTAATTTTATATTTAAATATATATTTCTTTCTTGAACCAAGTCATGCGAAAAATTTTGGTAGATCATGAATGGATGTATGATACATGATTGAATGAGATGTGTCCCAGTCAGGTCCACCAAGGTTCAGACCTCTACTGTACTGTCTTTGACTTTTCCATGGATCTCAGATTGCCACTTTGTTTCTCCCATTCCCTTTCCAAGGCAATTCTTTCAATTTCTCTGTGGCTGTATTACTGGTAGACAACCAAGGCTCAAGGTTAGAATTCATGGGAGAGTTTGGTGTTCTGGCTTCCCACAAACTACAGGTAACTATCACTAGATGAAGAAAAATGAGAGAGGAGAATGTTCACTATTTGAGTCATTTGTAGGAAAATGGATGCACCTTGAGTCCATATAGTAAGTGAAATTAGACATAGCAGGTTAAATATGACGTGCTTTCTTTTACATGAGAAACCCAAAGTATACAGAATTTAAAATGCAAAATAAAACTTAGTAAAAGGGGAGAGAGACCTTATGGAGACAGGCAGGAGATCTGGTGATGGTAGATACAGGGGAGAGGGGAGAGAAAGTGGAAGTAAAGAGGATCAAGATGCAAATTGTACATGGAACAATTCCCCACAATGAATGTATTTATTACACACCACAAACATGTATGAATATTTTTAAATTATGGGTTCACATCTGCCTTAGTTACTTTTCTCTCATTGCTGAGACAAAATACTTGACATCCAAAGTTAATTTATTTAGTAGTTTATTTAGCTGACAGTCCATGATTGGCTGTCTCCAAGGCAAGGTGGCACATGACAGAGGAGCATCACAGAGGAGAAACAGTTCATGCTGCACAGAAGATAGCAAAGCAAGCAAGAGACAGACAAAACAAGCCTCTTTCTGTCACTCACATTGTATCCAGGCTAACGAGATTAGGGCAGTAACAAACCAATCAGTGCACTGTTTAGTAATCACCCACCCTTAATCCTAGCACCCTTATTCCTAGCATTGCAGTATAAATCAATCACACACTCTAAATTTAGCCACCACTGAAAAAGCTCCACCTATGACTATTTGAGGCTTGGGGGGCACATCTAGACATAAGCCATAACAATATCATACAAGAAGAAGGAATAGAGGATGAGGGAAGAGGAGGGTCACTAATGTCAGAGTCGTGTTGTCCAATTTTGGGTCAGTGAACTGCTGAAGGGTCCTTGTGCTGTGCTATAGGGACTGGGGTCTGAGCCTGTCCACTCTGCTGCTCCCCTCACCCTCTCCAAGTCCAAGTATGCTGTTTCCAGAAGGCAACCAGGCCGTGAACTCCTCATCCTGAGCCCTCCACTTGCTCCTTCACAGAAAACCCTTGGGAAGGGACTCACCGCTATAGAGGGGCTTCATCCCTGCTTCTTGTGTTTTCTGGTCTCAGTTGAGACAAAACCTTGGTGAGCACTGAGCCATGCAAGGTGCTGCTGTACTCAGTCATGGTGCAAAGGAAACTGTCCTCATGGAGGAGTTCAGGAAGAGATCAGGTATTAAACATGCTGTGTAGAGTTGAAGGTCTCTAACTCTCCATTTCTCCTCATTTTTTTCCCCAAGGAACTTTGTCCCTGAGATACTGCTTCTTAATTAGCCCATGTTCAGGGAGTCCCTAACCAATCAGTCTGAAGAGAACAGAATAACTTTTAGTTTTACCTTCTTTTGGCCAATTAAGTGTAGAACTTTTGAAAGTTTTTCTGAGTGAGGAAGCCCTAAAGCTTCTCAATCAGGGAATTTTTAACCCCAGGGCTGCCTTTGGCAAGACACTCCCCTCCTGCATCTAGATTACCAAGTGTTTCCAACTCTGAGCTGTTCATCTTCTCTGCTGTTAATCTCAGTCTCTTCCCTAGAGTCCCTTAGCTCTTCACAGCCAAAACCAGCTCCTTCCTCCAACAGAGAACATCACAAATGCCCTCTAAAACATGCACCAGTGTCCCGCAAAGCCTGCATGTAGGTCTCAGTGAAAAGCTTTATTTTCCTCATAATTCCCCCAAGAAGCCCAAGGACTCCTACTTTCTTGACAGAGGTTGTTGTTCCTAGTACTGTGGACCGTCTGGGATGCTATACCCTGAAGTCTAACCTTCCCTGGGCAGTGTCTCAGGTTTTCCCTTTCCTGAGCACATGTGCATCTGTGTGCTTTTGAGCAAGGTTCTTTCTTTCAAGCACGTTTTTCTGTGGCACATGCCTGACTACCTGTGGGCCCCCCTTAGAGACGGGAGAGCAGAAGAGAGCCCATTCAGGCAGCGACCTTTACAACCTGGAAGAACTGGCAAAATGGAAATCAGAAATCTGCTCCATGCTGGAGAAGATAGGAAAAGTGAAAATTATGAAACATTTTCTCATTTGGGTTTTCACTTTAGGCATACATGTTAAATAAGAGAAGGTCACTTGTAACTAAGGATATAAATTAGGAATAATTTTCTTTCCTGATTTCTTAATTTGCCTCAGCCTAAGCAGTTTGCCATTCAATTTTAGTGCTTTCTGAGCATGCATAATTTTGAAGGAAATTCTGTGAAAATCTGTTCTGCAAACTTCTTCTACTAACTCAGTAACATGTGAAATATACCTTCCCATATGAACAGATACTGCTCGACCTCTTTTTTCTTCAATAATGTTCCACTTTATAGATGTCATATTCTTATTAGCTAGTCCTCTATTGATCAAACTTAGATGTTGTTTCCATTTTAACTATGAAACATGTTATAAATATTTGTAGACATTTGTAAGTAAATGCTTAATCCTATTTCCAAAATGAATTCTCAGAGTTGGAATTTCCACATCAAGATGTTGATGAAGCTATTGCTCTTTATTGGCACTAAATTATACCCCAAAGATCTTGGATAGATTTGTACAATTATTCAGACACATAAAAAAGAGCTCTTCTTTTCCTGACCTATTATGAACCACAGGAATAAAGTTTTCTTTTCATTTTAAATTGAAAAGAACAGAATACAACACCTCAAAAGAAAAATCCACTGATAAATCTGAAAACATGGAAAATTTTCTGAAAGATTACCCAAACGGACTCAAACATAAATACAAATGCATTTGCCTAAATATGTTAAATAAATTCACTTCATAGTTTAAAACCTTCCCACACAGAAAACTCAGATTCACAGCCAGACAACCTTACTGGCATATTCTATTAAATATTAAGGAAAACAATAACACCAACCCTACACAGAATCTTTTAGAAAATTAAAAAGAAGGGAGCACTTCCCAGTTCATTTTATAAGGCCAGAATCTTCTAGATATATCAAGAAAATAAATCTATAAACCAATATATGTTATGAACATAAGTGCAAATTTTGATTTTTAATAAAGACCATGATTAAATATTGATATTCAAAAGTGGATACATCAACAGATGGTTCCTCTGGTCCCATCTGAAGTTATTTCTCAGCAACAAATCTTATTACAGTTTCAGTTTGTAAACTATGGGGGGATAAGGTTTCCTAGTATTGTGGTCTCCCATGGTGGATGCCCAATCCCTTTCCTTTTATTAGAATATGTTTGCAAAGGTGTAGGGAAAGTGGGAAGGGTAGGGGAAAGGTAATAAGTGAAAAGAAAAAAATATGAGAAAATGAAATAATGGAAATAAAGTGTTTGTAAATGGGGAGGGGAGGAGGGGGTGAAGGGAGGGCAGGGACAAGGGGAAAAAATGAGAACCAAGACCTGTCACATAAAGGTACAAGATCCCAATGATGAATGTAACTGTGCTGTATACCTAAAATGTACCAATAAACTCATTTAAAAAAAAGAATATGTTTGCAATACAAAATAATTGCATTCATTTTGGGGAATTAGAACATATATAAATTATAGTAATTCTGTTTACTTGCCTTCTACTCTTCTTCCTCCTTTTCCCAACATATTACAGACCTCTTTTCATCTCCACAAAGTCCGCCTCTCTGTTACTTTTATTTTGCTCTTTAAATTATCTATACTTTGAGCTTCTAAGAGAAACAATGCAATATGTAACTGTCTGTGCCTGATTAGTTTCACTTAGCATCCATTTTCCCTCAAATGACTCAAATTTATTCTGTGGTATGGCTGAGTATTACTCTATTGTATATAGAGTCCACAAAAAAAAATGGTACATATCAGTGTGGTGGTTAATTAGTTGACTTAATTTGGGTGGCAATGTCCATCTGAGTTGAGTCAGCACGGTTCTGGGTGTAGGAGACACACTTAAGGACGCTCACTGTCAGAACAATATAAAAGGAAAATGTTGGGAAAGGATTTCATGCTGATTTTCTTTGGAAGAGCTTCATTGCTGCTGATTGTCTCAGAACAGCTTTATTCCCACTGCTTTTTCTTTGGAGGGGCCTCAGATGGCTGTTCTCTTCAGCTGAGCTTCAGTCTTTGGCTTGGCCAACAGTGGCCTTTGTTCTGTTTGGAGGAGGTCTGTTCTTCACCTTTGCCTAGAGCATCCTTTCTGGTGTTGGGTGATTCCTCCACTTTCAGCAGTGGCCTTTTCTGGCCTGTCAGTGAAGACTCTTTAGCCTCCAGCACCTGCCTTTGGGCTTTCCAGCACAGATCCTTCAATCTTTCATCACAGATTCCTCGGCCTCCTGATATGGTCTTCTGGGGACATTACCATGGACTCCAGGACTTTTTCTGGATTCTTTGGATTTCGCTCACATAGACAGATCGCTTACACTCGACGACATTTGACTCTGTGAGCAGATACTGTCAGCTAATCTTGTAAATTTCAGTGTCCTGCATTAAATCTGTTTATCTTGCAAACTGACTACAGTAATCAGGAAAAGAAAAACTTGTATAAATATTTTAATGCTAAATTTATTGAGACGTAAGATTAATTAGAGGTACTTTTGACCTCCACAATTACAAGAGGTGCTCAAAATGATGGCCATTAGCGTCCAGACATTTATTAGTATGGCAAACTACTGAAATGTGTATACATTTTTTGGTGGACTCTTAAACCACATTTTCTTTAACCATTTATCTGTTGATGGGCATTTAGATAACTTCCAAGACCTAGCTGTTAGGAGTTGTGGTGCTCAGAATATAGGTATTTGTGTATCAGTGTAATACAGTGTCTTTAACTCTTTGAGGAAGTTACCCAGAAGAGGTATAGCTGGGTCAAATGGAATGTCTAGTTTTAATTTTTTGAAGAATCTCCATACTGATTTCCACAGTAGTTGTATTAATTTATATTTCCATCATAGTGTACAAAGGTTTCTTTTTCCCCACAACCTCTCCAGAATTTCTTGTGTTTTAAATTATTCAGCCATTCTTTCTGGAGTAAAATGAATTCTCAGTGTTGTCTGATTTTCATTTTGCTAATGGCTAATTTTAGAGGAAACTGCTGAGCAATTTTTCAGATACAGTCCACATGTATTTCTTCTTTGGACTCGTGCTCATTTATTTAAATTGTCCAATTTTATGGAGCTTTTTATTTGGAAGTGTGGTTCTGTTTTTTTTAATTTCTTTTATAGTCTAGGTATTAGTCATCTATCACAGAAGCAGCTGGCAAAACATGTTTCCATTCTATAGGTTATCTTTCTTCACTCTATTATTTCTTTTGCTGTGCAACAGCTTTGCAATTTGATAGAATCCTATTTGTTGATCATTTTACTCCTTGTGCAATTGGAGTTCTACTTGGGAAGTCCCTGCCTATGCCTGTGTCTTCAAGAGCTTTACCTATTTTATCTTCTTGAAGATTAGTTTTTTATATCTAGGTCTTTGATCCATTTTTATTTGATTTTAGTACAGTGTGAGAGCAATGGTTCTGGACTTATGCAGGTATAGTCCTCTATGCTATTTGTTAAAGGAGCTATTTTTCTTTTCTCCAGAATAATTTGTGGCCCCTCTGTCAAAGATCAAATGGTGAAGGTGGTTGCTTCTGCATTTCTGATTCCATTCCTTGATCAGCATGTCTGCTTTTGTGCCAGCACTATGCTACTTTTATCACTATAAAATTTAGCTTGTGGCTGGGGATTTAGCTCAGCGGTGCGGTGGCCTGCCTTGCAAGCGCAAGGACCTGAGTTCAATCCCTGGTACCAAAAAATAAAAATAAAATAAAATTTAGCTTGAAATCTGGGATTGTGGTGCCATTTGCTTTGCTGTTGTTGCTCAGGAATGCTATGGCTATTCTGAGCTACTTCTGGTTCTATATAAATTGTGGAATGTTTCTTGCAGTTCTTTTTGGTTTTTTTGTTTGGGATTGTATTCAGTCTATGTATCATTTTTGATAACATGGCCATTTGACAATATTGGTTCTGCCTATCTTGGAACACAGGATGTTATTCCATTTTCTAATATTCCCTTTGATTTCTTTTTTTCAGAGTACTACAGATTTCAGTATAAAGGTTTTTTTTTTTCCTCTGCCTTGAGTAGGTTAATTCCTAGGTAGCTAATTTTTTGAAGTTAATATAAATGGAATTATTTTCCTGATTTCTTTCTCAGTGGCTTCATTGCTGATATATAGGAATGCAGATTTTTGTGTGTTGACTTTGTATCCTGCTATTTTGCTGAATTTGTATATTAGCTCTGAGAGTCTTCTGGTGTAGGTTTTTGGGGGTCTTCTACATAAATGATCATGTTGTCTTCAAATAAAGATAGTTTGACCTTTCCTTTATTATAACTATCACTTTTATATCTTTCTCTTGCTTGACTAATCTGTCTAAAGTTTTGAATACTATATTGAACAGGAGTGGTAAAAGTGGATACCTTTGACCAGTTCCTAATTTTAAAGGAAAACCTTTTAGTTTTTTCCCATTTTATTCAATGTTGTCAGTGGATTTGTCATAAATGGCCTTTATTAGTTTAATATTATAGCTCTTGTGCATTTATTTTCATCAATTTTTTATCATGAATGGATGTTGGATTTTGTCAAAATCTTCTTCTGGAGCTACTGATATATCTACTTATATATCACTTATATATAATAAATAGAGAGAGACCATATTTGTAGTTATGGAGGTTTTGTTCTTATTTCTGTTGATGTGATTTATTATATTTTTATTTATGTATGTTGAACAATTCTTGCATCTCCGGGATGAAAGCAACTTGGTCATGATGTATGGTCTTTTTACCAATTTGTTGAATTCTGTTTGGCAGTATCTTGTTTAGGATTTTTTTGTATCTATGATTATTAAAGAAATCATTCTGTAGTTTCCTTTTGTTAAATTCTTGTCCATCTTTGGTATCTAGGTATTGCTAGCTTCCAGGAATAAGTTGGACACTGTTCCTTCTCTTTCTATTTCATGGGAGGTTTGAAGAGTATTGGCTTTAGATCTTTCCTAATGTTCTGGCAAAATTCTATGGCAAATCCACTGGGTCCTGGGCTTTTCTTAGTTGGTAGGGTTTTTATTGCTGCCTCCATCTCACTGTCTACTATTGATATGTTCTGGAATTTATATCTTCTTGAGTCAATTTTGATGATTCATATGTCTTGGAATTTCTCCATTTCTTCTAGATTCTTCAATTTATTTGAACATAAGTTTTTGAAATACTTTCTTCTAATCCTCTGTATTTTGGCATTGTCTATTGCGATTTTGTCTTTTTCAACTTCTAATTTCATTCATATAAGTTTCTCCTTTTCTTCTTTTGATAATTTTGACTAAAGGTTGTTTTAATCTTGTTTATTTTTTGGAAGAACTGTTTGATTCACTGATACTTTGTGGTTTTCTTTTTGTTTCAATGTCATTAATTTTCACTGAAATTATAATTTCTTTTCTTGGATTCGTTTTGAATTTTTTTTAGAACCTTGAATTGCATCATTTTGTTATTTATTTGGAATCACTCTCTTCCTACAATGTGGCTGCTAGGATGAATCAATCATGAACAACAAGCTCTGCAGCTTTTGGAACTGTAAGTGGGAAGGCACAGAGCTTTGCAATGTTTCAAGTAGGGGTGACAATCTGCCCATAGCACTTCAGTGTCTCTTCTCCACCCCTAGATCACACCAGCCTCAGGTGCTGCACACCCTTACCTGTTTCTGGATCCCCATCCAGAACCAAGCCTTGTTTCTTTCTGTCCCAAAGACTCATTGGTCCCAACTTAATTGCTACCCTCTGGCCCAGGCTTGCCTTAGTGCCCTAATCAGAGAGATCTTTCTCCTGTGAATAACTTGGTTGCTGCACCCCATCTCCAAGAGGGAAGGGAGCTGGGACAATTAGGGATTGGGCAGTGGATGCTTAGCTAGGAAGGGATCACAGCTGCATGGACACAGATCACAGGGCATCACCTGAGGTCACCACCTCTCGGCCACAGGTTGCCCTGCATCTGCTTCATTCAGTCTCTTCCCTCCCTTCCTCAGCTTCTTCCCTCAGAAAGTTAGATAATGTCCCAAAATGACACATTCATTGGAGCTGAGCTATAACAAGTGTTAGAACCGAAAAAAATACCCTGTATCTTCTTCTAGAAGGCCCTGATACTGGATATTAGTTGTTCTTCCTTTAAATTTCCTTTGCAAAAAGGAAGGCAGATATCTCCCACCAGTAGTCTATAATACTAAGAGCATTATTTTTATATGTTCAATATCTTTGGCAAAAGCAAAAAAGATTTCAAGATACCATAAGATCATGAATAAGCCATTGAGATTGGATCAGAAAACCCAAATGCAAATTTATTTTCTTATTTATTAGCTGTGTGATAAACTGTGTATGCTTTACTCCTGCAGTGGCTTGTCTATATCATCTGAAATAACAGGACATTGATGCACATAAGATGTAATCTTTGTCCCGTGTCTACCTTCCCTAAAGTCAATAAATAGAACCAGAAGTATTCCTTGGAGCTTCCTAGTGGAGAACCAAGCCTCTTAATTTCCATCAAGAGCCCTTAACTCGTGGAGACCTCAACTAAGCTTATTTATTCTGTGTCAGAATCAGCTCTCTGAAGATAACATCTTGGTTTATCATAGCTCACACCAGATCCAGTGCATAAATGTGTCCTTGATTTCTGATTCTTGAGGGTGGGCTAAATTGTTCCATGAACATCATTTTGGCCCAGGGTCGTCCTGTGTCTTTGACTTTACCACATAACCACACTGAGATACACAGGTGAAAGAGGAGGTCATCAGAGCCCAGAGAAAGGAAAAGATATTTTTGTGCCCTAGGAAACTATATAGGATTATTATACTATTATGTATTACGTTAATTATATATTGTTATAGATAGGATTGTTATTCCAAATGCAGATCCTGTCCATTTATCCCAAAAAGCAGATGATAAGGAATGATCTTTACCTGTCCTTCTACCAAAGCATCTTTCCTGAGCTTCACATCTACCCTCGCTTCCCTCTATTCTGTTCTCATGCCAGCCCAAGTAAGGTTTTAACACACAGATCAGAGCAAGCCTCTATGCTGATCAAAGTCTTTCTCGCTGCCCGCAGGTTAAAGCCTAAGTCCTGTGAGTCCCTGCATGATTTCTAGTAATGCTTTTATCTAACATCATCTCATGTCACCCCTCCTTCACTCCATCCTCTGCAGGTCCTCCAGGCACTGCAGCACTTTTTCCATCTCCTACTGAGGTAGCCTAGTTAAACCATCCTGGGCGATGATCATGCTCTTGCAGACACTCCCTTCACCACTGCACACAGGTCCAGGGACCCTGCCAGTTACTCTCCCGTTGTCCCTGGATTAATGCTGCACTGCATGGCCTGATCCAGACCCCACTTTGAACCTGGCTTATCATTATCCCCATCTGCAGCTGAGGCTTTCTCCCAAAATTGCCCCAGTCAAACAGAAATGCATCCCCCAAGATCATAGTGCTTTCTTTTCTTTAGGACAGACTGAAGCTCCTGTTGATTGAAGCAGTGTAAATGCCCAAAACCAATATTTCAAGTCCAGAAATACTTCAGGACATCTGTAAAGAGCCACCCCAACTCCAGGGCTCCCTGTGATACTGAGAAAACCTCATAACAGGATGCCCAGCAACTCCCACACACCTTTACAAGGCTTGTTCCAAAGATCACTTCAGACCTATGATAACCATGCACTTTCCTCCTGGAAATGATGACTTGATATTTTAATTGTTCGTGTGTTGTGTATGTTCATGTTTTTATAATGTATGATAATATGTCTTCATCAAATATGCTCCATTAGAGACCAAGCCTTCTCCACCCACTGCTGTATCTTCAAGACACTGTAAAAAAAAAATTCAAAAACAATTCTCGCTAAAGTTTAATTTTAATTTGAGCAAGGTTGAACTCTTTTCTTGTTTTTGAAAACCATTTGTATCTATATTTCTCTATAATGAACTTATCAGTTTGCAAGATAACTTATGAATCAAAATAACCTCTATTTCCTATATTTTTATTTTTATATTTTGTTCTTATTATATATAAATATTTCATTCCTGTGCAGTTACATTTAACAGTCTTTTACTCTCTTGAGATCTGTGTTTTCCTTAGAAAGCCTGCATCCATACTGAAAAGTAACTAAAATGGAAAAAAAAAAATGTCTCGTGTTACTTTCTACATTCAAATCTGTTTGAACCATCTGGAATTTTTCTTTTTTCTTTGGAAGCATAGGATATAGAGCCAGGACTATGGTTTTCTCCCCATATTCTTCAATACAATGCATATTTCTAGGATAAAATGAAGGGGAAATGGATAAGAGGATAGGAGGGGGAACGGGAGAGAGAAAAGAACAAAAAGAACTAGTTCAGAGACTGGGACAAAGAGGAAAGTATCATCGTTGGGTGTAGAGGAGCAAGAGGTCGGAATGACGAATGATATTAATGAGGGCAGGGAATATTAGCAAAACAGTAGTCTTAGAATGCTTTATTTATCACATGGCAAACTTGACAGTCAGAGAGATTGACTTGTTAAGGTCAAGCAGCAATTTTCCAGGGCAGTGAGGACGACAGATCAAGGGTTCCTGCCTCCTACATCAACTTTTTGTAGGGTAGAGAAAGCTGTTTTCAACAGGGATTAATATATGTGTGTATCTACCCACTCTCTGGTTGGCTGGGAAAACCCCTAAAAACCCTACTGACTGTGAAATTCCAAGACTCAAAAGTGAACTTATGAAGGTCATTCTGTCTACAAAGTTCTCCTAATTAAAGGATTGAATAGATCATGTATTGACACACAGTAGGTGCTCCATAAACACTAGAGCAATGAATGTGGATTGTCCATACCAGTAATAATTAAAGGTTCTTCTCAACATGATGGACACTGGCTCCATGAAATTAATGTGTGGCTTTATGCCATCTCAGTGCCTAGGGTGGTTGATGAGGTGCCGAGAGGACTTAGTCCCTATGTTATCAGGACTGAGGACCCCGAACCTTCAGCTTCTCATCAATCTCTAACACTGATTTAGATGGCGCTAAGAGACCACAGAGGGCAGGAAAGGACTGTTGTAGGACATCTTCTGCTAAGCACACCCTGACTTGTTCATGTCAGTTTAATAATATTTATCATGTCCTTCTCTGTTCCAGGAAGACTTGTACTAGTGCTTTGAATATGATCCCTCATTTATTCTGAAAATAAACTTATGAAGGAGGCATCACTATCCCCACAATATAGGGGATATTTTTACAGGATAAAATCTGATATGTTTATCTGGATGTATGCAGCCAATAAATACTTGGTGAACATTTTCTGTGTAAATATTAACTTCCAAATCCAACCTAACTCCAAAGGAACTCCCCCATACACATCCTTTAACTGCTCCTGGAGTCATGGGCTGCTGGAACTGCTTCCTACCTGACCCTGGACGTTGACTGAGAATGGATTGTTGCTAGCTTCAGCATAACATCAGTATTGGATAAGCTCAGAAGACTTCTTGCTTCCCTTTGTCATTTCCATAAAGGTACCAGATTGGAGACTAAAGCTTCCAACCAGGCCCAGCAAGACTCCAAAGTTTGGTTTAAAATCAGAGTGAGTAAACAGTGTCAAAAGACTCATCCTTGGAAAAACAAAGCAGCCAGAGAATCATGCTCATCTGATTGCCCTGCAGACTCCAGTCCCTCTCTGCAGTCCCATATCAATCATAGATATCGCTGCCCTCAGTAGTGGAGAGAAATTGTTTATCATCAGAGATGCAAACAAGGTTTTGAAACAATTTATGAAGTCGCTTGCCCTTCAGTGTCAAGACTGCTTGTTTAATCCCCGAGTTATACTTTTGTACCAAAATCCAGGTGCTAAAGTCAAGAGTCTCCAGAAGTGACCTAGCGCAGGCACCTCATGAGAAGCTCTCTGCACTTATGAGCTATGATACATGGATGAGGTCTAAAGATTTAATAAATTAGACACACGGCAAATACAAGGATTATGCTCAAATGATGGGCATAGAAGGTAGAAGCTGCTACGTTTGTTAGAAGGTTTTGCGTTTGTCCTTCACTGCAAAAGGTAACTGATCTGCTTCTGCAATTGGACACCAGTGCAGAGACCAGGATATTGTGTATGAAGCATCCATGGTCCTGGAGAAATATCCAGAATGTGTCTTCTCGGAGCTTCACTGGCTCCACTCTCAAGTTTATTATTTAATGTGTGCCTTCAGTCAAATATAATTAAAATGTGCAGCCAGAAAGAAATAAGGTGATGTTCACACATAAAGATACCCCCCAACACACATGCACACATCACTTTCACATTTAAAAAGTGTGGTTAAATTAGAAGAGCCAACAAGAATAAAATTTCCATTTTAACAAGAACAAGAACAAAAACTCCTATTGAACTCTTAGTCTGTGACAGCCATTACCACTGGATGCTCATAATAGCCCCACTGCTTCTATTTTATAACCAAGGAAAAATCTTCTTCAAGAGGATTAGAATCATCCAACTGGCTATTAGTAGAGCCAGGATTAAAGGCAGCACAGGCCACATACTGTCAGCCCCATTCCAGAGTGAGCAGGGTTGGTAAGAGGCACAGTGGGGTGCTGGCACAGCAGGAAATCCACGGCTATCTTTATGTATTCCTGCCCAGTTCCCGGGGACTATTAGCACAGCATCACCCAGTGGGTCTTGCCTGGATTCCAGAGCTTGATGTATTTGCTCTTGGAGGTCTTGACACCCTTTCTACCTTCAGTCACTTTAGCAGATGGTTGCCCAAAGCAATCTTATCATTGCCTCTCTAGTTCTGTGGATTGAGTGACTTAGGTGCCCACAGAAGGGCTAGAGATGTAATGGAGTGAGAGTTCCTGGAATGAGGACGTGCAAAAAGCAGAATGCTCTGGACTGGCTTTTGCTCTCAATCTCTGAGCCATTCTCAAGCCCTAAAATGGCAACTTCATTCAAGGAATTCTGCTCGATGCCCACTAATTCTGCCTCTTTCCGTCTGCATTCACCTCCTGTGATCCATGATTTCTGCTTTGCTCTTCTCTTTTGCCTAACCTTTCCCAGCTGCTTCTCTTGCTCTGCCTTCTGTCCCCTTCCCTTTCAGCTTTCTCTCTCTACAGTTCTGTGTCCATTGTTTCTCTCCATTTCCCTCTCACTAATTTACTGCTTTTCAGTCTCTTGGCCTCTGTGTTTACATTCCTTACACACACACTTTGCTCTCACTTTCTGACTTTGTCCTCTGAACTTCTGCCTTTGCCTGTCTCTCACCACAAAAGTAATAAGTTTGACCAAAAAAAAAAAAAAGGAAAATGGGAGCCAAGGCAATCTCAACAGTGAGCTCATGCTTAAGAAATAAAAAAAGAAAACCTCAAAAATTCCACAGTTTATAACAAGAAGGCTTATTTCTTACTCATGCAGTGTTTCTACCACTGCTCAGGAAATCGACACATCTCATGATTTCCCATCCAACAGGAGCTCCATTTTAGCACTTTCCTTCTATGACCACAAAGACAGAGAAAAAGAGAATTGGTGAATCAAATGCTGGCTCTTTAGGATGATGCTAAGATGTTGTCTCCACATCACACTTAACCAGGCAAGTCACTGAGCCATCCCTGAGTTCAATGACATAAAAATATGTTCTATTCCCATGGGCAGAGCCTCCTCCAGGAAGGACAACAAACACAAATGAGCCATAACTGTCCAGCAGAGGATTTTTTGGAGACCTTTTCTCTTTCTCATGAACTATCTAGCCAAATATATGGATAATTCCAGGTACCCAGTTTTGGTCTTTGTCAAACTAAGAATATTTGAAACTGTAATTATATTACTATTCTTAGTATAAAATAGAAGATAATTTCAATCTCAGCCCCTGACATGTAACGACCTAGAAATATCGGGTGTTTCTTTAGTTCCTTGAGAGTCAACATTCTTTAATAAAAGAACATAGCAATTTTGTGAGTTTTCTTTCTTTTATGTCTCTTATGTGTTTCCCACACTATTAGCAAAGTATCTTATATAATAGGTATTAAATACATAGTATTCAATTGAATGATATCCAACTACTAGGGGGAAACATTTTTAGCAATCCTGTTTCTTGTTGAAAACAATATTCTTTCTCTAATTTTTGAGGGATAAATGGGTGGCTGAAAACTAAATATTCATTACCAGAGAATAATATGGTACACAAACCAAGTTCAGCACAAATTTTAAACAATACATAGTAACATATAGAAAGGATGTGCTGTGTGATTTTTAAACACGAAAAATCAAATAAATTCTATCAGTAGTATTATAGGCATTGAAGCAAACTATGTCAGAAGTCATTTGTAAGGAGTAAAACTTGGTTAAGGATAAAATTTTGGGGGCCTGATGATGTGCATGTGTGATAGAGGGATTAGCATTGCCTTTTTTCTGTAGTTCTAGGATGCCAGCAGGTAGAATGTAGCACTCTCTGTGAGGCAGTATGTCTGCCTTCCTCCTAAATGGACAGGGAAGAGAGGAAGATGCATGGTGTGGTGTTATAATAAGATTAATTTTAAATACTATGGCCTCCTGCTCCCTGAGGAAAGTTTAGAAAAGTGAGCAGGAAGGATGAGAAATATTCCTTCCATTTAGGATCACAAACCAGAGTAGCCCAAGCATTTGAGCAAGAAGCTTTTGTTGGTTTTGCCCTAAGGGATTTTCAAAAGGGCCAGAAGTTGTTTGACAATTCTCCTAATGAAACATTAAAACATAAATCTTCTCTCTTTCCCCTTGAATCTTGACAGATTTACATTGCCTTGACTAAAATGACAATGTGTGTCATCTGTGTGAGCCTCTTTTGCTGAAATGCTTGTCTGGGAGCCATCATGTGATGAGTCCAACCACCCTCAGATCACCATGCCAGAGAAGTCATGTAGTCAACAATCCCAGCAATCACAGCTGCCTCATGTTTTGGAGCCAGAATCCCAGCACAGGAAGTCCAACTCCATAGCTAGTGTTCCACACACAAAGGAAGAAGGAAAGAAGATGAGAAGCACAGAGCAAACACTGGGAGAAAAGCCAGACATTGAGTAGACCCTGAGAACGTGCAAACACTAGAGCACAAAGCTATCTGGATTGCCAGGATATACCCCAAACTCTAGTGCCCTTTCTTTTTTCAGTCTTTATGGACACATACCAGAAGGCACGCTAGAGGGAAAAAACTGCCTCAAAACACTGAAATTTTACTAATTTCAAGATCACAGGTGCAGAAATGTGAGCAGGTGAACAACCTGAGAGGGACAGTCTGAAATCACTTGCAGGACCCTTTGGAAAGGTCTTGGTGTACAGCTCCTGGGTCATGGTATAGACCCCCTACTACCAAACTGCACTTGAAGCCTTCTGGGTGAAATATATTAATCCTCTCCTTCCTTCTTTCTTCCCACTCCCTATCTGTCTCTCTTTCTCCTTCTCTCATGTTTGGTTTTCCTTATTTCCTTTTGTTTCTCTTTTATCTTCTTCTCTTTTTCCAACATGTCAAAAGCTGTTGCTCTGTTGTCTTTTTAAATCTGCTCCTCTACTTTTTTTCTGTTCTTATCAATAGTTTGCCATTATCTCTCATTTTTTTGCTTCCTAACTCTGTTCTAACATGAATCTCCTATTCCTATTTTGTCCTCTCTACTCTTCTTTTTCTCTGTTCCTCTGTTTATCACTGACTGGGCCCTTGGATTTCTCTCCTTATTCCTTCTTTCCCCATCTCCTGGCCAGTGGTTCTCTGCCTACATCTTTCTGTATCTATCCTTGCTTCTCCTTCCATCTCTTCTTTCCCTTACATTCGAGGACATAGTACCTGGAACATGATAATTGGAGGCTCACCTCTGAATTTTTTCTCTTGGGTTTCTCCTGTTTCATGAGGAATAGGTTCTTTTATATGGGCCCTTCCTTGTGCTATATCTCTGGACTTCATGGAAAACATCCTCTTCATAGTCCTGATGATCACTGACACCTACATACTCCCACTTACTTCTTCCTGGACAGCTTCACCCTTTGATGACCTTGGTAATCATGACTGTGATGCCCAGGATGCTCTCAGACCAGCCAGTCTTCAACATCACATCTCCTTTACTAGCTGCATGGTCTACTTCTACTGCTACTTTTTTCTGGATTCCACCTTCATCCTCATCTTTTCAGACATGGCCTTTGACAGTTTTGTGGCCATTTGTCACCCACTGCACTACGGGCTAGCTAGACTGTGTGTGTCCAACTGGCTGGGGCTGCCTGGGCAACTTTTCTGCTAGCCATGCTGCCAAATGTCTTTCCTAAGTTTATCTCAACTGTTACCATGTCAACATCATTAACTACTCCTTCTATAGCAAGGAACATCTGCTGTAGCTGTCCTGCTCCAATGCCTACCAGAGGAAATGCTGGGATTCATATCTTATTACTAAATTGTGAACCCTGATCTGTGGATCTCCTAGGGCAGTGGCTGGCACAAAGCTTTCCCCACATGTGGGTCAAAGTGAAAAGTAATCTTCATTGGCTACAGTAGCATCATCTTCCTGCACATCAGACCTGATAAAGCTCTCTCCATAGATGTCAATAAGGCTGTACCCTTCATAACAGCAATCCTCACCCCTTTGGCCATTCTTTTCTCTTTACCTTCCCCAATGAGAAAGCAAAGGCCATCAAATGAGGACAGACATGGAGGCTAAAAGGCCTTCACCAAGGCACTGTCATGAGCAATAGGACCTGGCCAAACTCAATCAATGAGTTTGGGGAGGAGGCATGTTACTCGGATGGGTGGGAAGACCCTGGTGTAGTTTCTTTTGTTTTTCCCCATCTATGTTTTATTCATCAAAATAGCATCTGTAAAGATTTCAAAAACACATGCATGATAACTTTATTTTGAATAAATATTTTTATTCAGTTCATGTACATCTCAATTTCATGGTAAATTTAGTCTTTTGCCACATGTCATTTTCCCAGGGAGATGAGAACAATGTTTCTGTACCATTATTCTACGTAAGTCTCCCTACACAGAAATCTAGAGCAATCGCACTCCACAGAAGCAACTTATATTGCAATTTTTAGCTAAAAGAAAGGTAAAGTTCTTTAAACATCAGAACTAATTTAAATATAGGCACAATCAGTATAAGGATATCATGGCTTTAAATTTCTTCCCTACTCCAAATATCTTCCCACTCACCTTTCACTGTTCTGGTGTTCCAGGCCCAGAGGTTCAGTGTTCTAGTTAACAACAGTCAGAGAGTTCTGAGCAGCTAACACAATAGTTTACCACAATATGTGCAAACCTCGCGGGAAGCCTCAGGCGAGATTTATTTCTTTAGCTGAGGTGATATAGGAGTGAGACATTAAGGATAATGAACAATTTTCAGGAGAGAAGGAAAAAAAATCCAATAATTTTTCAGAAGAAAATTAGGCTTGGGTTTTATGCTGGCCACTAGTAAACGAGACCTACATAGAAGGAACTTTAGGATTTAGATAAGTTGAAAAAGTCCTTGGTCAAAGTCAGAAATTTTGTATAGTGGCTATATTCACCAATTTGCTCCACCAATTTACAAGTATTGAATTTTTAGATGTAAATATGCTTCTAGCAAAAATTCCTGAAAGATACTGAGGAAAAACAACAAGTGTTTAACCAGCAGCTCTCCATTTGCTGGCTTTTAGCTTTTGCAAGCATCCGTGGTGAATGTTGCATTATATCCAATTTCAAACTATTAACATGACTTCACTGAGTTTGGAGCTGGTGAATTATGCTCAGAAGCAAAACGCTGTACAATATTTATATCATACTAATCCAAATGATATAAATAATGTGAAGAGCACAGATTAAAAATAAAAGTATGGTGAGGTAAGAGCTTTTTCTAAATTTTATCACTTTAGTTTTTTGCATGTTTTATCTTGGTGTGGGTTTCTTTTTTTTTGGTTTTTAATAATGATTTTGTTTAACTCAATGTTAATGATTAACAACCAGTTCTCAGGAGCATCACTAACTTCCCACCACTGTGCTTTCCATTAGATCTTGTTCATCATGAAAACCATCATCTTTGTCATTGCCCTTCCCTTCAGTTAAACATGTCCCAAATCCTGTGCAAGTAACATCATGGCATTGCCTTTATATGTCCCTCAGTCCTGTAGACACCTGACCCTCAAAGGGACAGAACTTCTTCACTAGCAGCTGGGCATCTCATGACTCATACACATTAATTCTACCTCCCTAGGTCGATAGAAAACTCAACCAGAAGTTCTTGGGTCTCACACTGTGATGTGAGTCCAAAGGACTATATTGAAAGCCTTGTCCTCATTGTGGTCCAAGGCAGCATGTTCCAAGGAGAGAAGATGCTACAGATTTTCTTCTTTCTCCTCCTTCACAGATTCAGAGCATGAGACAGAAGACAGATACCCCATGTTTACACTGGAGGACCTGAACAAAGCATCCTGAAGGCCCATAACATTTGACCAATTCAGCTTCTGGCAGACCTCCCACCAAGCATTTTAAAATGCTGAGCTCTCTGAATTTACCTAGATTATTGCACAATTGAAACCATTAAACTGTAGCACTGGAGGTAAACGGTACCTTTTGTGACTACAGTATCATCGCCATGGCATACTAAGCTGTTTACTGCTACTTCTGCCACATCCTCTGTAAATGTGCTGAATTCAGTATGGCCTGTTATGATATTTCAGCGAGGAGAGCATCTTGCAGAGGACACTCACAAGTCCCCTGAGCTACCTGGACCTAATGAGTGAGGATGTATGTGGTTACTCTTCAGAAAGCCCAATTGTTAATTCCATCCCCCAGAGCCTTGATTGCTCAACAACATACTATTTTATGTCTCCATTAGGTCACATAGTTAGTTAGTTTCTCTGGAATTCACATTTCCACTTCTCAGTCTATGAAACTGTTCTGCATACTTCAAAGATCAACTTAAATAACAAAAACTGTTTCTCTAGAACTCTTAACTTAACAAAAGAGAACAAGGCACTCTCTCCTTTGCATCCCAAAGTGCTCTGTGTACAGAAACTAATATGATTTTGTCTTTCCACACTATGTTCATACCTCCTTAATTTAAATGCCACATCTTACATACCTTTGTATCTCCTGCACCTAGATTTCATATGGGAGGTATTCAATAAATGCCAGCTGTCTTTTAAAATGAGATTTTTCAATAAACATGGAACACAAGTTAGCATTGCAATCTAAGATGTGAGGTGCCATTTTAGTTGATGGTAATAGAAAAGTAGTAAACAAACCAAGGCAAGGGATTATAGCACTCCACTCTTCTCAGTTGTCTAAACTAATACTGCAACCAGTTCTAATATTCATCTAGTAACAGAGGCCAGAATGTGGGTAGCAAGAGCTCTTGAAACTTTTCAACAGCAATCTCTCACCTGTAAATGTTGAGTATTTTGTAAGTGATATCTACAATTATTTTACTACTTAGCCTATATAACTTGAGAGACCTCTCAGAAACTACATGAGGAATTACATTAACACAAGGGTTTCAGCTTAAAATTTAAAATTGTGACAAAAGAAGGAACTGCCTCATCCATCTTTGAGTGCCCTATCCCTGGGCTTGGTGCAAGAGACTCAGGGTGAGGCTGTTCCGTGTGTTGCAATAAGGATGCGTGCACTCAAGTGGAGGGACACACACGGATCAGCCAGAGGCTCCCATGCAATCCCATGAGACTATGGCTTTGTTGCCTCACAGCATAAAACTGGGGAGACTTTCATAATTATTTTGACTTAGGACTAATCCCGCGATTCCTTCCAGTAAGTTGGGAAACTCAAAGTTCTAAGTCATCCTATCCAGGAGCCTCATTTGACACTGTGACAAGAGGAGCCCCTGTTCTATCAAGAAAATGTAGAATCAAAACATTTCTACATCATGTCTATACAAGATTCTAACAGCAAGTCAGAGGCCTGACCTCAAAAAGTGTAATGTTACAATAAGAATAAAATCATGGGAGACTTTTCCCTCGTTATTATCCCCAGATATAGGACTTGGGACAAATGTTACTACTAAAAACAGATGTGACCTCAAATTCCCTCCTATAACATCCTTCAAATGATACTGGAAGAGGGCTTTCATATACAACTTCCTAATTAAAAATTCTACCAGCAAACTGTTCCATTGGTGCTGCTCAATCATTGATATGCATAGGAATTGCCCTGTAAAAACATAGATTCTAATTCAGGCAGTTTGGAGTGGGGCCTGAGATTCTACATTTTTAACAAGCTCCCAGGAGATTGCACTTGAAGCAGTGAAGGATTAGGGTGCATTTTGTTAAGCATGTCATGGGGTTTGAGGCTGTACATGATGAGTGATAATTATGGAGGACAAAGGAAAGTCATATCTTTCTCTAAAGTGGCCAGTCAGAGATCCCAGTCCTAAGAAAACAGAGGATAACTTGCTGGAAGCTGTTGATTATTTTTATTTTTTTAAGAGGGGAATGTGCAGAGATGAAAGAGTAAACAAGAAAAATTCCCTCAGGAAGAAACTCCAAGTGGATTTGTAGGCTGATTATTTTAGGGGGACAAACTAAAAGAAAGTATCTGCATATCAGAAGATAATTGCTTTTAGTTCTTCAGTTTTTCACAAAGTTTGCAAGGAGGGTAAATAATTAGTCCCTTGAGAGGTGGGGAAGAAAAAGTTCTCAGGATGAATATCTATTTTCCCTACTGCTTTTTTCAGCAGAATCAGAAGTTTCTGCCTTCTTATTAATGAAGCCCAGAAATACAAAACTTTCCTGTGGTGGTATTTTTAAAACAAAGAAAGTGAGAACAGTAAATGGAGATAGTAAGCTTCTCCTGCAACCAGCCATGCTCTCTGGTGACTTGGCTCTGAGGGGTGCTGTCTGGAATGCATATTACCACTGGGGCATCCCTTCAAGGTGTCCTGTGGAAAGGTCTAGTTTCAGAAATGAGAACTCCCTGCACCTACTCTTCGCCTGGTCCGCTTATCCCAGTCCAGTTCTGACTCAGTGTGGTATATCAAACATCAGAGCTAACCCTGCCCCACCATTTTCCCATTAGCCGCCCACAAATTTCCAAGGAATAGCTTCTCTCATCCATCTTCCCACCTAGCCACCCACAGCACTGATCCAACTCCATTTTCTCTTCATCTGGCTTCTCCTGTCTTTGCTTTTCCAAAGAGAGGCCCTAGTAATATGCCCAGGCTGCTTTCAGGGAATCCAACCCCAAAGGACCCAGGAAACTGGCCCCCCATCTGGGATATGGACCTGAGGTTCTGCAGAAGAGACTAGTACCCCATGTGGAGGGAGAAGCAGGGAGTCTGAGAGTGGCAGTGCAGCACTCCTTTCCTTCTGGACTGCATGAAAAAGGTAAGGAAGAATTGTACAGTGGCTCAGGGAAGGCAAGACACTCTGCTGAAAGGCGTGACACTTTGGGACCATAATAGAGAAGTGGGTGGCCTAGGTGTGCAGAATGTTTCCATTTAGGAAGTGTCCCAGACAGGTGAACCAATGGAGAAGCACAGTTTCTTTCGTGATGGTGTACCAGGTCTCTCTGTTCTTAGAGAGCCTCCCATTTCAAAACCTCTCCCTTTGTGCTGAATCCATCCTAAGGTAGGGACACACACACAAAAATTGTACACCAAGAAACATAAAGAAATGTAAAGAAAACGACAGAACCAAGACTAGGGAGGGGAGATTTTACCAGCAAGTTTTAATAAGTTACATATACTGAACTCTCACTGTGTCTTAAGTCTCATTTTAAGAGCTTTATATGGGTTATCCCACTTAATTGATATCTAACCATTTTCCACTCTGTGGTAGCTTGAAATCCTCCATTCCTTAACTGTCAGGCACAAAGACTCTTTGAGACATTTTAACAATGATATATGTTCAGCAGCCCTTCGTAGTGCAAGAGCAGCAACTTACATGGGGATAAGGAAATTGGGGAGGCCAAGAAGGAAGAGATGGAAGAAAAGAGTCCCAACCTGGGTACCAGATACTCACTGAGGGTCCTTACTCCTAATGACCCTACAGGTGCTCTCCAGCCCCTTTACCTGTGGACTGCTGAGTCTCTGAGGAGGATCCTTTTGGTCATGTCCTCAGTGACTTGATCTTCTCATTCCAGAAGGTAAAAGGGTTGATGAAAGGGGTTCCTACTGCAGTCATCAGAGCCACCATCTTGTAAAAGTGTATAGAATGGCCCCTTCCTGTCCTCACATAGATGAAGATGATGCTGCCATAGCCCAGAACCACCACTGTGAGGTGGGAGGCACAGGTAGAGAAGGCCTTCTGGGTCCTGGAGAAAGAGAATGTGGAACACAGCAGCCACAATGAGGATGTAGGACACCACAATAAGCAGCCTTGTGGTCAGCACAAAGAGCAATGACGAGAAGAAGTCCATATGCTCAGTATGATTGATGTCAGAGCAGAATAGTTTGAGAAGTGGTGTAGAGTCACAGAAGAAGTGGTCAATGACTTAGGGCCACAGAACAAGAGCTGTGTTTTCTGTAGAGTAGTTGAGACAATGGAGAGGAACCTGACCACCCAGCAGTCCACCACCAGCTTCACACAAACTGAGCTACTCATGATAGTTGGGTAGTGCAGAGGGTGACAGATGTCCACATAGCAATCAAAAGCTATGACTGTGAGGATCAGGAAGGTGGTGGAGCCCAGAGTGAAGTAAAAGAAAGACTGGGTCAGGCACTGGGCCAGGGACATAGTCCTATGAGTGGGTAGCAGGTCTGCCAGAATCCTAGGAACCACAGTGGAGGTGACTAGCATCTTTGTGATGGAGAAGTTACAGAGGAAGAAGTACAGGGGAGAGTGGAAGCGGGAGTCAAGACAAGTGAGGACCATGATGGCCAGGTTCCCCAGAATGGTCAGAATGTATATAAACAGGATGAAACCAAACAGAAGGGTCTGAAACTCGTGGTGATGAGAAAATCCCAGAAGCACAAATTCCCTGGCATTGTTGTCGTTATTCATTGCACTTGACAGCAGTTCTCTGTGATACCTGTTAAAGATCAAGAAATCTTAGAGGAAAATGACCACCAACTTCTCCCCTGATGGTGGCCTGGCTCTCAAGCATACCACCCTGTGGTCATGGTTAATCTCAATATTCAAAAGGAATATTGCCTAAGGGTAAATGTTACCTGAAGCCAGAAATGCATTAACAGTGATAAACAGATTTAGGAGTCAGCCACATTCTTCTTCTGCCTTTACTCATTCACAGATAATTTCAACATATTTGCTAAGCACCAACTCTGTATAAGACATTTGGTTGGATCTAGAGATTAACTGTGGAAGATTTTCTAGCTAACTTCCAAATTTAACTAGTTTGATCAAATAATAGTTGCTAACTAACAAGGTTCCTCCCTGTGCCCAAAACTGTTCTGGGAATCTTATACGTTGCTTTTGAATCTACTCTGCTCACTCCTCATGATATTTTTCATCTCTGGGATATGTCAGACTACATAAAACCCATTCTTAAAACTGTTGGTGTCCTTGACTTTAAGGACCCTGGCCTCTATATATTTTCCTCCGATGCTACTTTGCCTTTTCTGTCCTCCAGTTGCCTTTCTGTCATTGTCTAAATATAAATTCCCCACATTTCCCTTCTCTTTCTTTTTTTAATCTATTCTCTCCTGAAAAAATTTTGCCTTTTTCTTATTGTACATTTTATATTAGCCCATGTTTACTGTACATAATGATTACATTCATCATAGGGAGTTGGAACATGTACATAACCTATCTTAATGCTTTTTTATCCCTTTCCCGCCATTCATTTCTTGGTCCCCTTCTCTTTTGCAAAAGATCGATCTCCTTGTTTCCTATTATCTTGTATTGTGTTCTTTTAAAATTTTTAGTACTTGTGTGTACTACATATGTTTACATTCCTTGTGGGAAGTCCCCTCTCTTTTAACCAAAACAATTTTTAAAATGTACATGAATCTGAAATCTGGATTGCTGTTCTTCTCTAAGTCCCAGCCCACATCCCACATGGCCTTGTGACCCCCACTACACATTCAACACATCTGAAAATACCTAACAACCCTTGACTCCTTCAGCACTAATATCATCTTCATAGCCTCCACTTCTTCATCATTTATTCATGACACTGAAAGGAACCTCTGATATTTGCTCTACTCTTTCTAATCCACTTGAATTGCTGTTTTTGGAAATATTTTTCATCTATTTCCATAGCTACTATCCTAGTTCAAGAGTTTGTTTCTTGAACAATAATATTCTTAATGTTTTTATTCATAGATTTCCATCTCTACCCTAATATATACTGCTATTATATTTGATTATCTAAATGACTACGTCCACTGGCTGCCTTTCATAATCTGAGGTAATGGGATTTTATTTATATATTAAAATGCACAAAATCAATTAATCTAAAATCAATTTATTGAACTAGCAAGCCATCTGACTCCATATAGGAAAAGATTATAAGGATGCATTTTAAAATATTAACAATGGCTACCTCTGCCTATTATTAGATTACATTGTTTTTCAGTATACAACATGATACTCTAATATACATATACATAGTGATCTGATTACTAAAGTAAATCTAATAAATATGTCCATGGCTTTGCATAGCTACTGTTTTGTGGTGAGAAAACCTAAGATCTACTATCTTAAAAAATTTTAGTGCATAACACAGCATCAACTAAAATCCCCACACTGTATATTAAATCTCTAGATCTTATATTACATAACTGAAACAAGTAAGTAATTCTATTAACCTTTCTCCAAATACTTCACACGGCAGCCTTTGCAGTTCAACTTTATGTTAAAATTCCCATAGTGATAGCTCACCCATCCTCCTAAGAACTCTGCAGAGACCTGCGACCCATTTGAAAGCTCACTCCTTGTTTCCTATCTTTCTTTCTGTCCATGCTACCCCTTTAAATTCTTCTGTCTAAATTACCCCTGTGCCTTTTGACTCCTGAAACAATTTTCCTACCCCAGAGTATGACTCTTTCGCTACATTGAAAATGCAGATAGGGTAGCTGTCCTGTTCCCCTGGATTTTTGCAGCTGTAAATTTGATCATCAGGGACCTGTGTCTGCTGAGCTTCTCAAGCAACTGACAGGGCAGGACTGAGGAACAGGACAGAGGGTTGGCAGGAGAAGTATCTAAGCATCCCCTTACCATTCATTGCCAGGTCTTTGGAAAGGCAGATGGTGAGGGAGGACACAGAGGTGAACAACACACTAAGAGAAGAAGAGATAGCAGCCATAATTAGAGGCAACAACAAATGATGGAGAAGATTGTGTGCTAAGCAGCCAAGAGTCTATGAAGGCTCAGAAAGAAAAGAAACAGGAAAGAATGGAGGCTGAATGTCCCAATTCAATCTCCAAGGAAGGAGTAGAAGGGGTAGGTACACTAAAGTCATTGAGCTTACCAGAGAGGTAGCATGATGAGACTCATTGATACACCCAAAATCAATGATGGGCTCTGCCAGAGGCGTTGGTGTGTTAGGACTACAACATGAACAAAATAGTACTAGACTTTACAGCCAAGTTCTGGAAAAATGATAGCAAACAACTTGAAAATGAAAAACTGATAATTTCTGTGGCAGCAGTGAAAAGGGAAAGACAGAGGGGAATAACAGGGACGTACCAGTGCCAGCTCATATCCTACTGCTCAGGTCCAGGTGCAGCACTCAGATGTCTGACCTGGTAAACCACAGGGCAAGTACAATGGGATAAAGAATGCAAAGAGGTGCCCCCTCACCCACTCTGAAGGCTCATCAACAACCTGGGTCCTCTGGGGAAATCCACAGTACTCAAAGGCCACACAGCTCCAAGATGGAGATGTTCCACCACACCTGGACTCCCCTCTTTCTATCTGATTCTTCTCCCTCCTGCCATCCAGCCCCTAGTGGACCTGACATGCAATCACCAAGATGCCAGCCTCCCTCTAGTAGTACTTGCAATCCCTGGTCCTGTTGATGTGCTTCAGCAATGTCTGGAATATGAGCATGACAGTGGGTCCAGAAAGCAGCAGGCTGTACTGGGGACTTGGGTGCATCTCAGCACCATTGTCATTTTGGGAACAGTGAGCTCCTGGGAGAGACAGGTCCCGCGGGTGCCTCCTGGTGAACTGTAACTGCTCTCCCTCACTCCTTCCTGTCTCCTGTGGATGCAGAGTTGAGGGAAGGCCTGCCAGCACTGACATCTCCATACTGGGTGAGAGAAAAGGTCGTGGGGCATGGAGTTGGGTGCATTTATTTAAACACAGATAACTCAGGAACAAAGTCAACAAGCTAAGAGGTCTCCTGAGTGCTAGACAGCTAGGAGGAAAAAGCTAGGTTCAATGTCTTATTGTTTTCTTATAAACTATGAATAAAAAAGTGGGAGAAATTCTCTTTTAGATAAAGGAAATGACTGGTGTTTGAGTACCAAGATATTGAGTACACCTAAATGAGAAACTGAGGACTTATAAATGATTATGAAGTAGTAATGGTAGACATATCTGTGTGTGAACACACACACACACACACACAGAGGATATATATGCATGTATATAGTAGTTTCACCTTATCTGCAGCTTCACTGTCAATGGTTAGAGTCACCTGTGGTCAAACAGTGTCTTAACGGAAAATTACAGAAATAAGCAATCAGTAAATTTTGAATTGGGTGTCTTTATGATAGTGCAATTGCACTGTGCCACTGAGCCAAACCCCTGGCCTTCCTTTATTTTATTCTTGTCCCTGGGCCTATCCTTTCTTCTTCTGGACACTATGAGGAAACAGCTTTCCTCTACCATGCCCTTCTGCAGTGATCTTTCTGTTTTGCAGCCAGCTGTGGACTGATGCTTCTCAAACTATGGACCAAAATAAACCTCTCTTCCTTTAAATTGCATGTATTAGATATTTTGTCCTATCTACAGAAAGTAATAAGACACTGAGCTTAATTCACTTCTATTAGCATAATGTACTTATATGAAAATTGTGTAAAAAATAACCAACAATAGCAAATCAACATAATATATTATCTCAAAGATTAAACTTAGGGTATAGTTTCACAAACTTTTGTGTCTAAGCTGCAGAAGAAAAGGTGTGAAGGAAGATCATAAAGGAAATATGTGTTTCTGTGAGATATCTGTCACTCTTTTTTTTTTTTTCTCAGCTTGTCATCCTTTTCCTGAATACTTAAGGACTTTTTGTTTGCCCTGGAGCTTCACATCTCTGGTTGGACTCATGTCAAATTTGGTGATGGGCACAGCCATCACCCCTGCTGTGTTCAAATACCAAAGCATCACAAACATAAAATGGATTTGGACCCCCCGAAGCACTTTAAGCAGTTTTATGTGTATTTAGAAGCAGGAAGTGATTCATCTGAAACAAAAAAAAAATGTAGAGATAAAGGTAAAGTGGAGAAATGGGAATGGGGGAATTTTTTTAAGTAATGAATTTATGAAGTAATAAATAACAATAGTAATTCAGCTGCATGAAATAAAAGTGTTTTCCAAGAAAAAATACCAAAGATAGGATGTGAGATGACATGGAGAAAACCATCAAAGAAACTGTGATGTGACCTGGCTGACTAAGGAATCACAGCTAGAACAGAAGTGACTGAACATATGATCCCAGGATATGAAAGAGGCCACCTAGCAGAGTTCAAGGCAGAATTAATAGATGAATATGTACTTCTGGCAGAAAATACATATTTTCCCCAGAAGGTCAAGGGACAAGAAGGCTATGGAAGAGATTGACAGGCACAGAAAGAGCAATAACCCGAGCAAGTAAAAGGGATCTTCCTGAATGTAAGAGACGTATTGAGAAAATAATAACAACAAACCATGCTAAAGAGAAGTGAAATCAGGAAGTCAGCCAGTGACTGTTATCACCCAAAGATTGTCCTTAATAAAGATGAAGCATCTATAACTGATGTCAAATGTATGTAAATCTGCCTACATTTCCTTATGCTGTTCTGCCCATGATCAGGTTTTCAGTTTATCTTACTTCCTGCAGATTGGCAGGTGGTTCCATAAAATGTAGACAAAAAATAACAGGCTAAGCTTGGAAAAGAAAATCCTTTCATAGGATTGGGGCAACAAAAAGTGCCCCAATGCCAGCAGGGTGAAAATCTGAACCAAAGAGAACCTTGAACTTGGGGCAGTTTGGGGATGGTTTCATCAATCACTGGGTTGCTTGCAGGGGAATAAAGCAGGTGAGTGGCATGATAAAAAAATTTTGGAGAGTTTGGAACTTTGGTAATGGACCCATAAGTGTGCAGAGATTTTGCAATCTGGATCTCATGGGGCTAATTAGCCTACTTCCTTGTGAAGTTATAACCTAAAAAAATAAGTAGAAGGCAATGATTTCCTCTGAGATGCCTCACACCTTTATGTAATCCCTCCTTCTGAAACAATAATCCTCCTCTAACAGTAATCCTTTCCTCATCACTCTGTGCATGTATGATACACATGCATGTACACACACACACACGTGCGCGTGCACACACACACACACCTGACTCCACCATTCTCTTGGGTGCTGGATTTTTTACCCACCATGGTTGTTTTGGCCCCAAAGCTGGGACAGCAGATATTTTTCCTCCCTCTATCTCTACCTGACCTCAAGACATGTCATCATCAACAGCTCAACAACTCAAAACTGACTTAAATTCCTTGTTGACTCTAATGAAATATCCAAATTTCTCTCTGTTGGAGTTGTGCTAGAACTGCATCCTTCCCAGCTACTGACCCAAAAGCAGGGCTCACCCTTGCTCCCATCTCATGTTGAGAACTACAATCTCTGTTCCTATTAAACAAATTTGCTTCTCTTCATTATCATGATGAGCTCTTTCCCTAGAACTGCTGCTTGGTCACTTCTACCTCCTAGAAACACTGTATCACATCTTCTTCAAAAAACATGCCAGTCCCTTTCCATTATCCTAAGAATCCTAATGGCTAATGTCATTTAATTTGATCTGCTATTCAGCACTTAAGGACTAGACTGCACAAGAATTAAACCCACTTTAACATCTGATTGAGGTTGAGATGAAGGAAGAAACTGCAATTAGCAGGAAATTATACATTAATGAAAATTAATAAAGGAGCCAGTACATTATCAGTCTTAGAAATCCAGAAAATTAAATTGCCCATAATGAGAATAAAGCACTCATCAAGGATTTTCCTCACTGCAAATAAGTCCCAGCATCTCCTGCAGAGGCAGAATTTTGCCAGTCCCCCTGCAGCTCTGAGCTGTCAGCTCATGGCACTATATCTGCAGGGGAGAAGCATCATTATTGCCATATATTATACATTCTGACAGCAGAATTGTCATGAAGGAGCTTTGTTCTCCCAAAAGAATGCTAAACACTTATGGGGAAATCATTTCTGAATGATGAGAGCCTCCTAACATTATTAGGAACATTATTTAGGAAATGCACTCAGACTAAATGAAAAATTCAAGAATTTAAAGCAAGAACAGCTTTAGCTTAGAAAATTTAGGTTTAGACACTAAAAGTACAAGTTATAGGACGAGAAACTGAAATTATGATTATCTAAATGTACAAGTATCTTAGAAGCATTGTGTGTTTTTCTAAAATATCCTTTAAAATCTACCTCTCCTTGCAAGGGTCACAGCCAAGAATGACCTGCAAAATCTACTTTCTTGTCCCACAACCAGCTACCCATCACCCTTGCCTCCCTCTCCTACCTTTTCTTCTACCTCAGCCCTTGGGCATTCTTTCTCACATTCACATCTGGACCTGCTTTTACACCAAACTTCTGAGCTCAGATAATGCTCTTTTTCTACCTTTAATAAGAAGTTGGTATTTGAGTGACAGAATGGAAAATGAATGCATTTAAAACAGAGAGATAGGTATATACCAGCTTGGAGACACAGAAAAATACAAGGTCATTAAGTGCTTTGGCTTCCTTGTTTATGGTTCTATATTAGAGTTCTGATGAGGGTCCTTCCTGTTGAAACACAATTTGAAGATAGAATTCAGCAAAGCCAGGAGTCAAGGCACTCTGGCATCATCCCTTGCCTGGCATACACACACCCCACCCCATCACTTTGTCCCTTTTTAGCTACTCTCATCTTTCCTCTTTATATAGCTGCATGGCTAAAACTTCAGAGTGATCACCTTGTCCCTATCCATCTGAACTTGCAGATAAAACATGCACCATTTCCTCTGGGTTTCTTGTCAAATCCCTGAAAGAGAAAACTCATTGTTCCAACTCACAATTTTCAGATATGCCCACTAACCATCATGAAAGTTTCACATGAAAGAGTGATTATTCCTCTTTCAAAATCTAGGTGTCTGGTTGAATATATTAGATTCATGTTTCCAGGATGACAAGTTTCCACAATTGCAATGTTTCACAACCCTTGCTGCTTATTGCAACTATTTCTAGAATATTTCTGAAGAGTCAGGTAGGATCCCAGAAATTATTATATAATTAATTGGTCTGAGGTGAGTCTCCCCAGGCACTTAAAATGTGCAGACATATCAAGAGTCATCTTTAGTGCATTGCCAAAGAAGAGATGCTTTATTTCCCATGACCGGACAGCATCAGTCATATAGCCAGATGGTCTCTGACATCACCCTCAGATGACCCACACTACACCTTAGGTACATATTGTCAAAAACAATAGGTATTGCATCAAAGGAAGGGAAAGGTTTATTCCCTCATACCCACATAATTCTGTTCCAAAATGCAGGTACTCCATATTAGAGGATCAGGAACGAGAAAATGGAGAAGGTAGGACGGTATGTGACAGGCCATATTCTCACAATTCCTGGTCTCTCTTAAATGGTGGTCACATTAGCTTTGTCTTATACAATAACCCTAGGGAAACTTACACCAACAGTCAGCACCCTTTTATGTACTCACCCCCGTCTGGATTTCTCCCTGTTTGGTTCAGAGCTTGTTCTTTCAATACTCGGTGAAAGACCTCACTCTGTCTCAGTTCCTAATAGAGTAAGAAGATTAGGAGTGCAGAGTCACTTTTTCATTTGAACCACCAGCTTTGTTAGACAATTACTGGAGGAGGGTTATACTCCTTACAGTACCCCCTCAACAACTTAGAGCAATAGGTCCTTCTTTGGAAGACTTGGGTGGCCCAGTCCTGCTGAGGCTATCCTAGACCAAAGATCATGCCCCCGCCCCAAATCATCAGAAACACCTGAGGATCCTCCTAATGTCAGGCGTTTAAGCTGAAGGTTTTTCTTACCATGGGTCTGTAGCCAGATACTGACCCTGGGCTAAGATTTCCAAGAATATCATATGAAAATGAGGCAAAAAAACAGGTAGCCGGCTCTTAAGATGCTTCTGTTCAGCACCCCTGGAGTAGAACTCATAGACCTATGTGCAGAAACACCCTGACATATCAGAAACACCAGAGCACATACATGTCAGACTGTGATCACCAGCACCCAGTTCACATGTGAGCTTTCACATACCTTTTCATACACATCACTCCCAGACCCTTGCCCCATGGCTTACTATCAATATTTATACATATCATATCAGAGGGAAATCTCACTGCTCTATGCCGCCTTTACATACATCCCTGATGAGCTACTAAACCTAATCACTTATCCTCTTCTCTCATGTCCTGTGGTATCATCCTATAGGTGACACCAGGTATGTGAAGAAGGAACTATGATTTCTTTAGGAGATTTGCTTGTCAGTCTCACAATTCCTCTCTACCTCTGGAGGAGAACCCCATCTGGAGTAGGAGGGACCCAGAGGTAAGTCTAATTCCACACAGTGAAGGAGAGAGTCATGGCTCCACATCTTTTTTTTTTTTTTTCTTGCTGTACCAGGGACCTAACTCAGGACCTGTTCTTGCAAGGTAGGTGTGGTGCCACTGAGCTATCCCCAGCCCTTAACATCTTGACATCAAGAAAGTTTTTTTTTCTCAAATTCTCATCCCGGCTACTATAGAAACATTGGCTACCCCAAGAAGCTGAGGAACCCAATTCTGTACGCTTCTCCTTCTCCCACTTTTCTTCTCATATTTCTCTATATGCTAGAGATCACCTTGTCTTAGGAGCCATTCCTCTACTTCCAAAGGTTGGCAGTCACTACAGTTGTGATACACTTGCTTTCCTGTCCTCTCACCCTTCTCTAAGATTATCAGAGATCAGGACGTTTCCCTGACCAGGTGACATTTATTCATATGCTAATTCCTGAAAGCTATAACCAGATCATGCCAAGAATAATTGTAATGTGAGGTGCTGCAGCACTGGGACAATTTTCTGGAATACTCTTTCATTTCCAGTGCCTTGGTAAGTTGTGTAGTTTGGGGTAGACTGCATCTCTTTGTTTATGCATTCTACAATTCATCACCTATAGTCTACTTTAAGGTCCCAGCTGGAGAGATAGAGAATCAGTGCTTCACACTTAGCATGATTCTTCACAAGTCACCTGACAGTGCTGCATAAAATGTTGTGACTTTCTTGACTCAGACCACAAAGTTCTCAGTGTTTTGTTTTGTTTTTTTTGGTATCAGGGATCAAACTTTGGTCCCTGAACTTGTAAGGTGGGCAGGAGAATGACTGAGCAAAATCCCAGCCCCAAAGTTCTCAGTGTTTAGGGTCCTCTTCATTCTTTCAGATCCCTTGAGTATACTCATGTACTCAATGAATAATGTTGAACATTCCTGTGTGCCAGAAACTAGAGGTAAAAAAGGAAAATGAAATAGTTTCATTTTAATTTTTCTTTCAGTTTTCTTTCCCTTTTGCAAATTATTCTACCACTCTCAACATTCTATTTTGGTATAATATAATTAATATTCTATATATGTTCTTGCATTAAAGGCATTTTGTTATCAGTATTGGTCTTGGGTATCTCCACCAATTAGTAGTTCCTGACCACAGACCCCAAAGCCAAATAAAGTGCAAATAATTATATTTTGTCCTTATAAGAGAGAGAATATGAAGCAATAATCCACAATAAAATAACCACACTCAAAGCCTGCCTATTCTTCACTTAGTATATTGACCTCAGAGACATGGTTGTAATTCGCCACAGGATACTGTCATAGAGTTTAGATGGGGTTACCAGCAATACCTAGAGTAGATCACTGCACTACAAATGACTGGTTTGAGCCAGACCAGTACTTTGCAGTATATCTGCAATTTACTTTTGAAACCCTTATCTTCCAGCATTTTCATTTGGTAATCCTTTGTTCTAGCCACACTGATCTTCTCACATCTTTTCTCACCCCTTCATCACATCCTTAACCATCTCCCCACCCAGATCCTTTCTGTCCTCTCCACCTTTCAATACTCAAGAGATAAACTGTTTATTGTTTATTCATGGTCTGCAAAACATTGTTGGGTGCTACAGTTAGTCTCCTAAGAACTTTATCTTTCATTAGAATATAAACACAAGTAGGGAAATAACTATAATTCAAGAAAAAGTGAAATAGTTTCTTCAAGATACACTTGAGGGTTCAAGAGTTACATTACAATATTAATGGAGACACATTAAAAAATATTGTCTACAGAAAGAATTATTATGAAGCACACCCCAAGGAGTGCTTTTAGTGTTGATGGCTGGGAGCCTGAACTCTAACAGTTTGGAACAAGCTCTATTCCCAGGGCGTCTTTAAGGCACATTGGAAACCCACTGAGTCTAGGAGGTATATATAGGAAAGTAGTAGGAGGTGAATATAAATGTGAATAGATTCTATAAATGTGAACTGGGAGGAAGCCTTGAATTCCAGATTGAGGAATTTTCACTAACCTCACTAGAAAGAGTTATCTATTTTTTTTGAGAGAGAACTTCTACAATTATGCATCACTTTATAAAGGCTAATTTAAAGTAGTTTTTCAGATTATTTTCATTGAAAGGAAGAGAAAACAGAGACAACAAATAGGGAGCGATTATAGCAATCACAAAGAAAAGTCTTGAGGGTGAAATAAAGTGGTCAAAAAGAAAATGAAAGAAGGACAGGGATGGAGTGGAGAAAATCCCCAAGTGAAGTGGTGGATGATTGATCGATTACTCCATCTTGCTCCATCCCAAGAAGAGGACTCTCATTTTCATATCTAGTAGACTGAGGAATTGATGGAAGCAACAAGAGAACAGATTCTTTAAGTAAAAATATGTTTTGAATAGACTGATTTAAAATGTTAATGGGACATTCAAATGGAAGTGAGCAACAGACCATTTGAATGAGGGTTAAGAACTCAGGAATGAAATCACTAAACATTGAGATAGTTCAGCACCAAAGTAAATTTATAGCAGGAATAGTACAAATAGAAAAGTGCATATGTAAGTATTTCTAAAAGTGTTCATAGGATTGGGAAGAAAGGAGAGATGGATGAGAAGGCCGCTATGATAAAATGATTCTTCTTTTTTGTTGTGTTGTGAGTTTTATTGTTGCTGTTGTTGTTTTGATTTTGTTTTTGTTCTATTCATTTATTTTATGTAGAGGAGAAAAATGAACAAGTGAGCCAAATTTTCTGATCTTAAGCTGAAAGCCCATGATAATGAAGATTCTAACGGAAATTTTTTAAAAACCATATCCTTGACAGAGAGAACAAATCTGGGGTGAATTAGTTCATCACTTCCCAGACCGATATAGGCCCCTGGAAATTAATCTGAGTGCAGAAGAATATTTTAGTATAGAAGCTGAGACAGAAAGGGAGTTCCAGTGATCAGTCTTCACAATTTGTCCAGGGCTAAGGGGTCTCCTAGAACACAAGATTCACATTGTTAAACCTGGGGAAAAGCAGGCAAATCAAGGTGAGGTGTTACCTAGAAAAGGTGGAATGACGGACATGAGGTACGGCAGAAATACCATACCTCTGATACCAATCTCCAAGTTCTCTCAAAATGTGCCCAGGTCTGGGAAGCAGACACTTTTAAGGAAATTGAGGGTGAGCTCCCTGTGTATGTAACTCAGACAAATGAGGCTCCTGCACAAGCAATGGTTTGAATTAAAAATTACTCACTCACAGAGCCAGAGCCCTGAAGACTTGCTCAGGAAGTTTCTGAGAAACACTCCCTACAGTCACTATAAGGAGAAAGATGTCTGGAACGACAAGGAGGGAAACTTGTATCAAGGAAGTGCCTGGCTAGCAAATAGAAATTGATCAGCCATTATTTCACATGAGTGAAACTGAAACATCAAGTAGGTAGAGACAGATGGTTAAATTGACCTTGGACACAAGAACACTGTTTCATTTATAAAACTGGGAAGAACAACATGAGCTGTCTCCTGAAGGCATAATCGTCATATGCACTATTTGCAACCACTGTTGACTTTTCCTGTAGAAGGAAAATCTGCCTGAATGCACAACTTGAAAGGGTAAGAGGGCACTTTGGGAACCTCTTCCAACTGGCCTAAGGGGACTCTTGATATTTCTCTTCCTTCTTATCCCTTCAGAATCTCCACTGGGCACTGCAGACTTGCAATCCTCTTGCACTTGACTGAACTGCCAAATTGGAGGTTTTAGTCTTGACCTCTCCACAGAAGTTTGACACCAAGACTATACGGAAATTCTAAATTGTATTAGGCAGCATACAATAATTAGAGAGGCTTTGGCAACTAGAAAGGTCTGAACAATAATTTTATCTGGCCACTTAGTACTTGTGTCATCTTAGATAAAATTAATTAATTTCCATGATCCATAATTCCCTCACAGTTATCTTTGGTTTAATAATATGGATCTTGCAAGGATTTTGTGAGACACGGACATAACATATGGAAATGTTAAGCACAGTGTACATGAAGACAAGGACTCCTCCTCCTTCCTCATAAGATGTTTCAGCTCTCCATTCATGTGTTTGACTGTGCCTGCGTAACTGCACATGTAATGCTTTGTATATATGCGACTAGCTCTTCAGATGCCCCTCCAGCTGACAGTTGTGCCTAAGAACAAAAATCCTCTCCTTTTCATCACTCAACAGACATCTTGTGAAAGCAGTGCTATAGCTCTAATTCCAAATCCTTTCAAGCTCTACTTTTGCATCTGTCCCTAGAGCTCTATCCTCAAAATAACATTCATACCTTCCATTCTATTGCAAAAAGGTGGCTGTTGCACATTTCTTTCCAGTTCCAATTTCAGAGGAACCTGAAGCTAGTTCTGTGTCTTAATGATCCTGCTGTAAAGGCCTTTCTCTGAGGAGTTTAGATAATTGAGTCAGAAAATGACCTCTTCCCCAGTCTCAGATACTCAGGTCCCTTGAAATAGCTGAAGTCTCTCCTTCTTCAAACCCCTGAAGCTCTGTCTCTTGATTCTCACTATTTTCACTTTGCTCCCCCCTCATAATGAAAACATCAAAAGCCCCAGGGAAAAACCTCCATAAGAGAGGGCCAACACATTTCTATCAGTTTAAGGAAATCTTTTAGAAACCTGGAAACCTGTCTTGCCACCAAAAAAGAAACATTAATTAAAGAATCATATTTCTGTATCTGGTTCTCTGTCCTCTTTGTTTTTCGGCAAGAGGAAAATCGTTCAGAGACATGATACAGTACATTATATTTCACTGATTTCTAGAGAGGGAAAACTTTGCCCCAAATCTACCTATATCTAGAAAGAAGCAGATATTTGAGTGGAATTCTGGGGTAGAAGAGTGAGTATGAAGTAAATATGGTATCTACTAAACATGAAGAGGCAGTCTCTTGAACAGGAGCTGCAGAAGGTTCTTTCTGGGCTGGGCTGACTGAGAAAGTAGGAAATTTAAGGTCCTCCTAGTTCTTTGGTTTTTGCATTTGACAATCACTTTTAAGCCTCAATTTATTCTCATTGCTCTCCTCTTTTTGAGGAAATAAATTCTGGGGAATATTGCTGTAACCTTGAGTATCAGACCCACAAATGTCAACTAACACTCCATCATCTGAAATGTTTTGCCCCTTTAAATCCTTATACATGTTCTCTCTCTCTCCCTCCCTCTCTCTCTCTCTCCCTCCCTCCCTCTCTCTCTCTCCCCACTAACTCCCCACCCTCTCTCCTTCCACTTTCTCCTCTGCTTCTGCTTCTTCTCCTTCTCGTCCTCTGGTTTTTCAGCCAAGAGGCAAATGTCTAAGACATAAAGGTGGTACATCCATTATCATCTCTGAAGTAGGCAAAGATGCATTTCATCAATCTCAGTTGTTCTCAGCTGCCTTAAGCAGGGAAGTTTCTGAAGTTTCTTGGGATCTGAAGAAATAGTGATCCAAAGAATCTGAGATGTAAGATATGCTGAGTTTTGAGTAGTGTTCTATGACTTCTGGATAAAGTAGGAAATGAGATAAATCATTTGTTCTCTAAGACTTTCATCATATTGGAGAAATATACAATGTGGAAAGAAATACATAGTAAAATGCTGGGGCATGATAAGTCCCATGGAGAAAAATTAACCCAAGCAAAGGCAAAGGATTGGGTGAAGAGAATTAAAAAGTGATGATTTAAACATTATTATGGAGAAAGATATTTTTAAAAAGAAAACACTGAGGCAGAATGTTGCACCTTTGCTGAAAGTTGTCAAGTGGAGGAGGCAGCAAAAACAAAGACCCTGAGGCAGACATTGGCTTCTCTGTGTTTGAAGCTCAAGAAGGTCAATGTGGATAAAGCACAGCTGGGAGAAAACAATGAAAAATTGAAAGAGAAACTTTTTTGTGACCAGATCTTCCAGTTTTCTAAGCCACAACAGGTTAAAAGCATTGAAATTTATAGATATAATAAGCCGACAGGTTTTCTGCTGTTTTTGAAGGGGAGTTCAAAATCTTACTTGGTAAAATGAAAGGGTATATTTGAAGGTGACATTATTCTATGCATAGAAAACAATTATTCCATCAAAAAACATGTTAGAACTTGATAAATTTAGCAAAGTTATAGGACCCAAATATCAATAGACAAAAAGACACAAAAGTTTTAGATGACACTAATGAAGCTGTGAAAAGAAAATCATGGAATCAATTCCATTCACAATAGCTACAAAAAATAAAACATTTAAGAAAAATTTAACCAAATACATGAAATATTCTATAGTGCAAAGATAAATCACTGATGAAAGAAATCACAGAAGACACAAAAATGGATGTATATCCCATGTTCACAGATCAGAAGAATTAATATTGCTAAAATGTCCATAATATCCAAAGTGATTTACAAATTCAATGCAATCCAAATCAAAATATCAATGCTATTTTTCACAGAAATAGAAAAACAGAATCCTAAAATTCATTAGGAACCACAGAGGATTCATAATAATAAGCCAGTCATGAGTGAAGGGAAAAAAAATAAAACAAAGATATAATAACCAAAACAACATGGTACTGGTGAAAACAAACAAAAAACCCAGACACAATGACCAATGGAATAAAATGGAGAAACTAGCTGATTTTTGACAAAGACACCAAGAAGAGATATTGGAGAATGAATAGTCTTCAAAATATAGTGCTGGTTAAACTGGATATACATAGGCAGAAGAATAAAACTAGATATCTACTTTTGACATACATGAAAATCAACTCAAAATATTTCAAATGCCTAAATGTAAGACTAGAAACTGAAATGACTAAAGGAAAACATAGAGGAAATGCTTAGTCATTAGTGTTGGAAAACATGTTTTTGGATAGGTCCCCAAAAGCACAGGCAACAAAAGTAAAACAGACAAAAGAGATTTTATCAAAGAAAGAAGCATCTGTACAGCAAAGGAAACAATCAACAGAGTTAGGGATAGCCTACAGAATAGGAGAAAGTATTTGTAAAACATTCATCCAACAAGGGATTAATATCCAGAACACATGAGTAGATAAGGAAAATGTATGGTACATGTACACAATATTATACAGCCATAAAAAGAATGAAATTCTGTCATTTGCAACAATATGGATGGAACTACTATGTTAAGTGAAAAAATACAGACACGGAAAAACAAATACTGTATTTCTCACTTATTTGTGGAAACTGAACAATCTCATAAAACACCATGGAATTATGTCACTAGAACTTGGGAAGGATGGGGAGGGAGGAGAATGGAAATAATTTATGTAAGGGGGCATGACAGTTAAGAGGAATTCGATCTGGTTTTCCACAGTACAAAAGGTTACTTCTTGCTTGCAACAACCCATGGCTATTTCAAAACAACTAAAAGTCAAGAGTACAGAAGTTCCCCAAACACAGAAATGATTAATGTGTGGGGAAGCAGAAGTGCCTATTACCCCAATTTGATTGTTGCACATTGTATACATGTATTGAATTATCAAACTGTACCCTTATAAAAATCTACAAATATTGTATCTCAATAAAGAATGTTTAAAAAGACTCTGTCTCACCAAAAACAAACACATCAATGCAAGATAAGTATTTTGTTCATTAAAGTTTCACCTCCTGATTCCTGAACTGAAGTGTTATATTTGGGAATTTAAATTGCTCATTAATATTTGGGAAAAAATTGAATAAATTATAATAGTACACAAGATCCTAATGATATAATTGACAATGTGAAATAGGAATAAAAGGGCTAAAGGTGTAGGGAAAGTGGGAAGGGTAGGGGAAAGGTAATAAGGGAAAAGAAAAATATGAGAAAATGAAAAAATGGAAATAAATTGTTTGTAAATGGGGAAGGGAGGAGGGGGTGAAGGGAGGGCAGGGACTAGGGGAAAAAATGAGAGCCAAACCTGTCATGTAAAAGTACAAGATCCCAATAATGAATGTAACTGTACTATATACCTAAAATGTACCAATAAACTCAATGAGGAAAAAAAATATTTGGAGAGGGACATGTGACATATTTCATCTATGAGATGGAACAATAACCTATTCTCATGAAGCTTTGAACCTCAAGTGTCCTGAAATGGTAATGCCAGGGTCAAGAAAATATAGATCTTTTAACCAAACTGCTTAGTCAATAGCTACTGGGGAAGGATTATCTTTGTGGATTAAGTCACATTGTGAAAATGGCTTATTCTCTCCCATGAAATCCATAAGAGGAAACCTTATAGCTTCTGATAAAATGGTCATGAAATCATAAATCTCTACTGAAAAAAAACAGCAAATACTCCCAATTTTATTACCTAATGATATTTTTGCATTATTCAGGCTTACAAAATGGTCACAAACTGCAATACAAACCACATTAAATATTTGACTAAACTCCCAAATTTCAGCAAGGCTCAAAATGATATTTTTTCATAATAATAATGATTCTTGTCCCTAATAGATATATGTTCCCCCAATATACTTATTCATGAAAATTGTGATGTGCTTATACTTTAATTAAAAATGGTACTACATACTATTTTGAGCACTTAGGATGAAAGTCAAAGACACAAACACAGAACCACATGATCAGAGACAGATCTGGGCAGGAAACTAAAACCTACCTTATTACAAAACCTGTGTTCTTTTTAATTAATATTTAAATTGACAAATCACAATGGCATACATTTCTGGGGTATATTATGATATATGTAAACAATATAGGATGGCTAAATTATACTACTTAACATAACTACTAACTCACTTATTCATTGTGGAAAGGGACTTGAAATTTACTGTCTTTACTATTTTGAAATATACAATATAGTATCATTAACTCTATTCACTCTACTATGCAATAGAACTCAAAATTTATCCTCTCTGTCTAACTTTGAAACTTTGCACCCTTTCACTAACAACTACCCATATCCTCCCTCCAACCTCTGGCAACCATCATTCTGTAAATTTGATTTTTGTTTTTAGATTCCATATATAAGTGTGATCATATAGTATTGGTCTTCATATTCCTACCTTATTTTATTTAGCGTAATGTCCTTCAGGTTCAGCCATATTCACAACGGCCAGATTATTTTGTCAGCCTCAACAGTATGCAAATCACAGTTCATCCATCCATTAGTGATGTTGTTTTGGGGGTTTTTGTTTGTTTGTTTGTTTGTTTTTGTACTGGGGATTGAACTCAGGTCCTTGTGCTTGCAAGGCAGGCCACCAAACCACTGAGCTAAATCTCTGGCCCTATCCATTAGTGATGGACATGTAGGTTGATCCCATATCTGCTTTTTCAAACTTTTCTAAACATCAGCAAACCAATTTCAGAAACTTCTAAATCACATGGCCAGCTACAGACACAACACTTCTCTGGTAGCAATTTTCTGTATTAGTCAGATTTACTATTCCTGGGACACAACACATAACACCCTTAACTTAAAGGTGGTAGGTTTCATTTTACGATAATTAGTACATGATTGACAGATTCTGGGCAGAACATAAGCACAGAAGGATATGGTGAAGCAAAGCTGCCTAGTTCGTAGCAGCTAGGAAAGAAGAAAGGGGAACTGCACCAAAGAGGAAGGGCCAAATGATCCAGTATATTAGCCAAGGTCATGCCTCCATGACTAACAGAGATGCACCCATGTGCTCCATCAATACTCCGGGTGGCACCCAGGCCAATCAAGTTGACAAAGCAGCCTTAACCAGCACACAGCTTACAGTGGATTTGCAGAATACAATCCCATCACAAATCAAGGGACATCTGTAAATGCAGCGATGGACATAAGAAGTGCAGATGCCACTTTCCCATTTGATTTCAACTACTTCGGCCATATACCAAGTAGTTGTATTGCTGGACCATATGATAGTTTTATTTTTAGATTTTTGATGAATGTCTATTGCCCATAATGGTTGTATTAATTTATATTCCCATCAGCCATGTACAAGAGCTCCTTGGCCTCCACATCCTCACTGATACTTCTTATTTCTCATCTTTTTAAAATATCTATCCAAACAGTGAGTTTTCATTTCACTGATGATTATTGATGTTGAGTATTATTCATGGGCTGTTACTCATTTATGTTTTCTTTTTTCTCATTGAGTTTATTGGTACATTTCAGGTATATAGTACAGTTACATTCATCATCGGGATCTTGTACCTCTACATGACAGGTCTTGGTTCTCATTTTTTCCCCTTGTCCCTGCCCTCCCTTCACCCCTCCTCCCCTCCCTATTTACAAAACATTTTTCCCATTTTTTCATTTTCTTATATTTTCCCTTATTTCCTGTTTTCTTTTGAGAAATACCTATTCAACTCTTTTGGCCATTTCCACTCCCACCACCATCTCCCTTTTATTTTGCTCTTTATTTCTATTTTGAGCTTAACATATAAGAGGCTTCATGTGATATTTAACCTTCAGTGTCTGATTTATTTCACTTAACATTATGGTCACAAGAATCATCTATTTTCCTACAAAATGATTCAAATTTATTCTATGAATATATATATGAATATAAATGTCATATATATATATATATATATATATATTGATTAGATACAGGCTCTTTTCATAATTTAGCTATTGTGAATTACACTACCATAAACCTATGTATGAACGTGTTACTATAATATGATGACTGCAACTCTTTCAAGAAGATCCCCAGAAGGAGCACAGCCAGGTCATATTAAATTTTGAAGAATCTTCATACTGATTTCCATAATGGTTGTACTAAATCATATTCCCTCCAACAGATGGGCTCCTTTTCCCCACATCTTCATCAACATCTTTTTTGTCCTAGATGATAGCCATTCTTATGGAGTAATATCGAATCTCATTCATGTTTCTTCAATGGCCAAAGATGCTGAACATTTTTTCTTCTACTTATTGAACATTTGTACTTTTTTTTGAGAAATGCCTTTTCATTTCAATTGCCATTATTTATTGAGTATCTTGTCTTGCTGTTTCTACTATTTTTGAGTTCTTTATGTAATCTAAATATTGCTCCTTTATCAGAGATCAGGGTAATAGCTGGCAATTTCTTTTCCTATCCTGTAAGTTGTCCCTTCACTCTGTTGTTTGTTTCTTTTGCTGTGCAGAATTTTAATTTGATAAAATCCTATGTGTTGATTCTTGGGATTATTTCTTGTGCAAATGGGGTTCTTTTCAGAAAGTCCTTTCCTATATCTATGTCTTCAAGTGTTATATCTATTTTTGTCTTCCAGCAGCTTCAGTGTTTCTGTTTTTATATCTAGGTCTTTGATCCACTTTGACTTAATTTTAGTTCAGCGTAAGAGATATGGGTCTAGTTTCATTCTATACTTGGATAACAAGTTTCCCTAGCACCATTTGGTCAATATTTTTAATCAGGTTATTTGTTTTCTCATTATTGAATGTTCCAGCTCCTTGTATATTTTTATATTAATCTCTTATCAAGTATATAGTTTGCAAAAATGTTCTCTAATTCTGTGGATTGTCCTCACTTTCTCATTTGTTTCCTTTGCTATGCATGCCTTTTTAGTTTGGTATAACCCCATTTGCCTATTTTGCTTTTGTTGCCTTTGCTTTCAATGTCTCCAAAAATAGTATTGCTCAGACCAACTTTGTGGTGGTGTTTATTTTATTCTAATCATTTTAAAGTTTCAAGTCCAACAGGCAAGTCTTTATACCAGTTTAATTTTATATGATGTGAGAGAAAGATCTATGTTCTGCACACACATTCACTTTTCCAAAACTATTTACAGAAAAACTTGTTCTGATTCTATGATGCATTCTTTTTTTTTTTTTTTTTTTTTTTTTTTTGGTACCAGGGATTGGCCTCTTGTGAGGCAGGCAGCGGAACCACTGAGCTAAATCCCCGGCCCTATCCATGATGCATCCTTGACACCTCTATAAAACTCAACTCAATTGACTACAGATGCATGGGTTTTTTCAGGGCTTTGTCATGTTCCTTGGTTGATGTGTCTGTATTCAGTGTGCTGCAATGATGTTTTGATTACAAAAGCTTTTTCATGTATTTTGAAATCAGAGAGCGTAAGGCCTTCAATTTGCTTCATTTGTTCAAGATTCCTTTGGTTATTCAGTATATTTTAGGGGTCCTTACCGATTTAAGGATTATTATTCCTATTTCTATAAAAAATGACTTTTGAGCTTTGCTTTTGTGAATCTGTAGATCCCTTTGGATATCATAGACAATTAACAATATTCATCTTTGGAAATGAACTCATGAATAAATATGTTAATGTCTTTCACCTTTTTGGTTAAATTTACCCCTATATGTTTTTTGTAGCTGTTGTACATGGAATTGTTTACTTAATTACATCTTTGGGTAGGCTCTTATATATGAAAACACTATTGTTTGTACATTTATGTTCTATAACTTCACTGAATTTGTCAATTCTAACAACGTGCTTGCTTGTTTTGTTTTGTTTTATGGACTTATTACGGTTTTCTATATATAGGTTCGTGTCACCAGCAAGGAGAAACTCATTTCTATGAAAATGCCTTTTCTTTCTCTATCTTGTCTAACTGCTTTAGGTGAATTGCAGTACTGTATTGAAAAGAAGTGGGCATTTTTATCTTGTACTTAATCTTTTTTTTTCTTTTTATAGTTTTTTTAAATTCATTAAGTATATAATTGCTACATTTTAGGTATACAGTATGATGACATTCCTCATTGGGAATTTGTACCTTTACATGATATATCTTGGTTCTTATTTTTTCCCCATTTGCTTCCCTCTCATCCACCCCTTTACCCCTCCATCCCTCCCTATTTACAAAAGAATTGTTTCTGTTTTTTTATTTTCTCATAGTTATTCTTTTCCCTTCTTTCCTTCACCTACCCCTCACACTTCGCCTTTCCCTTTGGACACTTCTTCCTATTTCACATTATCTATTATACATTTTTGTTCCTTATTTACAGATTTCTCATTGTATTTTCAGTTTCTCACACAAGACAAACTATATTCACTATATTGATTCTTGCTACCCAGGAGAAAGATATCTTCCCATTTTCTGACATCCTCTTTGATCTCTATTATCAGAGTGCTATAGTTTTCAGAGTAGAGGTCTTTTATTTGTTTTGTTAGGTTGATTAGTAGGTATTTCAATTTTTTGAATACTACTGTGAAGGGAGTTGCTTCTCCAGTTCCTTTTTCAGTAAGTCCATTGTTTGTGTACAGCAAAGCTATTTACTTTTGTGTCTTGACTTGTATTCAGCTACTCTACTGACTTTGGTTACTAAGTCTAGAAGACTTTTGGTAGAGTTCTTAGGGTCTTCCATAGAGTGTAATGTGTCATCTGCAAATAATGACGATTTCTTTGTTTATTATCTTTATTCCTTTTATTTCTTTATCTTGTCTAATTGCTGTGGCTAATGTTTCCAAAACTATATTGAACAGGAGTGGTAATAGTGGACATCCTTGTCTTGTTCCTGATTTTAGTGTGAAGGATTTCAGTTTTTGACCATTTAGTATGATATTGGCTGTTGGTTTTTCATAAATGGCTATTATTGGATTGAGGGAGAGACAATCTATTCCAATTTTTGGAGCGTTTTTAGCATAAATGCATATTGGATTTTGTCGAGTGCTTTTTCTCCATCTATTGAGATAATCATATGTTTTTTGTCTTTGACTCTGTTAATATAGTGTATTACATTTATTGATTTGTGTATGTTGAAACATCCCTGCATCCTTGGTATGAGTCCCACTTGGTCAGGGTGTTTGATCTTCTTGATGATCTTCTGCATTCTATTTGCCAGTATCTTATTAAGGATTTTGCATCCATGTTGAGATTGGCCTACAGTTCTCTTTTTGGTTGGGTCTTTCTCTACTTTGGAGATCAAGGTGATGCTTGCTTTCAGGAATGAATTTGATAGTATTGTTTCTCCTTCAATTTCATTGAAGTGTTTAAACAGCAGTGGCAGTAGCTCCTTTCTAAATGTCTTGTAGAATTCAGGAGTGAAGCCATCAGGGCTAGGCTTTTCTTAGTTGGTAAACTTTTAATTATGTTTTCAATTTAATTGATTGACATTGGATTGTTTAGAATTTTTATGTCATCGTCATTCAACTTTGGTAATTCATATGTATCTAGGAATCTGTCCATTTCTTTGCTGTTTTTCTTCTTATTGGCATACAGATTCTCAATGTAGGTTTTGGTCATCCTCTGGATTTCTGCTGGATCTGTTGTAATTTCACCATTTTCATTCATAATTGCATGGATGTGGGTATTTTCTTTCCCTTTTTTGGTAAGATTGACTAAGGGTTTCTCAAATTTTTTATTCTTTTGAAGAACCAACACTTGGCTTCATTGATTTTTTTGTATCATTCTTTTAGTCTCCATTGCATTGATTTCTGCTCTGATCTTTATAATCGCGTCCCTTGTTTGAGCTTTGGGTTTGTTCTGCTCTTCTTTTTCTAGAAGATTGAGTTTCAGCATCAGGTTGTTTAATTGAGCTTGCTCTGTTTTCCTAATACAAGTATTCATTGATATGAATTTCCTCATGAGACTGCTTTCATTGTGTCCCATAGGTTCCAATATATTGTATCATCATTTTCATTTAATTGTAGGAACTGTAAGATTTTTTTTTAATTTCCTCTGTGACCCACTGGTTATTCAGAAGTGTGCTGTTCAATTTCCGTGTATTTCTGAAATATTTGTGGTTTCTTTTGGTATTGATCTCCAATCTCATCGCACTATGGTCTGATAATACACAGGGGATAATTTCAATTCCTTTGCACTTACTTAAACATGTTCTATAAGCGAGTATGTGGTCTAATTTGGAAAACAACCCATGTGCAGCTGAAAAGAATGTTCATTTTGATTTTGTGGGGTAGAACACTCTGTAAATAAGTGAATTTGTTCAAGAGTTTGATTGAGTTCTAGTATTTCATTTATTTTCTGTCTAGTTGATCTATCTATTTGGAACAGTGTGGAATTGAGGTATTACTGTATTAGTGCTTATTTGATTTTTCCTGTCTGTTAGTATTTGTTTTATGTAGTTGGGTGCACTAATATTTATTGCATATATATTTATAATTATCATCTCTTCCTCTTGGATTGTTCCCTTTACAAGGATGTGGTGTCCTTCTTTGTCTCTGTTAATCAATGTTGGTTTGAAATCCACTTGATCTACAAATAGGATAGCTCCTCCTACTTTTTTGGGGGGTGCAGTCACATGGAGTATTGTTTTCTACCCTTTAACTTTCAGTCTGTTTCTTTTTTAATTATATTTCTTGTATGCAGCATATTGTTGGATCTTTCTTTTTGACCCATTCTGCCAGTCTATTGCTTTTGATTGGTGAATTGAGCCCATTAACATTGGTGGTTATAACTGATATGTATTGCCTTATCCTTGTCATGACTTTTTCTTTTTGTTTTGCTTCTCCCCCTTTGTGTTTAATTTCTTCTTGTACCTGAAGGATTTGTTCTGCTGGGCTTCCTGGGTTTGTGATCTTCATTGTCTTTTCTTAGGATGGTGTTTAAAATTTTTTGGAGTGCTGCTTTGGTATTCATGAAATTCCTAAAGTGCTCTTTGTCATGAAAGGATCATATTTTTCCATCACTTTTGAAAGGCAGTTTTGTAGGCTACATCAGTCTGGGTTAGAGGCTGTTTTCCTTTAGGGCTTGAAATATGTCACTCCAAGCTCTTCTTGCCTTGAGGTTTTTGTGTTTAGAAGTCTGCTGTGATTCTAATGGTCTTTCCTTTGTATGCGATTTGTTCCTTTTCTCTAACTGCTTGTAGAATTTTGTTCTTCTCTTGGATTTCTGGAATCTTAGCTATTATATGCCTAAGTGTAGTTTTTTTTATATCATGTCAAGTTGCAGTTCTAGTTCTTTTCCCCTACTTGCTAAGTTTTCTGCCAATACTTCTCTGAACAGTTTTTTTTTTTTTATGTCATCTTCACTCTCTGCTGTTTCTTCATTGACTTTGATCAGTATTTTGTTATTCTTCTTTGCATCATCTAGCAGCTACTGGATTGATTTCTTGATGTCTATTACTGTTTCTTAGAGATTCTTCTTTTCCTGATAACTAATTGCAATCCTCTTCTATATCTGAAATTCTTACCTCACATTGACTCATTCTGCTGTGTAAACTTTCAATGAAGTTTCTAATCTCCTGAAAATCTGTTTGCATCTGTTTTATGGATTCCATTTGTTTCTTATGCTGGGATTCCATCCTGTTCCTCCGGTCATCTATTTTTTGTGTGAGTCTGCTCTAGATTTATTAATTATGTATTGCACTATGGGCACAATCTCTGCTGTTATCTGAGAAATTATTTCTAATATCATTTTTTTCCAGATCCTTATTCATTGCCAGTTCAGAGAGTCCAGTTGGTTGAGTATCAGATTGTTCCATCTCATTTTTTCATTGGGATTGCCTTAGGTGATCTGGAAGTCTGGTTTTGAGACTTATTTGTCTTTTCATTTCAACATATGCAGCCTATTGTGCCTTTGTTGAGGCAACTATTTGCTCACCCAGTGATCTTTAATCCTCAGCAAGCCACCAAGTGGCCTTTTCTGTGCTGCTTACCAGTGCATCAATTTCTGAGTTCAGAATGGTGGCCTTCTGGATCCCTGAGCTGATGTGTTGTCTGGGCAGGCCTCTGGCTGGGGCCTGTGTACACTTGGGATGGTATCTATGTATGTCTCTCAATGGATCCCTAAGTATCTGTTGTCTAGGAGGGAGTTTGACTGTGAGCTGTGTACCAAGTTCCTATTGCTGATCAGGATTCTGGCTAGAGTCGCCATGCACTTATCAATGGTATTAGGGTGAGCCGCTGGCTGTTTTTTGTGTGCCTGTGTAGCTCTTTTCCAGGTGGGCTCTTTGGTTTTACCCAAGACAGTAGGGTCAGGGCAAGGCCCTGGCTGGGATTTGCCTACAGCCACACTACTCTGGTCCACACTGCTGCTGGCCAGGATTGTGTGCACTTACTGTTGCTATGGGGCAGACCTCTGGCTAAAGCTTGTGTGCTTGCACAGCTCTTTTCTGGACAGGCCTTTGGCTTGTGTCTGTGTGCCCAAGCCTCTGGGGATGGGGTGCAGCCCTGGCTGGGATCTGCCTGCAGCCATGCTTCTCTGGTTCACACAGCTGCTCCCTGTGGTCTGTGTGTACTTACTGATGATATAGGGTGGGCCTCTGGCTGAAGCTCATGTGACTGTTCAGCTCTTTTGTGGGCAGGCCTCTGGCTTAGACTGTGTGCCTGACCCTCTGGGGTCAGGGCAGAGCCCTGGCTGGGGTCTGCCTGCCGCCATGCCACTCTGGTCTATACCACTGCTGCCCAGGATCCCTACTCCAATATTATTAAGTATGTATTTCACTATGGACGCAATCTCTGTTATTTGAGAAATTATTTCTCATTTTAGTTTTTCCAGATACTTTTTCATTGCCAGTTCAAGGATACAGGCTGGTTAGCTTCAGATTGTTCCATTTTCTTGCCCCTTGGGGTTGCTTTTGGTGATCTGGAAGGCTGGTTTTGAGACTTATTTAGGTGTTTTGTTGTTTCAACCAATTCAGTCTGCTGTGCCTTTATTGAGGTGACTCTTTGAACTCCCAGGGGTTTCAATTCTCAAGAACCCTCAGAGAGCTCTTCTCTTTGCTGTTCACTACTGTGCCAATTCCTGGGCTCAAAATGATGGCCTTCTGGATCACCAGGCTAGGCTATTATCCAATCAGGGCTCTCTTTGGGCACTTACCAATGGTATCTATGTGGGACTCTGGCTGGGGCTTGTGCTCCCAAACCACTGGTGTCTGGGTAGGGTCCTGACTAGGGCCTTTGCAACCCTCCCTGCTGTTGTTCAGGCAGGCTTCTGTCTGGGGTTTACACATACTTAGGTATGGTACCTGGGTGGGCCTCTGGCTGGGGCCTGTGCACCTGCACAGCTGTTTTCTAGCTGGGCCTTTGGCTGGGGCCTGCACACTTGTAGTACTTTTACCCAGGCAGGGCTCTGTCTAGGGTCTGTGTGCACTTACCACTGGTATCTGGGCAGGCCTCTGGCTCTTTTTTACTGGCTTGTAATAATCTTTAAAAATTCATCACTTCAATAAACCACCACAGGTGAGAAAGCGAGAAGAGGAGACAAAATGCTACAGTATGTGGCTAGAGTGAGCAATCCAGGAATTTCCTAGCAGTGGCATGTGATAGAGGCAAGCGTGTATGTAGAAGGACATGGGTAGGACCCTTATTGCTGTTTAGCTGTTGGCTCTCAAGGGGCAGGGAGACTCAGGCTGATCTAGATAAACTATCACAGTTAGGAGTCTGGGGAGGGGGCACAGTACATTTTTCATGCAGACTAAGCAAGTGAGTACAAGCTTCAGAGATTCACACCTCTGCACAAGAAGAGATGGGTTTGACTTAAAGCCCCCAAATTGGTGTCTGGTCCAGCTCACCCTTCAGGGAGAGGCACTGCATATGTGTGTGGGGGTGGGAGTGGGGGGATTCAGCATGAATATCTGCTTTGGAGGTCAAGCAAGAGGTAAAGAGAGACAGTGGTGCTCTTTAAGCTTGAGTCCAAAAAGTGAGAAGTGGAAGGGAACACTAGGAGAGAAAGTGGCCAACATCTGAAGAGAAGGCATTGACCCAGAAACTGCAGAGGCTCCTGAGGGCTCAGGAAAAGGAGGTACTCGTGTTCAAAGATGACAAGAATACAACCAGGAAAAATAAATTAAGATTTTTTTGTTGTTATTGCTGCTATTGTTATTGGATGGAGTGTTTTCAAGGGTCTTTTTGTTTCAATCCGTTACTTGGCCAGGATAATTGGTGGATGTGAAAGCTGACCTTTTATTTAAAGCCAAAATAAGAAGAAAAAGAAGAGAAGCACAAGAGAAGTGCTAAAGGAAAAAAGTGTGCTTCAAAGGAAAAGAGAGATATATCTTGCAAGCTAGACACAGCAATCACAAACACCTTCACATTGCTTTCCCACCCCCAACCCTTACCCAGCTATGGCTAATCTCTCTGTCACACAGAGCAGCCTGCTTCTCTCCTAGGTCTCTTACTATGTGATTGGTGGTGGCTTCTAGGAAGGTTTAATCAACCTATGGCTCTAAAACCTCTTTTAGTGATGTCTCTTGAACTTATTACAAGGTAACCAAGAAACTCTGCAGTAGAACTGTGGCCTAAATTCTGCCTCCTCAGCTGGTTCCCAACCTGCAGAGACCACAGGAACAGTGGCTGAAGTTAAAGATGCACACAGCAGGACTGATAGCTACATAATGAGGATAAGGAAAGCATAACTGTAAGCCAGGAAAGTCATTTTGAGAAACTCTTATAACGAGAAAATAAGAAAAGGCACCTCTCAGATTCTAATAATCTAGTTGAATGTTGATTTTTTTTTCATGGAAATGAGCCCTCAGTTCAACAAGGAAATGTCACAAATAGAAAAGTTTAGGAGCTTCACCTCATGAACCAACCTGGCAACTCATCAGCTTTCTTGATCTGCATATAAGAACTGTGATGGCACAAGGGACCTTGCTGCCCCAGATGTCACCATCTGTCTCCTCCAGTAGGCAAGTTCTCCAGCTCCTCTTCAGGGCCAGCCCTGCTGCCCTTTTCCCAGTTCTGTGACTGCAGAAAGGAATTGGTACAGCTCTGGAAAACATGTGAGCCAAGCCCTTATACTCCCCACAG
>NW_022900928.1:94457204-94466554 GCF_012274545.1 Fukomys damarensis | reverse complement strand
AACCAACCCCTTACTCACCCCAAAAAAAAAAAAAAAAAAAAAAATAGAGAGAGGCCTCCTCTCCTGACATAGGAATGGACAAATCCCTTCCTAGACTTCTTTTTCCCTGGAACTTTTTTAAACTTTCTGGAATTCTACTCCCAGGAGCTTTCGTGGACTTCATGGCAGATTCCACTTCTCTTAGGAAGCCCTAACGATCCCCTTATGTTTCCTCTTGGGCTGCCAGGATCCCTGTGGAATAAGGATCCCCATTTTCACAGAGGCTGTAATTAACTCTCTATAATGCAGACCATAAATACCTTCACATTTCTCTTCATATACTTGGCTTTCTCACACATTGTATCCTTCAAGAGAACAGGTCTGTGAGTTCCCACAGCAGCTTAGTGCAGCATTGGCAGGACTCACTGAAGGACAAAAGTCTCTCCTGTCACCCTCCCCCTGGGACTGGAATTAATCTGCAAGCAGGTTAGACCTTTTTTCTGTCCTGAAGTCAAAGATGAATACTAGGGCACATTCACTCTGAACCTTTGAGCACAAATTCACAAACCAATGAAGAGAGAAAACTTGTTTGAAAAAAGCAAAAGGCTTTGGAAATAATATGAAATAAGAAATGGAACCAGAAGTCTGGAGAGAAGCAGGAATACTCAGAAACACTCTGGAGTATCTTCTCAAGCATCAGGCTTTTAAGAGTTGGGTTTCTGAACCATAATCATAGAGGTGTTCAGTGAGGTATGGCCATATGTCCTGTCCTGGTGGAAATTGTTTGGAGTTTTATCAAGCTGATGTAATGGAGAGAAACGTCCCAAGAATCTTTGTATGGGTTCAGGTCCAGATGTTAGCAAATAAGATAGAATGCTGTGCTTTCATTCTCTAACTTTTGGTTTTTAAATTATTTTGTTAAGACATAAAGTGAAAATGCTTGATTTTAAACAAAACAAAATGCACAAAAACAACCAGACAAATGAACACATAAAAACTCCTAGAAAATCTGACACTAAGTAATTGATGTAACCCCTGTCATCCTCTCCCTTGCACTTTCCTTCTGGCCATCTGCTGGTGCCCACTTGCTCTCATGGATTGGTCTCTGACCTCTGTGTTTTGCTTTTCTCCTCCTGGAACCAGTCAGAGTGTGATGATAGTCAACATGAAGATGCCACAGATTAGAACAGCAGATGAAGAAGTCACCTTGAAACTATAGTTCAAAGAGAATTGAGAAACTGCACGATAGTAACTACAAGCCTCAAGGAGTGACTGCAAGACAAATCTGATTCCTTCATTATGCATATAGAAAGATCAATCTCTCATTTTAGTATTGCACAATATTACTTAATAAAGTATTCTCATATGTATCATACTATCTGAGCCTCAGAATAATTGTGAAAGCTTGAAAAAGATGTCTCCTATAATATTACAAGGAAGAACCTCTGGCCCAGGAAGGTCTAGGAAGGAAGAGAAAGAGATGAAGGAAGAGGAACTGAGAAATGAAAAATTATTTAAGATATGGTTGAGTAATGGTAGTTCTTCCAGTACTGAACACGACTAGCTGAGGTTTGGGAATAAGTTTTCAGAACAGGGTGCTCAGAAGAACACAATGCAACCCCACACTGTAGGATGAAGCAGGTGGAGAAAAGAGGACATTACCCGCAGGCTCTGGTGCAATGGGTCTGCTTTCTTCTTTCCTTCCTCTGCTCTAAGTAATTGGAAACTCTTGTTCAGTCCCCCTGTGCCGCACAAGGAACTCACAACCTCTCATCCTTTTCCCAGATCAGCAGTTTCAAGCAAACTCCAATCTATAACTATAGTAGAGGTTTTCAAATCATGATACACCGAAAGCTCATCTCTTAGAGGTTCTAGGTTTCTAATAAATTCCCATGACATCAAGAAGATACGTTCTGGAGACGATGGCTTGGGGTTAAAGCATTACCTTATGCCATATTTGCCTACATCATGAGCTTCCTAATTGAAATAAGAGTTAAGGACAATGATTAAACAGAAAGCAAAATTGCAATCACAAAGACACCTATTTATTAAAATGCATTCTAGAAATGGCATTCTGGAAACACCATCACACCTGTAAGATTCTTAACTATTAAGCAAAGAATGTCCTACCTGCTTTGTCAAAATTACTGTTTACAGTCCTTAAATTTGAACCATGTATGCTGATCAAGATGGAAAAGAAGATAATTTATAGTTTTTAAGTTTTGTGTTTTATTTACCATAACTGAGATAACAATGAAGAAAATATGTACATAATATATATGTAAAATTTTGTCATCATAGTAGTTTGTTGTGGTGATAAATACTGAAGATTCATTTCCACTCACAAAAAAGTGATGTGTAATACAATGTATTGAAATCAACAAAATCCCACCTGCAATAAAATTATACATATAAGAATCATAGTAAAAAACATTCCTCCTAGTTACAAAATAGAGTGATCTGTGTAAAGCCTAAGTATAAATAAAAGCACAAAAAAACTTTTTAGACCAAAGAAGTGATCTTGCAAACAAGAAAGGAGTCATATAAAAGAAAATTTTCTTAGCTTTACTCAACCAATTTTTATTTGTAACATGCATTAAAAGATGAATCCATAGCTTTCAAATATCTTTATATTTTGAAAAATTTAGGAAAATAGAATTTGTTTAAAAGTTTGAAATTTCAGCCAGGCATGGTGGCGCATACCTTTAATCCCAGCACTTGGGAGGCTGAGGCAGGAGGATTGCTGTGAGTTCAAGACCAGTCTGGACTGCATAGTGAGTTCCAGGTCAGTCTCAACTACATACTGAAACCTGTCTCAAAAAATCAAAAACAAACAAACAAACAAAAGTTTGAAATTTCTATCACCTCATTTTCTATGAGTTATAATGCTTTTACAACAGAATGTTTGATAAAGTGTGATCTTAGACTCATACTCCTTAATTTTAGAATTAAAGGGTGAGATTTGAGAAGGCCGCTCTGAGATCTGCTCTCCCCCCAGCCTGCTTTGGCCTCTTTGGCAGCACTGGATAGCTATGCCTTCCCCTGCCTGCACTGCCACCAGCTCTAGCAAGGAAGGTAGCCGGGCAGGTGCCCCTGAAACACCCCCCCCACCCCACTCTCAGACATCCTGATTGTGCCAGTCCTTGGACCTACTCTGCAGAAGCATAGGTGGTCATAAAGGGTATTTTTCTGAGCTCCCAACTTTGAACATCTTTAAACAAAGGGTGGGGGAAACCTGTAGTAGAACTGTGTAGAGTTCAATCCTGCAGGAGGTCAGGGAACTCAATCTGGCCCTTGCAACCTGAGGACAGTCTGAGTCACAGGGATCTGCCATTGGCTAGCTGAGATCAGGGGACTTGATTCTGCACATGGCTGTGCACGTGGTATATTATGACAGCAGAAATATAGTCTGAAAGAGGCCCTTCAAATTCTTTTTTTTTCTTTCTTTCTTTTCCTCATTTCACTCTGCAAATTCTTTCTTTTCTCTGTCCTCTTTCTCCAACTCAGTCTCTTGCTCCACCATATCGTCCCTCATCTTCCTTTCTGTTCATGCTCCTGCCCTAACTCAGATTTCTTCTATTATTTTTTCTTTTTTCTTTATGGTCTTTTCTTCTGCCATTTTACCTTACTCATGGGTCAATAGTTTCAAGGGAAACTGAACCCCTATTACTGTTAAGGTGATATATTCTTGCCCATCTTCTTGCACTTTGTCTATCCCTTTTGAATTCAATAGTTTCCTAAAGATTATATGGTCATGCTATGTCCTCTGACTTCACTTCAAACCTTCTCCAATTCTTTCACTTATCTACTCCTCTTGTCCTAAATCTGTCTAAACCCCCATCCTAAATGGTAAACATGCTAAATTGAAGTGTATTTACTGCAAACATATTTTGGGCTGCTTCTTCATTTCAATTTAATGCACATGGTTTAAAGGTGATAGATTAATGACTACCACAAGTGGTTAATTTGCAATTTGTGTGTGATCCTATTGTGTTGCTGATTGTTATCAATTGGGATAAAGGACTATGATTGATTTAATGAGTTGTTTTCTCTGATATTATGAAAATGAGAATGTCTATGAGTCATTAAAGATGCAAAAGCTAAAGTGCAACTATGTCAGGGAGATTTAAGTAATAACCCAGAAATTAAACCAAAACAACCCAACAACAAAAATAAAAATGAGAAAACACTTAAGCAAGACATAAAGACAGACTTCCAGTTCACCAGTGTCAAACAGTAGGACAAAAGAGGATGAAATGTCTGATAGTGAACCAGCAGGACACCCTGAACCCATAGCAGAGGAAGTAACAAAACAGATCTATCAGGCTCTAGAAAAATTCAAAACAGAAATATTTTCCCAGAAAACCATAGAGATGGTGAGCAAAATGTAAGTCATGATTTGAGACTCTAGAACAGAAATTGACAAAAAAAAAAAAAAAAAAAAAAAAAAAAAAAAAAAAAAAAAAAAGATGAGTTCTGGACCATGATACAAGCCATGCAGGCCCAGCAAAAGAAAGAAATGGAAACAATGAATGCCCAACCAAGGAAAGAAATGCAATACATAAAACAGATACAAACAGATATCCAGGAGATTAAAAACTCTATTGAAAGTGTATGCAACAGAGTAAAAGAATGCAAAGATAAAATCTCAGATATAGAAGATAGGATTACAGTCAGTGACCATGAAAAGAGAGGTCTCTTAAAAACAGTAAGGGAGCATGAGAAATAGACCCAACAACTCCTAGATGATGCAAAGAAGAATAACATAACACTGATAGGAATCCATGAAGTAGCAGGAGAAAATACAAATGACTTTAAAAAGTGCTTCACAGAATTAATGACAGAAAACTTCCCAAGCAGAAGAGAAGAATTAGACATACAGATAAGTGAGGCATATAGGATTCCAACTAACCATGATAAAAAAAATCTATACCTAGACATATAATAACCAAGATCCCAGAAACCTAACAGAAGAACAAAATACTATAAGCAGTAAGAGAAAAGAAACAAATCACATGCAAAGGAAAGCCCATCAGAATCACAGCAGATTTTTCAACACAAACCGTCAGGTTAAGGAGAGACTGGAGTGAGGTATTTCAAGTCCTAAAAGAAAACAACCTATGACCTAGACTGATGCATCCTGAAAAACTCTCTTTCAAAATGGATGGGGATACTTCCATGATAAAGAACACCTGAGAAACTTCATCAACACCAAACCAGCACTACAAGGAATTCTAAACAATATCCTAGAAAAAGACAATGAAGGTCACAGCACTATAAGGCCCAACAGAGCAAATCAAATAGGCAAGGTAAGAAACTAAAAGGAGAGGGGGGGAAGTAAAAAGAGTCAACAAAAGGACAATAACATGACAATAATAAGTCAGAACATATCAGTTATAACCATCAACGTCAATGGCTTCAATTCACCAATCAAGAGAAATAGACTGGCAGAATGGATTAAGAAGCAAAATCTAACAATATGTTGTATATAAGAAACAGACCTAGTGCAAAAAGAAGCCCATAGACTGAAAGTGAAAGGGTGGAAAACAATTCAGCATGTGACAGTAGCCGAGAAAAAAGCAGGGGTAGCAATCTTATTTGCAGACAAAGTAAATTTCAAATCAAAACTGATTAAGAGAAACAAGAAGGCCACTATATCCTTGTAAAGGGAACAATCAAGAGGAAGAGATGATAATCATAAAGATATATGCACCAAATATGAATGTCCCCAACTATATTAAACAAATTTTAAGTAACATGAGAAACCAAATAAGCACTCATACAATTGTAGTGTCTATTTGTATCACAAATAGACAGATCATCTAGGCAGAAAATCGACAATGAAATAGTGGAACTCAATCAAGCTTTTGAACTCATGGACTTAATAGACGTCTATAGAGTGTTCCACCTCACAAAATCAGAATATACATTCTTTTCAGCTGCACATGGCTCATTCTCCAAGATAGACCACACACAAGCTCACAGAACAGGTCTGAATAAATGCAAAAGAATCACAGTTATCCCCTGTATATTATCAGATCACAGTGCAATCAAGCTGGGGATCAATAGCATAAGAAACCATAGGAACTTCACAAACATATGGAAACTGAACAACACTCTCCTGAATAATCAATGGATCACAGAGGAAATTAAAGAAGAAATTAGACAGTTTTTACAAATAAATGAAAATGCCAATACAACATACAGGAATGTATGGGACACAATGAAAGCAGTTCTACGTGGGAAATTCATAGCACTGAATGTCCACACTAGGTAAACGGAGTGAGCTCAAATAAAAAAAACCTAATGATGAATCTCAGACTACTAGAAAAACAAGAGCAAGAAAAACCCAGAGCTTGAACAAGAGAGGAAATTATAAAGATTAGAGCAGAAATCAATGCAATGGAAACTAAAAAAATGATACAAAAAATAAATGAATCAAAGAGTTGGTTTTTTGGAAGAATAAATAAAATCAATAAACCCTTAGCTAACCTTATCAAAAAAAGGAAAGAAAAGGCTCAGATCTCTGCAATCAGGAATGAAAAAGGCGAATCACAACAGATCCAACAGAAATCCAGAGGATCATTAATACCTACTTTGAGAACCTGTACTCTAACAAAATGGAAAACACAGAAGAAATGGACAGATTTTTAGATACTTATGAATCACCAAAGTTGAACAAAGAAGATACAAACATTTTAAACAACCCAATTATAATCAGTGAAATTGAAAATGTAATTAAAAATTTACCAAAAAGAAAAGCCCAGGTCCTGATGGATTCAATGCTGAATTTTACAAGACTTTTAGAGAAGAACTACTGCCTTTACTCTTCAAACTTTTCAATGAAATTGAAAGGGAAGCTACACTTCCAAATTCATTCCTGGAAGCAAGTACCACTTTGATTTCCAAACCAGGGAAAGATGCAACTAAAAAAGAGAACCACAGGCCAATCTCCTTAATGAATATAGATGCAAAAATCCTTAATAAGATACTAGCAAACAGAATACAGAGGATTATCAAGAAGATCATCCATCCTGACCAAGTCGGATTTATTCCAGGGATGCAACAATGGTTCAAAACATGTGAGTCAATGTAATACACTATATTAACAAAGTCAAGGAGAAAAACCATATGATCCTCTTGCTAGGTGCAGAAAAAGCATTTGACAAAATTCAACACCCATTCATGATAAAAACCCTTCAAAAATTTGGAATAGATGATCTATAATATCTCAACTTAATAAAGGCTATCTATGAAAAACCAACAGCCAACATCATATTAAATGGCAAAAAACTGAAAATCTTCAGGTTAAAATCAGGAACAATACAAGGATGCCCACTATCACCACTCCTCTTTGATATAGTTCTGGAAACATTAGCCATAGCAATTAAACAAGAGAAAGAAATTAAAGCAATAAAGATAGGAAAGGAAGAAGTTAAACTGTCATTATTTGCTGACGATATGATACTCTACATCAAAGACACAAAAAACTCAACCAAAAGACTTCTAGACTTAATTGACACTTTTAGCAGAGTAGCTGGATACAAGGTCAACACTCAAAAATCAACAGCCTTCTTATACACAAATAACAGACTCAATAAGAGAGAAATTAGGGAAACATTTCCTTTCACAATAGCATCCAAAAAAAATGAAGTATCTAGGAATCAATCTAACAAAAGAAGCAAAAGACCTCTACACTGAAAACTACAGCACTCTGAAAAAAGAGATCGAAGAGAACATAAGAAAATGGAAAGATATCCCCTGCTCCTGGGTATGAACAATCAACATAGTGAAAATGGCCATACTACCAAAACTGCTATACAGACTCAATGCAATGCCAATTGAAATTGCAACAGTATATTTCACAAATCTAGAAAAAAGAATCCAAAAATTCATTTGGAACCGGAAGAGACCTAGAATAGCAAAAGCCATCCTATGCAACAGAGACATGGTAGCACATATAACAATTCCCAATTTGAAACTTTACTACAAAACCACTGTGATAAAAACAGCATGGTACTGGCAAAGAAATAGACCTGAGGATAAGTGGAAGAGGAGGATTGGAAGACACAAACACAAATCCAGATGTACTCAGCTACCTAATCTTTGACAAAAGAGCTGACCATCCCCACTGGAGGAAAGATAGCCTCTTTAATAAATGGTGTTGGAAAAACTGGATCTCAACTTCCCAAAGATTAAAACTGGACCCTTGTCTTTCACCATGCACTAAATTAAAATCCAAATGGATTAAAGATCTAAATATTAAAACAGAAACATTAAACTTGCTGGAAGGTAAGTTAGGCAGAACTCTAGAAGACATTAGCATAGGAAAAGACTTTATGAACAAATCCTTAGTAGCACCGGAACTAGCAGATACAATCAACAACTGGGATCTCATCTTATTAAAAAGCTTGTGTACTGCCAAAGAAACCATCAACAGAACTAAGAGACAACCTACAATGTGGGAAAAAAATTTTTACCAGCTGCTCCTCAGACAAAGGACTATTATATCAAGAATATATAAAGAACTCAAAACAATCAGCCCCCCCAAAATATAAAGACTCAATTCAAAAATGGGCATCCGAAATGAACAGACATTTCTCAGACAATGAAGTAAAAGCAGCAAGTAAATATATGAAAAAATGTTCCACATCACTGGTCATTCGAGAGATGCAGATGAAAACAACACTGAGATTCCACCTCACCCCACAAAGAATGGCTGCTATCAAGAAATCACATAATAACAAATGTTTTTTTTTTTTAAGAGCTGAAGTGACTTTAAAGTGACTGGCTCCAGATAATACAAACATAAATTCTGAACTACACTGAAAAACAGGTTACATTAAATTAACAAAGTTTAATAGCTACAGTATTCATATGCACTTTTTTGTCCTATAGGCAGGGATATAAAGAAGTCAATCTCTACATAAGCAGTTCTTCAAAGTACATTAAAATAACATAATGGCAATACACTAATTCAGGCTGAGGGACAAATTGATGGAAGAGGCAATGAGCCTGGGAATCATGGCCCCATGTATACAGGCTAAGATGTTACAGGAGCTGGAGATGGCCAGGAACAAATGTGCAGGGTTTGGAGCCCCCCTTTTTAATCTAGTCCCCCCATCTCTCTATTACTATGAATTAGTCAAGTTTTTGGTTATACTTTCCTAGAAGGTGTTTAAGACCCACTAAAAGTAAGAATTGTGTTAATAAAATTAACGTAGGGCCAGGGATTTAGCTCAGCGGTTCGGTAGCCTGCCTTGCAAGTGCAAGGACCCAAGTTCAATGCCCGGTACCAAAATAAGTAAATAAATAAAATTAATGTATATTTCTTTACATCAGTTAGGGCTCTCAGGTATTACTTTTATGGC
>NW_022900928.1:94331610-94457172 GCF_012274545.1 Fukomys damarensis | reverse complement strand
TTTGGTACCGGGGATTGAACTCGGGTCTGTGTACTTGCAAGGCAGGCCACCAAACCGCTGAGATAAATCCCCGGCTGTGGCCATTTTTTAAGTGAATAAGTAAATGAAACAGATCTAACAAAAATCACAAAAAAATCATAATAATTTAAGTGTTGATTAAAATTCAACATACTTATGTATAGGATACATCTGAAGCTATATGATAAAATAATTTAGCTTTAAAAATATATTACAAAAGAATATAAAACCAATTAAGCCTCTAAGAAAACAGAGAACTGAAAACTAAACATAAAGTAATAAATGAAAAAGAAAATCATAAACTAAAATAAATCTATAAAATGAAGAGCTTTGAGAAGCTAATAAAATTGATAAAAATCTGTTGAGACACATCAAGAAATCATATAAATGAGGATCTGTATAATTACAAATCCTAACATTTAGCAATATAATCTGAATATTTTAATTTTATGCCAGTAAATTTGAAAAGTATGTAACATAGACAAATTCCTTTGTGTCAGCATACCTCACAAAGCACAGCTTTAAAAAATAAGAAAAAAATAAAGTCTGAGTAACCTCAAAATTATTGAAGACATGAAATCTGTACTTTTAAATCCTCCCACAAAGAAAACACAAAGACTAGTTTGCTTCACTAAACAATTATACCAAATATTTCAGGAAAAAATAACAATTACACACAATTATTCCAAGAAATAAAAAAATCCTTCTTAGTTTATTGGGACACTCTGACCCTGATAACAAATTCTGCTTAGAGCATTATAAGTAAAATTGTAAGTCAACATCATTCATGGACAAAGAAACAAAGATTCTAAGAAAGTATATTAAACCAAATGCATTTAACTATCTTTCTATCTATCCGATATAAGCAACTGAGATCCATGCGCTTAGCTTCATTTGCTCAACACCAACTAAATCAAAGGAGGCCATTTAATTTGATGAAAAGAATAAAAAGATTTATTCAAAGCTAGCACCAAGGACCTTATTTGCCTCAAATCACCATCTTCTTCTCTATACATGTTTAGGAGTCTTTTATAGCAAGATACAGATAAGGGTACCATGAGACAATACTCACCTTAGGCTTGCTTTATGGCTCCTAACCTTCTTCCTCTTGCTCTCTTCTCTTTCTATGTAATGGAAATGTTCCTGACCTTCTGAAACCAGCATCTGTATATTGTCACTTCATCTGGCCGAGGAGGTGTAGTATATGTGCTCAGCAGAAGGAAGTTTGAAGAATATGGCTTATCTCTAAAAGAAAAAAATTCAAATTTTAATATTCACTTTTGTTGTGCTGGTTACATATTCACCTATATACATACACATGCATACTATAAAAACACATGCACACAAACTTATAATGCATGTTACATATATATATATGTATATAGCTATGATCAATTGAATTTATTCCTGCCAAGAAACATAATTTTAAGAAAAGCAATTTAATTTTCTGTTAATAAGATAATCACATAATTATTAAGTAATGATTAGTAATAATTATTAGTAAGGGAACAAAAAATTTATACAATGATTCATTCTTTATAATTTTTTAAAATCATTATTAAAGTACTGAGTTTTTATTCTTGTCATAAAATTTTCACAAACATAGTAGTTTAAACAATATTTTTATTTTATTGGTAGATACATAATAATTACATTCATTTTGGGGAACTAATATATATATTTTTATGTAATAAAATGTATTTTTGATAATATTGCATTAATAGATAATATCATAAGAGTAGATTTAATAATCTGTTATTTAATATGTTAATATGTTATCTATTAATAGATAATATCATATTGTTACTCATACACTATATGATATATTTTATATATGTATTATTCTATGATATTTTATTTCCATCACTATTTGTGTATATACACTGCATTGTATCTATTTATTTTTATTCATGAGCATATAGGCCAATTCAACAATTTAGCTATTGTGAATATACTACTCTAAACATGGGTGTGCATGTATCACTGATATATGATGACTTTAACTGTTTCTAGAAGATCAAGATAGCTAGAACAACTGGAATTTCAATTTTTGTTTTTTGAGGAATCAGATTTCCATAGTGGCTGTACTAGCTTTATTCCTTTCACCAACGTAGAAGTGCTTCTTATTCTCCACATCTTTACTAGTATTTGTTGCTTTTTGAGTCCTTGATGATAATCATTCTGATTGCAGTAAAATGAAATCTCAGTTTTGCTTTGATTTGCATTTTTCTAGTGGACAAACATGCTGAACATTTTTTCATGTGTTCATTGGCCATTTTTACTTCTGAAAAGTGTCTATTTGTTTCAATTGCCCATTTTTACAGGGTCTTTTGTTTTGGGAGCCTGATGCTGTTGACTTCTTTGTATATTCTAGATATTAGCACTCCATTAGAAAAATAGCTAGAAAAAAAGAAATTTTCCAAGCTACAAACTGTCTCTTCACTCTATTGATTATTTTCTTTGCTTTGCAGAAAGTTTTTAATTTGATATAACACCATTGGTTTATTACTAGAAGTATTTCCTATGGAATAGGGTTGTATTCAGGAAGTCCTTTCCTGTGCCTGTGTGTTCAAATATTTTACCTACTTTATCTTCAAGGAGATTTAGTGTTTCTGTTTTTATATTAAGCCTTTTGATCCATTGTGATCTAATTTTAGAACTAAATGAAAGACATGGGTCTAGATTCATTCTTCTGTATGTAGAAGTCTTCCAGTGCCATATGTTAAAGAGATTATTTTTTTTCTCTAGCACCTGAAACCACAAAATTATTACCTCAGCACTCTGTTGGTTTTAAGTCCAACATAAGTCTCACTGTATTACATCTCAGTGTCTCAGGGTGGTATTACTCCCTGGAGCCTCGGGGGGAAGAAGCCATTTCTTGACTTATTCAGATAGAATTTGACTTGGTTCATGCTACCCTTTCTATATTTTTGAAGCCAGCAAAGTTGCATCTACCTGACTCTTCTTCTCCATGTGTTTCTAACCAACCAAAACTGAGAAAGGCTCTGATTTTAACAAGCCATGTGATTAAACTGCACCAACCTGAAAATTCCAGAGTAACTGCCCCATCTCAAGATCTTTAACATTAGTCACATTTCTTTTGCTGTGAAATATAACATGTTCACAGGCTCTGAGGACGAACACACACTTCTCTGTGGGTCTATTATCTTGATTACACAACTAATAAAGAAGAATGATTTCTTTATACTTATTAAAAATACTTTAAAATCTACACCACCTATTAAATTTAGTATTGAACTAACAGCTCTTTCCCATTGCAATAATGAATAACAGAAATTTGAGTATATTTGCTTCTATATTGAATCCCATTAGTAATGAAGAATCCTCAGGGCTTGATGAGTCAAAAATTATATTAAGACAGGTTTAGCATCCTAATCTGAAAATCTAAAATGTGAAACACTCCAAAAGTGAAAATTTTCAAAGTATAAAAATGTCACATCTAACCTCATATAACTCTTTGCAGTTAAAATTCAGATGCATTTAAAAGATGTTATATACAATTAATATCAGGCCACATTTCTATGGTATATATGAAACATAAATGATTTGGGTTCCATCCTCAAGATATCTCAGTATGTAAATGCAAACATTCCAAAATGTCAGAAAACCCAAAATCTGAAATACTTCTACTGCTAATCACTCAGAAAAAGTATACTGAATCTACAGAAGACTAAGAATAAAAACATTATTTCCTTTCCCATAATTGTAAATAATGCAATTGTTGATGTAAAGCTTCTAAAAAGACAATGAGAAATCTTCTGGACACTTGGTCAATCTTTAATATCAATTTAATTTCTATATATAAGTAACAAATTATTAGAAAATTAAATTAAATCATACTACTCAGAGGGTGAAGGGAGCACAGAGGTATGGGAAAAAAATGAGAACAAAGATCTGTCATGTAAAGGTACAAGATCCCAATGATGAATGTAACTCTACTGTATACTTAAAAAGCAGCAATAACTTAATGAAAAAAATCATACTACTCATTATGATATAAAATGTCAATTACCAAAAAATAAATTCAACAAAAAATTTCCACAGAAATTTTTATACAGAAAATATTGAGAGAAATTCTTAAAAGGTAAAGTAAGTGAAAGTGAAAGTGCCTTCATAGTTGTAAATTAAATATTATAAATGTGTTATGCCTAACATTAATCTATAGAATCAAGACAATCCCAATCAAAATGCCAAGTCTTTCTTTGCAGAATTTTACAACCTGATTTCAAATACAGATAAGATGCACGAGGTCAAGAATAGGGGTGAGAAAAGAAAATCTTAAATGAGAACATATAGGAAAGAATCATTGTACCAGATGTCATAGGTAGTTTTATTATAAAATTATAATCATTACAAGATTATAGATTGGTATTAAGAACAGTAATAGATCAATGGAATAATATAAGTGCATAATTTATAACACTTTTATTTAAAGTTGTAAGTAAATACTTGTTTTTAACAATGGTGGAGAGAGAATATAATATTACTGTGGGAAAAGTTAATTTTAGCCTATTTAAACACAAAAGTAATCCATGGGTGAATAATAGATCCAAATTTTAAAGAAATAAACTGAAAATCTTCTATAAAAGAATGAATACATTCATGAATGTGTAGTAGAGAAATCATTAAAAATAGAAGACCAAAAATGTAAACTTTAAAATTAAAAACTTGTATCCATCAAGAGACACCATTAGAAGAGTAAAAATCAAGGTAGAGTAGAAGTGATTTATAAAAAAACTCATTCCCAGAATATACCCTGAAAGCCTGCTAGCAATAAGAAAAGACAAGTAACCCAAATGAAAAATGGGCAAGGGTCCTGAACAGGCACTTCAAGAAAGCAAATATATTATATTCAGACAACAAATTTTTAAAATATCATTTATGAGTACAAAAATTAAAAACAAAACCACATTATGGTCCACTACTAATCTAACAGAAAAACTAAGACTAAAGTACTGACAATGTCAAATTTGGGGGAAAGCATTTTGGCATTCTCTTAAGAATACAGATAACTCAGATTTGCATGTGTCTTTCATGATTCACCACCTGCACCTTTCCACTGGCCTTTCCTCCTGGGCACACAGCTTGTCTACACATCCCAACCTCTTGCTATGGCCACAGACTAAGCTGTGGCAAGGAAGATTCAGGACTAAGAAGAAGTTACTTCCACATCTTGGCCATGTAATGAACCTTCATAATCCTCCATTATCTTTCCCCTTTTTAACAGCCAGGTAATTATGTCCAAAGTGACCTTAGATATATTGCTGGAGACAGTTTCTCAGAGCACAGGCACATTCCCCCCTTTTCTCTTTAGCAGAATTTATGTGAATCCTACATAGATCTCTACTGTATAAAGCTACTAAGTTTTATTATTAATGCATTAAGGCTACTAGCATTATTGGTGCTGATGCACATGCACATATAAAGAAGGGTGTCATACAGAGAAGTATGTGCACCCATGTTTATAGCGGCACAGTTTGTAATAGCTAAATCTTGGAAACAACCTATTTGCCCATCCGTTGGAAACTGGATAAAGAAGTTGTGGTTTTTCTATAAAATGGAATATTACTCAGCCATAAAGAGCGAGAGAATAGATTCATTCATAGGAAAATGGATACATATTGAAGATATACTCCTAAGTGAAATAAATAAGTCCCACATGTGTAAATACCGAATAGTTTCCCTGGTGTGAATATTCTGCAACAATGCATAAGATTCTAATAAGATTACTGACATTTAGAAATGGGAAGAAAGGAGCTAAAGGTGTAGGGAAGGTGTGATACGTAGGGGAAGAACAAAAAAGGAAAAGAAAAAAATGTGAGAGAATGAAAAGATGAAAATAAAGTGTTTGTAGATGGGGAGGGGAGGAGGGGGTGAAGGGAGGTCAGAGGTAAGGGGAAAAAATGAGAATCAAGACTTGCCATGTAAAGGTACATGATCCCAACAATGAATGTAACTGTACTGTATCCCTAAATGTACCAATAAACTCAATAAAATTAAAAAAAAATCCTTCATGTAAAAAAAGAAGGGTGTCATAAAAGAACAAAATTAAAGAATGGCCAACAAAAGGAGTCATGGCAACAACACTCATGGAGGACATGGCACATGCATGGTACTATATGTTAAGTATTTTTTAATGTGAATTAAGTCACCGAATTCTAACAGCAACCCTATGAGAAGAGATGGGTATTGAGGCTGTGTTACACAGCCAGTAACTGGTGGAGTCAACTTTTGATCCAGATTTGTGGTATCCCCAAATTTTTATTCATGCTATTTGGGATCTTCTTTCAGAATCATGACTCAAACTTACAAACATAAAATATGGTTAGAAGATCCAGAAGAGGTGCCTGTATGTAAGGGAGCCTGAAACTTCTTGTTACCAACTCAGTAGTGAATAGACCTATGGATGGAGCCAGAATAGGTAAGCAGGCATCTGGCTCTGAATCTTGAATTGTGCACCACAACCTTCCCTGTTGCTGTGTACAATTTGCCAAATTTGTAACAGACACAACTGGGGCTCACAATGAAGTAGAATAGAATAATTTCTGTCCTTAGACAATTTGTGCCATTTCTTGGTGTTACATAAGGAAAGTAAACTCCCAGAGGTTGCTGTAGTTTGTTCAAATCAGGCAGCCAACAAACACAAGGAAGTTATTGAACTCAATGAGAACTGAATCCGGAGCTGGCACTTACATGGACTACTCTGTATTTCCTCTTAGCAGGTGAAAGCATGACTGTTGCAGGACACGTGCAGGGATGTTTAACTTGTGCTAAGGAAGTAATGAGTTGTTCACGAAAGGAATCTACTTTCAACTTCATTTTTTAATCAAAACCAGTCTGAGAGAAGTGTGTGCATGTATGTGTGTTTGTGTAAGGGTGCACAAGTGCATCAGCACCAATAATGCTAGTTGCCTTAATGGATTGATAATAAAACTTAGTAGCTTTATACTGTAGAGATTTATGTAGGATTCACATAAAATCTGTTAGAGATAGAGGTGGGAATGTGCCTGTGCTCCGAGAAACTGTCTCCAGCAATATTTCTTTTTCTTTTTTATTTTTATTTATTTTGGCGGGGGACCAAGGATCAAACTCGGGACTTTACGTTTGTGAGGCAGGCGGTGGAACCACTCAGCTAAAAATCCCCAGCCCTCCAGCAATATTTCTAAGGTCACTTTGGGCATAATTACCTGGCTGATAAAAGGGGAAAAGATAATGGAGGATTATGAAGGGTCATTATATAGCCAAGATTTGGAAGTGACTTTTTAGGCCTGGGGGTTCTTTATGAGCACCCTTCTATTTGCAAATGTAGTCTGCATGGAGCTTCTCTGGAATCCTCAATTCTTTCCTTTGTGTGTTTTTTCTTTCATTTTATGAAAAAATTTAAAATTTCATAACAAAATAATAAGAAAATAACTGTAGTTAATACATTTTACATTGTTATCTGCAAAGTAGTTTCTCAGAGTAAAAGATATAAACCAAAAAGTTTCTTGACGTGTTTTCTGTAAGCTTCCTAAGTTGATTACAATCTGGTCTAATCAGCCTCTCTTAGAGCTCTTAAACCTATGAAATTTAGACTTGTTTATTTCCTTCATGGTAACAATTTTTGTTCATATTTTCCTCCAAAGATCTATCTCCTAGACTGAATTTCTCAACAAAACCATTGGCATTAAAATGGAATTATCATCAAATCTGTTCTAAATTACATTCAGATAGTATTGCTATAGGTTATTTAAATTTTTGAAAAGCTATTTAGATTCCATCTTGCTTTTGAAATATTGACCTTTCAAATGAATTCAGTCCCTTGAACTCTGGTACTTCTGTGTCAGCTTGGAACAGTCTTGGGACACATAGAGTGTTGCACAGTGCATTTGCCTCATACCTAATCTCAAGCCAATCATGGTGAAAATAATCATCATTATCTGAAAGCTACAGATATAAAACTTATTCACATCTATAAAAAATTATATTTACAAAATATGTACATTGGTTTACCGAGAACCAGCTATCATGCCTAGCCAAGTAACACATGAAATTAACTAGCATACTGGGCAATGCATGTGTAGTACCTAAGAGTTTCTATGTATTTTCTAGGGTTCTGAGTATCACAACTCCCTGCTGGTTTATAAAATAAAGAACATGTTACCTTCAGTGATTCTCCTATCTCATTGTTCACTGGTATTCTTTTTTTTTAATTTGATATATTTTAATTAATGTAATATATAACATATCATTTCAACATAGAGTCAATATAAAAATCATTAATGGGATTTGCACAGTACAGGATGTATCTTACACTTACACTATATATCAGTTCTAATGAGCACTATGTCACATTGGAAGTGTGCAGAAAAGGCCTGAAGGACAGTTCTGTGCCTTCAAGTAGTGCCCTTCAAAGAGTTCTTTCAATATTTTCCCTCTGTAGACACAATCTAGAGTCTTTGGCTTCTTTCCTTCATAATCTCAGCTAGAATGTCCTTCAAATGGTAATTATTTAAAGAAATGAGAGAATAACAAAGCACAAAAATTAAAACATAAAAAATATTTATGGAGGAGGGTCACTGTCACAAGGCTAAAGTGTCTGACACAAAAGCATTAGTCCTGAGTTCAGGGAATAGAAGCAGAGTAGAAAGGATGTGATCAAACTATAGCTGAAGTTACAAGAAGAAAAAGAAATGATATTCAACTCAAAGGAATTAGGATGGAGGTACAAGAGTACAGTAAGCAGGCAAAGGAACTTTAAGGTACACATACAGAAATTGGAAACATATGCTGAGACTAATTCCGAACGCTGGCCCTGGTAATACATTTGGGCAACTCTTACCACAATAATTTTCTCTCATGTCCAGGAGGATCTCTCTGTATTTTTGACATGCAAAGGATAAGCACATGTCAATTCCCTGGTCATAGATTAAGAGCTAATTTTAAGAAGAGAGACAGCACAATGCCAGTGTTGGCAAGAGTGAGTCTCCCCATATTCCATGGAAAGGAATTTTTGGATCAGAAATCACCTAGACATGGTTTCAGTTCTGTTCAAGTGAATGAAATCCATCCTACAGTATATTCATATGTGCTTCTTGCCATAAGACAAGTGTGACATGAGACTAAATGATCACTTAGAAAGAAATAGATGTATTGGTATCTAAAAATCTAATTTCACCAGGGATTTAGCTCAGTTGTTCCACAGCCTGCCTCACAAGTGCAAGGTCCCGAGTTCGATCCCCAGTACTGAAAAATAAATAAAATAAATAAAAGTCTAATTTGGAAATGCCAGCTATGTAGATGAACTGCCTAGAATTGAAATTTTAGTCTGCTGCAATAGTGAGTGACTTAGGAGCATCTGGAATCATGGGTGTCTATAGAATGTACTACTCTATAGGAAAATAGAAAGAACTCAGCAATCACAAATACCTTCACATTTCTGTCACACCCTCACCCTTACCTCACTATGGCCCCAACTCTCTATCACCCACAACAGTCTGGCTCTTCCCTAGGTCAGAGGCCCTGATCAACACATGACTAAAAATCTCTCTTTAGTGACATCTCCTCTTGAACTTCCACTAAGGTGACCATGCAGATATGCTCTAGAACTATAACTTGAAATATGCTGCTGTTCTAGCTCACTGTCCTTGGAGACAGTAGCTGAAGCTAAGGCTACACACAAAGAGACTGACAGGTATGCAGTCAGGCTAAAGAAAAACACACCTGCAAGCCAGAGAGGAGTCACTTTGAAAAGCTCTGATATTGAGAAAATAAGGAAGGGCATTGCTCCCAGATTCTAACAATATTGTTGAATGTTCACACATTTTTCCATATAAAAACAAACTTCAAGTCAACAAGGAAAGATCGTGAGTAGGAGAGTGATTGAGTGATTCATCTCATAGACTTGCCTGACAGCTCTTCCGCATCCTGATCTGCATATAAGAAGTGTGCTGGCTGGGACACTACTATCCCTGGACATCACCACTAAATCCTCCACTATGTTCACTCTCCAGCTCCTGTTCAGGGCCAGCCCTGCAGCCCTGCTCCTGGTTCTGTGCCTACAGCTGGGGATCAGCACAGCTCAGGAAGACACGTGAGTCAAACCGTTCTCCTTCCTACAGAAAACTCATGCGGAGGGCTCCTCCCCTAACCTAGAAATGGACATGTACCTTTTTGGAAATTTTTAAAGATTCCCAGAATGCTAGTCCCAGGAGCTTTCATGGATCTCTCATGATGGATTCCACACCTCTACTCAAGGAAAATCCATCAATCCCCACACATTTCCTCTGGCTCCTAGGTTACCTGTGGGATAAGGCTTGCCATGAGCACAGAGGCTATAATTAACAGTTAATCTTTCCCCAAGCCAGTGTAGTGACTCACACCTGTAATCTCACCCACCATTCAGGAGGGTAAAGGAGGAAAATCACGAGTCCAAGACCAGCCTGTGCTACATAGTGAGTTGAAGATGGGCTTTAACTATGTTGCAAGTCCCTGTTTCTAAAAACAAAATTAATTATACTTTTCATCTCTGAATTAACTTTTTGTTCAGAGTTCTGTTCCATAAAGTTTACTTTTTCACACTGTACCCCATACAAGAGAAGGTATAGAGGTCTGGGAGTTCAAACAACAGCTTTGCACAGCTTTCATAGGACTCAATGAAAGATGAGACACTCACATCAACACCCCATGTTCTGAGGTTAAGGTAGCCTGCATGAATCTTAGACAATTATTTCCTTTAAGTCAAAAGATGAATATTAGGGCTTCTTATATCCACACTGAGACCTGGGATCACAGGTCCACAAGTCACTGCACTGAGTGTCCTAGTTTGAAGGAAGCAGAAAACCGGGAAAGTAAAATGAAGTAGAAAATGGAAGCAGGGGTCTGGGGAGAAGCAGGGATATTCAGAAAAACCCTCAAGTTTTCTCCCCAGCATTAAGCCTGAGAAGTGAGTTTGTGGACAATGATTATGAACATACGCTATGAGGCCATGGCCAATGTCCTCTCTTGGAGAAAACTGTTCAGGGTTTTGTCAAGCTGGTGTAATAGAGGCAAACAACCTCAGAAACCCTGTGTGGGGGTAGGTGCAGATCCAAATGCTGGCAAAGAACTTAGGGCACTGTACCTTCATTTTTCTTTTTGTTTTTCAGGTTTAAATGTTTTTCAATTAAAAAATGAAATTGTTTAGATTTTAACAAAAATAAATCCACACAAAACATTCAAACCAACCAACATATAATAGTTTGGGGACTCTGATGCTGAGCAGTTGATCCCACCCCCATCATCCCCTCCCTGGCACTGTCCCTCTCCCTCCTGCACCTCTGTTGCCCACCCTCCCCCACAAACTCATCTCTGATCTCTGTGGTCTGCTTTGCTCCCTCCCAAAACAGTCGAAGGGCGATAATACTCAATATGGACGTTCCACAGACAGCAAGCGCAGGTGAAGAAATCACCTTGAAGCTTAATGTTCAGACAGAATTGAGAGAATGTATGGTGGTAAGTAGGGGCCTGGGGGAGTGACCTCAAGACAAATCTGACTTCGAGGCAAGTCTAAGTCCTTATTTATGAATACAATATAATTAAACTCTCACTTTAATAGTGCTCAGTAGACTTAATGAAACATTCTCATATATGTTATATTACATGAGACTCAGAATACTTATGAAAACTTGTGGATGTTGACTTTTTATCTTACAGATGAAGAACTTATGGTCCAGAAAGGTTTAGGGAGGATGAGAAAGATAGAAAGAATAAATGGGAAGTGAGAGAAAACACACAGGTGCTAGAAGAGCGCCAGTAGGAGTTACTCCATGGCTCTGAGCACAGTGCATATAGGATGGAGTTTGGGGCAGGGTTGCTCAGAAGAACACATTGCCACCTCGGGCAGTAGATTAAAGCAGGTGGGTTAAAGAAGGCATGCAGGTTCAGGCGCATCGTTTCCTGTGAACTCTGCAATGAGTCTGATTCCCCTTGCCCTTCCTTTAGTCTTTTGCTCCATCTCTCCAGTAACTGACTTTTGTCCAGGCCTCCCTGGCCCCACAAGGAGCTACATGCTTCTCCTTTGCATAGCTCACAGCTGTCACAGGTTTTCCAATCATGGTGAACCTAAAACTCACCCACCGGTCCCATCAAATGACCGAATCTGATTCAACGAGCTGGGAGAAGCCACAACTTTTAGATCCGTAACAAACTCCCAGGGCATGTGGAATCATATATGTTGTTTTTCATTGGAAGTGAGGTTCACTCATAGTTTTTCCGTTTTGTGTTTTACCATACTCAGAGATGAAAATGTGAAAAATATGTGTATGTTGCATATGATAAATACTTGCAGTAATAATAGTTTTTGGCTGTGATAAATAATGAATTTCCATTTGACTCTTTAAAAAGTGATAGTTGTATAAAGTGTATTCAAGTCATGTCATATAATATTGTAATCATTAAAGTTAAACCTTAGGAGTAATTCTGGTACAATAAAGTACATTGGTCTTTTTGAAATCCGCCTAAGTCCACATAAAAAGAAATAAACCTCTTTAGTCTGAGTCAGTGAATTGCAAACCAGAAAGAACTTGCATATAAGGAAATTTTGCTACCTTTATTCAACCAGTTTTATGTGTAGCTTTCAATAGAAAATGAATGAAGAGCTTTAAACATCTTCACATTTTAAAATTTTTAGGAAAATAGAAATTACTTTTTAGTTTAAAATATCTACCACCTGATTTTCTATCAAACACAATGCTTTTATAACTAATATTTTGATAAATTGAAGGCTTAGACTCATACTCCTCTTAAAAAATAAAGCATAATGGATTATACCTATAATATGTACTTTAATATAAATAGTTATAATACTTTAAAGCTTAAAAAAACTTGTGGTTTGACACAGTGCTTAAGCATTTTGTAAAATGGACTATTTTATGGGTCTCATAAAGCCTTTGGAACCTCTCAGGAAAAAATTGCCTTTAAATGCAAAAATTGTGTTAGATTATTTATGAAACTAAAGATTGATAAAAGTACATAAAATAAATATTATTGTGAAATAATAGTATGTGTTTATTGATGCACTGGTTGGAAAAGCAATACTTCTAAACTACAAACAAGTTACGTTTCATCTTATGAAGGCATTATCTGTGATGGCTGCTGTTGCTCAGTTTGAGGAAACAAGTACAGTAAACTGTCCTAGCCTTTGACACATCTGGCATCTGACAGTCTGGACATACAATGGACTCTGGATGTTTAATTTAAACTGTGCAAATATTGAAAGTTCTGGCTCATGGTGATATCTTCTTGCAAATACAATAAAGAGATAAACAATACAAGGATAATTTGTTCCAAACTCCAGAGCTCTCTGCAGGGCATTCTGAGTAACACCCAGTGATGAGAGTGCTAGGATTTCCTGCAGGGCTAAGGGATACTCAGTGCAAAATTTCCAAGTAACTGAGCAACCTTCTGGGATGGGCAAACGGCAGGCAGCCTCAGCCTTGCAAACCTAGCCACAGGCAATAGCCTCTTTATTTTTTTTTTTATTAGTGCATGTTTGTAGTATATAATGTTTACATGCTTGGTGAGTAGTTAATACCTGTACATTATACATCTTAATTCCTTTTTTCATCCCCTTTCCTTTCCTTCCCAACCCTTCTGTCTCTTGATTCATTTTCATTTTTTGAGATATTTGAATCTGTAAAATGTCATGAACCATTTCCTTATTCCTTGTTATAAAATTACGTGTAGGGTTCATGTTACTGTATTTTGTTAATGCCTTTCACCAAAAACAAAGGCTAAATATCTGCAAAGGCTTAGAAAAATGAAGATGCTTTTTTTTCATCTATATATGCAGAGTTCATGAATTTATTCGCTAAGCCCTCTAGGTTGACAGACCACATGATAAAACCCCTGTGTTAACACTAACTAAACATTGAAGTTAATACATACTAACAATAACCTGAGATCTTAAATTGCCAGGCACTCTTCAAGTTAATAAATCAAAAAGAAGTAAAGAAAGGAAGGAAGGAAGGAAGAGGAGAGGAGAGGGGAGGGAGGAAAGAAGAGAGGAAGGAAGGGAGGAAGGAAGGGAGGGAGGGAAGGAGGGAGGGAGGGAAGAATTTCCTCTCCAGGTTTCCTCAATTTATCTAACAGCCAGTTTTGAGAGGTAAATGTTCTCACAGTGGAGACAAATGGCAGTGAGAGGAGAAACTTCAAGCACTGATAATTACAAAGTTACAACAGAGCACAGTGGGGCTTGACCAACCAGACAAGAAGACCTGACCTTGGTGTCTACACCCAAGTAGCTAGGCTGCCTTTTCAGCAGGTCACAGATTTTTAAAAAAAATACGCAGGCCAATTGTTATAGTATGAGACTGCAGCTGTGTACAGGATAAAAATGTTTACTCAGAGATGAGACTTAGTTCAATCACCAAGAGGACCCAGACAGGCTAATTATAATGTCTCAGGAAAACAGCAGCAAGATGAGACCTCTGCAGTTACTTATTTATAACTCAAGGACATGAGAACAAAGATAAAGAATAGTATTTGCAATATAATGTAAAGGAGGTATTACCACAGGACAGGGCCAGAATGGGATGGTTTGTTTCATGACACATGTCAATCTAATTTAAACAATTTTATCTTGAAGAGGGACACAATCGCCAAAGCAAATATCTCTGAGAACAAACTGCTTTTAATTCTGCTGAGAGTTGTCCTGCAGATTCTGCTCTAAATTCTAACCATGCATTCCAAGAGCATGTTAACTATTGTTCCTGAGGTTCCTTCATTAGCACACTCAGAGTCAATCACTCTTTGGGCCAGTCTCCCCACAAACGATGCCCAGAATTCCACTGATAACTAAGTATAGCCTATTCCTTGATGGGCTGTTACCCCAGGATGAAGCCTGTGGATTCAGTTGCATCTTTCGGTCCCCTACTGAGTCACATTCCCAGACTTCAGGTAGGAGTTAGAAAACAAGAGGCAAAAGGGGCCGGGATTTAGCTCAGCAGTTCGGTGGCCTGCCTTGCAAGTGCAAGGACCTGAGTTCAATCCCTTAAAAAAAAAAAAAAAAAAAAAAAAAAGAAAGAAAGAAAAGAAGAGGCAAAAGAACCTGATACTGATTAGCTCCTGCAGTGACACTAAGAGTATGGGCTCCTGTGGCCCACCTCCAGCTTCTTCATCTCTTGTCTTTCCTCCCTTTCCCATTTGCCAGACTAACACTGATTCCTCTCTCCTCAACAGATTAAAACTTACCTCATAAGCAGTACGCCAATTGATGGTGCCTTCAACTATAAATATACTTCTTGCCTCTGTGATGATTATCCAAGAAACTTCTACTGGGACTTTCAGATCAACAGTGAGTACAGGCATTGCCCACTGGGGAGGGGAAAGCAGAAACAGAACTGTCACATTAAAAAGCTGAGGGTGAGTAGGGAAGAACAACCTGGGGAGGTGAAAGGTATCAAAAGGGAAGCACTGCATGAGAAAAGCTAAGAAAGGTGATCAATTTGCAAAGGATTTGGGAGAACTGAGCCTCAATACATAGGTACCTAATCCCACCAAAAAATACAGGACCCTGAAGAGTCTGTGAGGTGATCTTTGTGCTCATCTTTTCCAGGGACTGTAAAAATCGCAGCAGTGGTTGACATTGTCAGGGAGCTGAATATCTGCCCTGAAGATAAAGCAGTGGTACCTATCTGGACAAATCGGGTTTATGCTTTACATACCCTGTACATATATTAATGGAAACTCTTGTGTGTCTCACAATACCCATGTAGTTTCCTCTAGGTAAGCATGGCTGGAGAATCTCTCTGAGAGATTAAAATAAACTTCTCACAAGCTTCCTGTATTTTGTTCAATTTCTCCCCAAAATGTATCCTCAAAACCCTACTAGTACATCAAATTTCTATAATGATGAATCTTTTCCTGAAAACAGTTACTGCTGACACTTGCTTTCTAATCTCCATAAGGCAATACACTTCATGTTCAATGCTTATAGAAGTCTGTGAGAGGAAGCAACAAAAATGTGAATTTAGAGAGACTAACTCTGTGGTGGCAAATGTCCACCAGATACAAATATAAATCTAGGAGGTTTCTGCAAAGGCAGTCAGGCACATCTAGGTAGTTATGTGATCGTGAATAACAATGGGCAGGTATGAACTGTTCAGCGCCTGAAAAACTCATATAGCTATTTCTAAAAATGCCATCCCACTGATAAAGACAGTCCTGAACTTAAGAAAAAAAAAAAAGTACAATATTTTCCACTGAACCCATGAAATCGGGTCTTTCCACATCATAACTTATGAAACATAAGAATTAAGTGCTAAAGAAACAAAAGTGGAGCTGAAATAAGAGACCACCACCTCAAGGTTCACCATTCAGAAGTAAGGATAGAATCTTCTCCCAGCTGTGCCTATCTTGATCTCATCACTGGGAGTCTGCAGTCCAGTCAGAGAGGAATGTGGAAAAAGTTCTGGATTTTCTCCCATGATTGCAGATATATATGTGCATACAAGTGCATGTGTATTTTTAAAATACTATTCAAGACTAAAAGAGGCAGATTTTTTTTCCTTTTTATGTGTCTCAGCAGTAGAAAGACTTTGTAATAACTAAGCAGCTCCTTCCATTGATTCCTCAGGCTGCCGCTGACACTTTGAGGCATTATGCTCACTATATCATCACAATAACACAAGTCTATTTTTCTCCTTGTGCCAAAACATGGGGACAGAGAGTTTGCCTGCTCTATATCCAGTTCAAGTCAAATGTCAAGAGGCTTATGGAGGACACTTAGACAGGAGACTATATGTATTCCTTCCTCTGCAAGTGGAACAAGTATAGAACAGAACAAGGAATTGAAAAAGCAAGCAAACAAACAAAAACTAATTTAAAAAATCTAGTGTGACACTAATCATGATTTCTAATTCTTCTGTCTCTTTCTCTGAGAGATGTGAACCTTTCCTTCTAAGCTTAATATTGCTGGAAAGTCTACCAAGTAGCATAAATGTGGCTTACATAAAACTTATCTCACCATTCTATGTATCTTAACCCAGTCTTGTATCTATTTTATTTTACTGTGCCATGCCTGTCATATAAGGCCTCAGCCCCCATAAAATTCTATAACTGAAATATCTGTCTTGCTCCATCTTTTGAACTATTCAATCTATCATTGATAGACCTATGTTCCATGACATTTCAAATATAAATACACTTTAATTCTTAACAACTGTTCTTTTACCCTGTAACCCATTTTATACAGATAGTACAATTAGAAGCCATAGGATCACCTCCACTCACCTGTACCTGGGAATACCCCAGAGCCAATCCCACTACATATATGTCCCACTACATATAGACAGAAACAACAATAACAAAGACCTGAGGAAATTTCAAAATTCCTAAACCAGGATACATGGGTGGCTCCCCTGCTGACATTGTCTACAATGGCCTTTCCTCACTTGGACTTCATTAAAGGTTCACATATGTGGGCTGCATTTCATGCATCTTACTATAACAGAGTGAATTATGGGAAAGGGTACGTGCAGTTGAAGGAATCCAACAGTGCCATTCTAGGCTGAACAGATCATGTTAAACCCCTTCCTCCACTATGCTTCTACACCTGCTAAAGATGTCTGATCATGATAAGGCCCAGTGTGCACACCTATAACCCATAACTCCCATCATTATTCAGGCTTGTTCTTTACAAGCAACCAATACATTCTCAAGCCTTGTCCCTGATTGCTAGCCACAACTCCTTCTCACTGAGAGTTCAGTGAGAAGTCTTCAAAGTCTCATTTTGACCTTTCCCTTTCATAGTCCTCTTTAATCCCCATCACCTTATAAAAGACCTGATAGCCTGTACAAGCATACCAGGTCTAATCTTAGTATCAGGGCAATCCCCCTCAGATTTATTCCAAAATAAACCTGTCCTGTTAAGCTCATGCTATTGCTTCTTTTCCTTTTTTCTTAACAGTAAAGTCTTTTTCAGGGAGAAAATGTGCTCTGAGTCTCAAAAACTGACCTCAGCTAACTCATAGAATAAAACCTATACACTACAAGCAATAGAACCCAACCAAAATATACGATCATGACAGAACCAATTTACTCATAAGAGGAAATAAACTCTGCTGACTAACAAAAGAAGAAGAATGAAAAGAATAGGAAAGGGAAGTAACTAATAAAATAATCAATTTGAGATTATTAGCATGGGTTTCTAAAAGAACAGAAAGGACTGTTGCCTCCATTATAAGCACTATAATTTGTGCTATGGTTTGAACATGATTTAAATGTGTTCCTTAAGGTTCATGTTCTAGAAGGTTGGTCCCCATTGCGATGATGTAAGAATGGTAGTGATGTGGGATATAAGAAATAAAAATAGGTACAAATGATACTGGTAAATTATAATTTTTAAATTTAACTTTAAAAAGAAACAAATTTTTCCCTTGTTTGTTGCTTCTAAATTTTTAAGTCTCAAAAAATGTAATAGAATGTCCTCTTGCCTTTAAGTTTCCACCTGGGAATGGGCCAAGCTGTAGAAAAGATCATACCTTTCTATTATAAATTGAACCTGCCCTTTGTATAGACTCAGAAATCCCAAGGATTTCCACCCTGAAAACCATATACACATCCCCAGCCCCAGACCATATGCACCTCCCTTGAATGCTCATCCTCCATTCTCCCTGAGTGTATACTTCTTTAATTCTGCCTTAATAAACCATTCTGACTCTCAACGAAGTATTCTCTAATTATTTTCTGTGATATAAGTCAGTGATCTTAACCCTGTTCTGTAGGTGAGTTGAGGTTTCCACCCGTTCCTTGCAGAATCTCCTCAGACTCTATCTAGAGGCACTGCAAAAGAAGAGAGGCCTAGCAGAAGATGGTATAAGACATTGGGTTATCACCGAAAGAAGGAACTAAGAAAGTAATTAAAGAACCCAGAGAGTTCCTATGAGAGAAAGTTGTTATACAGAAAAAAGCAAGACTGGTCCATCATTACTGAACTTCCTTCTCAATGTATGATCTCCCCCTCTTGCACAAGCTTCTGCCATGTTGCTAGCTGCCATATTGTGGTAAAGCCTGGGAAGGTCCTCACCAGAGCTGGTTTATGCTCTTTAGAATTTCAGCTTTCAAAACTGTGGGTTCAGTAAACTTATTTCTTAGTATATTACCCAGGTTCAGTATTTCATTACAGCAACAGAAAATTGATGAATACACTCTGAATTGAAATTTCCATTACAGAGTCTCGGGCCCAGCTGAAAGCATCAATGCTTCTGCAAAGGTCTGCTGGGCTCTGGCCCTCTCACCAAGAGAGGGTGAGGGCAAGGTCAGGATTGTGGGCATGTGTCTATCTTCCCATGTTCTCCTTTTACAGTCCCCACTGGGACTCCCCTACTTATTTTGGTTGGTTCCTAGTGCTACTTTTACAAATAAACTTTGTAGAACTGATTAGATTACTTTATTTAATGTGAGTTTATGCCTTTTTGTCTCAATCTTCCAGTACAGGTATATTGTGGACAACAGAAAAGCAGTCTAATAAAACCCTAGACAGAGAAAAAAAAGAAAGAAACAAATTTCCAGAAGATCATGTCTATGTCCAGGGTACTAATGGCTAGGAAGCAGGAGAGGCTATATGTAAGTGGGTAAATGGAACATAAGTCCACACATATTGGACAACATGGAAAGGCCAGATGAATGCCATTTCCTCCTACAGCACAGCAGGACAACTGAAGAGCCACTAAAGTAAAACCTATTTCTCAATGGGGACCAAAATAGCAGAATTTGAGTCTCTTGCACATGGAAAAAGAAAAAGGTAGAATAACACCATTTAAAAAGATACCATAGGTACAAAATTCAGAAAGGCCTGGCTTCCATCAAGGTAGGGCTTGAGGCAAAGGCAAATATACAATAAGCTTACTTGGCTTAGTGATGCCAGCATGGAAATAAGCCAGATACTTCTATTTCCAGATACCCATGTATTGGCTCTGCCTGTTTTGAGAACATGCACACAGACCCTCAGGAATTAGTCAAACTGAAGCTCAGACAATTGGATTGGCTGTGGCCAAATGTACTTATCTGTAGATATTGGTAAATGTGCATTGCTTCCCTGCCCCATGGGGTTATGGGGAAGCTGTTTAGGAACTTGAGACTGGCAGGCCTAACAACCAAATTTTTGGTAGAGAAATGCCACTGTCCAGCTTCTCTAGTACAGTTCCTCCAGTGTTTAGTACACACAGCCACCACCAACTCCTACACACAGATTACTGTTTTGCTTTTTGTTTCTAATGGCTCCCCCGTGCTCTAGCTCTGCTAAAACTCTCCAGTGATTGCTGTAGGATGAGACAGAAGTGGGTCTCTGAAAAAGTGTCCTAGAGAGATGAGGAAGCTGGACATCCACTTCTAATTGTCCTTTCCTACTGTAGAAACCACTGACCTTGGGTTAACCTTGTACCACCTCAGGATAGATGTAACACTGTCAAAATGAAACTTATCCTCCTACATCTAAAATGTGGCTTTTCTCAGTTCTGTGGTCCTTAAGGATGTTCCAGCCTCACTCTGGAGCCCTGAGATACGTTCCAAGGTAACCTTGTTTATGAGTAGTTGTAGCTAGATTTCTGTTAGGCTGACTGGGGCCAAAGAATTTTTCTTCCTCGTTCTTCAAGATCATATAACTTCTTTCTCATTTCAGACAACTGCTTTCCCATCACTTCACAATAGCTCCCCAGCTGAGACCTCTTTGACACTCACTTTCACAAGCAAATTTCTTTATTTTTCAGCAAACTTCATGTGGAGCGTGTTATAAGCACTGTAGTATTTATGTTTCTTCACCATGCAACATGTGTGATATTTTACTGTTTTTTAGCTAAGTTCCTCTCGTTATTGAGTATCACAAAAAGTGTTTAAATGTTACCTCCTTAATGCCATTTTTTCATAATTATTATGGGGTTTACTATGAGTTTTGTAAGTGCAGTGACCTTAAGAACATATAAATGGCAGATCTGATGGCATATAGCCAAAATAAATTAGTGGCTATTTGTACCAAAAGTTTTGCATATTAGATTTCTTTGCTTTACTATAATGAACACTGGAGGTATCTAAATTTATGAAGAGAAAAGGTTTTTTTATTGAATTTATTGGTATATTCTAGGTAGACAGTACAGTTACATTCATTACTGGGATCTTGTACCTTTACATGACAGGTCTTGGTTCTAATTTTTTCCCTTGTCCCCACCCTCCCTTCACCCCCTCTTCCCCTCCCCACCTACAAAGACTTTAATTCCACTTTTACATTTTCTCATATTTTTTCCCTTTCCCTTATTCCCCTTTCCCTATCCTTCTCACTGTCCCTACATCTTTAGTCCTTTTCTTCCTGTTTCACGTTGCTAATTAACCCATTAAGATCTTGAGTACTGTTTTAGTTTTTCACACCAGAGAAACTATTCAGTGTTTACACGTGTGACTTATGTATTTCACTTAGGAGTATATCCTCAAAAATGTACCCATTTACCTATGAATAAATCTACTTTCTCATTCTTTATGGCTGAGTAGTATTCCATTTTATAGAAAAACCATATTTTCTTTAACAGTTTTAGAGGCTGAAGTCCAAATGGCATTGCAAAGTCTTGGGAAACACTCTTTGGGTTCTGTATTACTACATATATATATGGGTGAAGCCAAGAAATTATTACATCTTGAATCAGAAACAATGGGGGAGCAAATCAGGCTGTTGTGATGCTCTTGAAAACTACCCAAGAATGTCATAAGAACTAACTTCCCAGTGTATGTATCAAATGACCTCAACAACTACAATTAAGCACCACCTCTTGTGGGTTCCTTCACTTCTCAGCAGCATGGATATGGGATCAACACATGAGGCACTGGGGAAAGTCAACATCAAAACTGTAATGTGTAAACATGTTATAATAGTCTTATATAAAATAGGAAAACTAAAAAGAAAAAAACAAATATCTATCAATAGAATAATAAAAATTATGATATGTATGGTAAATATTATTTAAAAAACCAAAATTATTCCTAAATACAACAGTCTAGAAAAATACCACAGAAATGTTCACAGAAAGTTGCCAGAAACTGTCATATACTCATAGTATTTCTATTTATATGCACTTTAAGAAAAGAAGAAATAGACTAATGGTAGACATCATGGCTTAACATTAATGGGCACTGATATGAAGGAGAAATCTTATTCTACTTCTCATGCTATGCTAAATCCCTGAGAATGGATTTATAGGCAATACAAATTTATTTCCCACAATCCTAGAGATTGGGGATCTCAAGGTCAAGGTCACCAGCAGATATAGTGTCTAGTGAAGATTCACTGTCTTTTTCCATGATGGTGCCTTTTCACTATGTCCACACATAGCAGAAGAGATGGACAATAGAAGGGCCAGAGGTCAGACAGATCTCAGAAGCCTCTTTTATGAGGGCACTAATCCAATTCATGATGTCTTCTTTATAGGTTTTCAGCTCCTAAAGCCCCATCTCTGAATACTTTCTCATTGATGACATATTTCTGTTAAGTTTCAAGAGCATGTTCTAAAAGACACATTCAGATCATGGTATGAGCAAAAAGAGGTCTTCTGGAGTACAGAAATTAATATATACATTAATTTGTGTTGTGATTTCATAGGAATATTTCTTTGTGAATATGTGTAAAGCTCCAATTAAAATCTATGTTGAAGGGGGTGAAGGGGTGAAGAAAGCACAGCAACAAGGGGAAAAAATAAGAACCAAGATATATCATGTAAAGGTACAGGATCCCAATGATAAATGTAACTGTATTGTTTGCTTTGAATGTACCAATAAACCTAATGGGAGAAAAAATCTAGGCATCTCATGTACACTATACCTCAATAAAAATATTTATAAAACATTATTTAAACATATGATGAAACTATTAGGTACAATGGTAACATGCGAAGATAGAAGTAATGGTAAAAAGGAGGAGCCTGGTGTTTTGGTGCACACCTCTAATTCTAACACTGTAAATAACAAATAGTTTCTCTGGTGTGAAAAGCTAAAAGTGTAGATAAGGATCAAAATGTATAACTGATCATTGATTTTTTTGTATAGTTCTCTTAGTCTCCGCTGCATTGACTTCTCCTCTGATCTTTATAATTTCCTCCCTTGAGCTTTGGGTTTGTACTGCTCTTCTTTTTCTAGAAGTTTGAGGTTCATCATCATTAATTGAGCTCACTGTTTTCCTAATATGAGTGTTCACTGCTACGAATTTCCCTCATAAGACTGCTTTCATTGTGTCCCATAGATTCTGATATGTTGTATTGTCATTTTCATTTAATTGTAGGAGCTTTCTGATTTCTTCTTTAATTTGCTCTATGAACCATTGGATACTCAGAAGTATGTTGTTCAATTTCCATGTGTTTATGAAATTCTTGAAGTTTCTTTTGCTATTGATCTCCAATTTCATCGCACTATGGTCTGATAATATATAGGGGAAAACTTCAATTACTTTGCACTTACTTAGATATGTTCTATGAGTGAGTATGTAGTTTATTTTGGTGAATGACTCATGTACAGATGAAAAGAATTTGTATTCTGATTTTGTGGGGTGGAACACTCTGTAAGCATCTGTTAAGTGAATTTGTTCGAGGGTTTAAGTTCTAGTATTTTGTTGTTTATTTTCTGTCTAGTTCATCTATCTATTTGGAACAGTGTGGTATTGAGGTCCCCACTACTACTGTATTAGTGCTTATTTGATTTTTCATGTCTGTTAGTATTTGTTTTATAGAGTTGGGCACACTAATATTTATTGCATATATATTTATAATTGTCATCTCTTCTTCTTGGATTGTTCCCTTTACAAAGATGTAGTGTCCTTCTTTGTCTCTGTTAATCAGTGTTGGTTTTAAACCCACTTGATCTGCAAACAGGATAGCTACTCCTGTTTTTTTTGGGGGGGGTCCTGTCACATGGAGTATAGTTCTCCACCCTTTCACTTTTACTCTATGAGTTTCTTTTTTAATTAAGTGCATGTCTTGTCTGAAGCTTCTTGACCCATTCTGCCTATTTCTTTTGACTGGTGAATTGAGACCATTAACATTGGTGGTTATAACTGATATGTATTGACTTATCCTTATCATTACTTTTTCTTTTTGTTGGGTTCTTGCCCTTTGTGTTTAATTTCTTGTCCCGCCTGATGGATTCATTTTGCTGGGCTTCCTGGAGTTTGATCCTAGTTGTCATTTCCTAGGATATTGTTTAAAAATTTTTGGAGTTCTGGTTTAGTATTCATGAAGTTCCTCAGGTGCATTTTGTCATGAAAGTATCTCATTTTTCCATCAATTTTGAAAGATCAATTTGTAGGGTACATAAATCTGGGTTGAGGGCTATCTTCCTTTAAGGCTTGAAATATGTCACTCCAAGCTCTTCCTGCCTTGAGAGTTTGTGTTGAGAAATCTGCTGTGATTTTGATGGGATTTCCTTTGAATGTGATTTGTTTCTTTTCTCTGCTTGTAGAATTGTGTTCTTCTCTTGGATTTCTGGAATCTTAACTATTATATGCCTAGGTGTAGATTTTTTTTTATCATGGCAAGTTGGAGTCCTCACTTATCTATATCAAGTTATTTCCCTTACTTGGGAAGTTTTCTGTCAATACTTCTGCGAACAGTTTTTTTTTTTTTTAATGTCATCTCCACTCTCCTGTTTCCTCATTGACTTCGATCAGCATTCTGTTATTCTTCTTTGCATTGTTTAGCAGCTGCTGGATTGATTTCTCATGGTCCCTTACTATTTTTAAGAATCTTTTTTTTTCCTGATCACTATTGCAGTCTTGTCTTCTATATCTGAAATTCTGGCCTCACATTGGTTCATTCTACTGTATAAACTTTCAATGGAGTTTCTAATCTCCTGGAAATCTGCATCTGTTTTATGGATTCTATTTGTTTCCTATGTTGGGATTCCATCCTGTTCCTCAGCTCCTCTATTTTTTTATGTCTGCTCTAGATTTATTAATCATGCCTTGCACTATGGGCACAATCTCTGCTGTTATCTGAGAAATTGTTCCTGATTTCATTTTTCCAGATCCTCTTTCATTGCCGGTTCAAGTAGTCTGGGTTGTTGAGTATCAGATTGTTCCATCTCATTTTTCATTGGGGTTGCCTTACGTGATCTGGAAGTCTGGTTTTGAGACTTATGTATGTATCTACTCATTTCAACAGATGCAGCCTGCTGTGCCTTTGTTGCAGTTTTTTGCTCAGCCAGTGTTCAATTCTTAGCAAGTCACCAAGTGGCCTTTTCTCTGCTTCTCACCAGTACACCAATTCCTTGGTTCAGAATGCTGGCCTTCTGGATCCCTGAGCCTGACCTGTTGTCTGACAGGCTTCTGGCTGGGGCCTGTGCACACTAGGGATGATGTCTAGGTTTGCCTCTGGCTAGGGCCACCATGTAGCTGTCATCTGGGAGGGCCTTTGGCAGGGGGCTGTGTACCCCAGCTCCTGTTGTCTGAGCAGGCTTCTGGCTAGGGTCTCTATGCACTTACTGATGGTATCAGGGTGAAACTCTAGCTGTTGCCTGTGTGCCTGTGCAACTCTTTTCCAAGCAGGCTCTTGACTTTGGCCAGTGAGCTCAAGCTACTGGGGTCCGGGCCAAGCCCTGGCTGTGATTTGCCTGCAGCCATGCTGCTCTGGTCCACACTGCTGCTAGCCAGGATCTATGCACACTTACTAATACTATGGGGCAGGCCTCTGGCTGAAACTTGTGCATCTGTGAAGCTCTTTTCTGGGCGAGGCTTTGGCTTGGGCCTGTGTGCCTGAGCCTCTGGGGATGGGGCTGAGCACTGGCTGGGATCTATCTACAGTCATGCTGCTCTGGTCCACACAACTGCTCCCCAAGGTATTGACCATTAAAACTTTTAAATTTTTATTGCACAGCTTAGAGCTTGGGATCTGGCCCCTTTTTCAAACTTACCGTTCCTTCATAGTGACTGGCTTCAAATCATACAAACATAAATTCTGAACTAGATTGTTTCAAAAAGATTATACCACCAAAGTAACAAAGCTTAACAGCTACAGTATTTATATAGACATTTTTTTTATCCTATAGGCAGACCTATGAAGAAGACAATCTTTACAGGAGCATTTCTTCAAAGTACATTAAAATAACATAAAGGCAATACACTAATAAAGGCTGAGGGACAGACACACTGATGGAAGAGGTAATGAGAGTAGGAATCACAAAATCACAATCTCATGCATATAGGCTAATATGTTACAGGTGCAGCTGGAGATGGCCAGAAACAACTGTGTAGTGTTTGGCGCCCCTTTCTTAATTTAGTCTCTCTCTTTCTCCTCTGCCCCCCGCCATTTTTTTTTTTTCCTGACACTACTAAATCCTCCAATTCCTGGTTATACTTTTTTGGGGGGTTTTGAGAGCCAAGTCAAAGTAAGAACTCTTATTGTTTATAAAATTAATGTACATTTTTGGGCCAGGGATTTAGTTCAGTGGTGCCGCCATCTGCCTCACAAGCTCAAGGACCTGTGTTCGATCCCCAGTACCAAAAAGAAAAAGAAAAAACAAATAAAATTAATGTATATTTTTACATCAGGTAAGGCTCTCTGGGATTCCTTTTGGGGCCATTTCTGAAGTAAATAAATAAAATATAGATCTAACAAAAAGGTACAATAGAAATTACAAAATAATTTTGGTGTTGGTTAAAATGCAACATACTGGCATATAAGATGCAGCTGAAGCTATGAAATCAAATATATTACAAAATAGTATGAAATCAATTAAGCTTCTAAGAAAAGAAAATAGAAAGATAACTGTACACTATACATAAAGTAGAAAACAAATGAAAAAGAAAATGATAAACTAAAATAAAGCTACAAAATGAAAACCTTTTAAACTACTAATAACATTGAAAAAATCTGTTGTGACTCATGAAGAAAAAATAAGGATCTGTATAATTATAAGTCCCAACATTTAACAATATAACTAGAATATGCAATCTCATTCAGGTAAATTTGAAAATTATGTAACAAATAAATTATTTTGTGTCAACACACTTCAGAAAAACACAGCCTTAAAAATTAAGAAAAAATAAGACCCAAGTAATCCAATAATTATTGAAGACATGGAATCTATATTTTTAAACCCTTTTGTAACAAGAATATACAAACCAGTCTCCTTCATTGGACAATTTACCAAATGTTTCAGGAAGAAATAACAATTACACACAGCTACTTCAGAGAATAAAAGAATACCTTTTAATAATTAGGGCATTTTAAATCATGTATGGCCATTTATGTTCATGAAAAGAAGAAAGGATTTATTCAAAGGTAGCACCAAGGAAATAGAAAGATTTTGCTTCAAATCACCATCTTCCTTTCTACACATGTTTAGGAGTCTTGTGTAACAAGGTACAAGGGAAGGGAGTACCATGAGATAATACACTTCTCACCTTTCATTTATGACATGATAAAATAATAAAATCAGTTTTATCTCTATATACAAGTAACAAACTACTAGAATGTGAAATCAGTATATGTGCTGCTGAAGTGAGCACAAGAATGTGAAACTAAATTATACTACAACAGTGGCATAAAACATCAATTACCTAAAAAAAAAATCTAAGACAATTTTTCCACAGAAAATTTTATATAGAAAATATGATAATTGAGAAATTTTAAAAGGCTGAAATAAATAAAATAACATAGTGTCTTCATGGCTTAAAAATTTATTGTAAATACTAATTGTTAGAATCAAAGTAATCCTACTTTAAATATCAACATTTTTCTTTATAGAATGTTGCAAGCTGATTTTACATACACATGAAATTCACAGGGTCAATAATAAGGTAATGTAAGAAAATCTTCAACAAGAATATATATGAAGGGCCAGAGATTTAGCTCAGTGGTTTGGTGGCCTGCCTCGCAAGTGCAAGGACCCAAGTTCGATCCCCAGTACCAAAAAAAAAAAAAGAATATATATGAAAGAACTGATGCACCAGATGTCATAAGTAATACTATTATAAAATTATCCTCATTAAAAATAATTATAGAATTAGTATTATGCGGTAATAAAATCATGAAACAATATTGGCACTTAATTCATAATTCTTGCATGTAAAGTTTTGAGGAAATCATTTTTTCAACATCCATGGATGAATAATAGATCCAAATTTTAAAGAAATAAACCAAAAACACCTTCTAAAATTTTATGTGTATCTTCATGAATTTGTGTTATAGAAAACAGTGAAAAAAATTCTGAAAATATAAACTTTATAAGTAAAAATTTCTGTTAATTAAAAGACATCATTAAAAGAATAAAAATATGAGATAGAAGCAATATGCAAAAGAAAAAATACTTAGCATATGTATAAAATGCTAATATCAATGAGAAAAGAGAAACAATCCAATTAAAGCATAGGCCCTTCAGAAAAGGGATATAAATAGGCCCTTCAGAAAAGGGAAAATCTGTTATTCGGAAAATAGATGAAAAGAGTAAAGCCGGGCATGGTGGCACATGCCTGTAATCCCAGCACTCGGGAGGCTGAGGCAGGAAGATCGCTGTGAGTTTGAGACCAGCCTGGGCTACACAGTGAGTTTAAGGTCAGTCTCAACTACATAGTGAGGCTCTGTCTCAAACAAACAAACAAACAAAAAAAAAGCAAATACCACTCATGATCACAAAAATTAGAAGCACAATCACCTGTCATGTAAAGGTACAAGATCCCAATAGTGAATGTAACTGTACTGTATACCTAAAATGTACCAATAAACTCAATTTTAAAAAAAGAAGTACAATCAAACTACAATAGAGCACAAATCCAACAGAACTGTGAAGAATAAAGGATCAACATCAGATATTGGGGAAAGCATTCTGGCATTCATTCTCTTAAGAATACAGATAACTCAGATTTGCATGTGTCTTTCATGATTCACCACCTGCACCTTTCCACTGCCCTTTCTTCCTGGGCACACAGCTTGTCTAACCATCCCAACCTCTTGCTATGGCCACAGACTAAGCTGTGGCAAGAAAGATTCAGGACTAAGAAGTCACTTCCATATCTTGGCCATGTAATGACCCTTCATAATCCTCCATTATCTTTCCCCCTTTTAACAGCCAGATAATTATGTCCAAAGTGACCTTAGAAATGATACTAATTCATGGCATTTTCTAAGAGAACAAGCACACTCCCAGCCCTATCTCTTCAACAGATCTTACTGAGCCCCAAATAGACTTCTATTGTTTGAAGCTACTAAGGTTTTATTATCAATCCAGTAAGGTAGTTTGTGCTGTTGTTGCTAGTACACACACACACACACACACACACACACACACACAGACATATACACATACATACACATACACACACTTCTCTCAGGCTGATTTTGGTTCAGATTGCAGCACCTCAAAGAAGAGCCTGAAAGTAGCTTCCTCTGGTGAACAACTCAACACATCCTCAGCACAAGTTAAACATCCCCACAAGTGTCCTGCAACAGTCATGCTTTCACTAGCTAAGAGGAAATACACAGTAGTACACATAAGTGCCAACTCCGGATTCAGTTCCCACTAAGTTCAATAACATCCTTGTGTTTGTTGGATGTATGATTTGAACAAACTATAATCTCTGGGAGTTTACTTTCCTCAAATTTAAAATGACACAACACCAAGAAACAAGACAAATGGTGTAAGAACATAAATTCTGATATCAGAATACTTCGTTTTGAACCCCAATTTTGCATGTTACTAAGTTGGACAACTGGGCACAGCAATTTGGGAAGGTCATAGTGTAAAGCTCAGGATTCACAATCAGATGCCTGAATTCACATTCTGGCTCCATCCATGGGTCTATTCACCACTGAGTTGGAAACAAGAAGCTTCAGGGCCCCTTATTTAAGGGTGCGCCTCCCAGGTCTTCTAACCATATTTTATGTTTGTAGTCTGTGTTGTGTTTCTAAAAGAGGATTTCAAATAGAATGTATAAAAAATTTGGAATACAACAAAATCTGGATCCAAAGATGCCTCGATGAGTTATTGGCTCAGTGACATAGGCTATATTCCTATATCTTCTCAGACTAAAATTGGATAAAAATAGCAACCTACTTTGCAGGGCTGTTGTTAGGACTGAGTAACTTAATTCACATAAACACATTTAACAGAGTGCCACATATGTGCCATGTTTCCCATGAGTGTTGGTTACATGAGTCATTTTGTTGGCCATTCTTTATCTTGTTCTTTTGTGAGAACTGGCAGGTCTCCAAGCACCCTTCTCTTTGTAAAGGCAGCCCGTAGTAAGCTTCCCCTGAATCCTTCATTCCTTCCTTTATGTTTCTGCATGTTTTCTGTAAGCCTCTTGAGTTGTTTACAATCTGGTCTAATCAAGCCTCTATTAGATCTCTTAAATCTATGAGACTTGTTCATTAAACTTGTGTTCAATGTTACAGTTTGTGCTCATATTTTTCCCCAAAGAGCCATCTACTAGATTTTCTCAATAAAACCATGGGCAACAAAGTGGCAGTATCATTAAGCCTGTGACCAAATGCATTCAGAAAGTATTGCTACACATCATCTACAAATGGAAAAAACTATTTAGACTCTGTCTCATTTCTGAAATACTGCTTTGGAAACATTGATCTTTCAAATGAATTCAGCCCTTTAAACAATGGTATTTTTGTGTCAACTTGAAACAGAATCAGGACACATGGATTTTTTTATAGTGGGTTTGCCTACTAACTGTTCATAAGCCAATCGATGAAAAAATCAACTTTATCTGGTCTATTGATTTAAAAATTAATCACATCTTTAAAAAATTATATTCAAAAATCATACAGAGTGGTCTTTACTGACAACCAGGTAACTAGCGACATAGATATGTAAAATTAATTAACACAGTAGGCAATGGATACATAATACTTAGGGTTTTTTTCTGTATTTTTTAGGATTCTGGGTATCAAAATTCCTCACTGGTTTATAAGAGAATGAGCATGTTGCCTTCAGTAGATTGTTTTACCTCATTGTCCACTGTTTTTTGAGGCTAATCCTGAAGGGCAGGGCTTTACCTTGAACTAATGTGAGCACTATAAGAGCTCTTATGATATTTTTCCCAATAAAGACCCAATATCTAGAATCTTTGGCTTTTTCCCTGGCTAATCTTAGATACAATGTTCTTCTGATGGTAATTATTCAAGGAAGTAAAAGAATAAAAAGCATAAAAAATTGAAACATTGTTTATAAAGGACAGTCATTGTGACCAGGACAGGGTGGCACAAAAGCATCTTTCCTAAGGTCAGGGAACAGAAACAGAGTAGAAAATTTATGATCAAAATAACAACTAGAGTTACAGGTGAAGAATGAAATGATACTCAACTCAAACCAGTGAGGATAGAGGTATATGCATAGAATGAGCAGGCAAGGGAACTTTAAAATATACACATAGAAATTGGTAGTATATGCCCAGATTCTAATTTTGAATGTTGGCTATGGCAATATATTTGGCCAACACCTACCATAATGCTTTTCTCTCATGCAAAAGATTTTTCGGAACTCCTGTGATGCAAAGGATAGAAACAAATCCCACAATTCACAAGTCATAGATTAGGTAATAATTTAATTTAATAAAGAGAAATAGTACAATGCGAGTGTTGGCAAGAATAAGTCTCCCCATGATTCCATGGGGAGGAATTCTTGGGTCAAAAATCTCCTAGACATGGTTTGAATTCTGTTCTTGTGGAAGAAATCCCTCCAGTGGAGTCTTCCTACATGCTGCTGCTACAAGAGAAGTATGAGATATAACCACATGGTCACTTTGATATGGACAGGAATAGAGTCACTGGTATTTAAAAGTCTAATTCAGAAACACCAGCTATGTAGATGAACTGTCCAGAATTCAAATATTAGTCCCCTGCAATGAGGACTTAGAAACACCTGGGATCTTGGGTGTCTGTAGCATTTCCTGCTGCACTAGTAGTTCAGAAGGACTCAGCAATCAGAAACACCTTCACATTTCCAACACACACACGCACCAATACCCTTCTGTGATGCCACCTCTCTATTAACCACAACAGCCTGAATCTTCTCAAGCTTCATGAGGTACTATGTGATTGGTAGGGGCTTTTAGGAAGACCTGATCAACTTAAGACTCTAAAACCTCCTTTTAGTGACATCTTTGAACTTATTACAAGGTGACAAAGCAAATGTGCTCTAGAACTGTAACTTAAAATATGCCACCATTTCTGGCTCACTTCCTGTAGAAACATTGGCTGAAGCTAAGGCCACACATACAGGACTGATACACAATCTGGCAAAAGAAAAACTGTTAGCCAGAGATGTTCTCATATTGAGAAAATAACAAAGGGCATCTCTCTCAGATTTGAGAAATCTAATTGGTTGGGGTTTTTTTTTTTTTCATTACAAAAACTTCTGTTCAACAAGAAAAAATCATAAGTAGTCGAGTGATTAGGTGATTCCTATAATAGGCCTACCTGATAGTTCGTCTACATCCTCATGCAGATACAAGAACTGTCCCTGCACCTGGGACACTATGGTGCCTGGACATCACCACTGAATCCTGCACTATTCTTGCTCACCAGCTCCTGTTCAGGGCCAGCCCTGCAGCCCTGCTTTTGGTTCTGTGCCTGAAGCTGGGGATCAGCACAGCTTAGAAAAACACGTGAGCCAAGCCCTCTTCTTCCCTAAAGAAAAGCCACGGGTAGGGCTCTTCTCCTAACCTAAAAATCCACTTGTCCCTCCTTGGAGATTTTTGAAGTTTCTCAGGCATCTGTCTCAAGAGCTCTCGTGACCTCACGATGGGCTCCACTTCTTTCCTCTGAGAAATTCCCATCAACCCCCTTCACACTTTACTGTTGAATAAAATTTTACCATGTACACAGAGGCTGTAATTAAAATTAGTCTTACTCCAAGCCAGCATGGTGACTACTGCAATCCCAAGTCTTGGAGACTGAGGTAGGAGGTCTGCCGTGAGTTCAAGGCCAGCCTGAACTGTATAGCAAGACTTTTGCTCATAAAGCCAAAACTAAAATTAATCTTACTCTTAATCTCTGATCTACAGAATCCCTTTGACTTCTTTGGTTCAGAATTCTGCTCCAGTTTACTTTTTCAAACTACTTCTGATGCAAGAGAAGATGCAGATATCTGTGAATTCTACCAATAGATTTGTGCTGCTTTGCAGGACTACCACCTAGTATCCAGTATCACCACCTCATTGTTGGAGGCTGAGCTAGCCTGCAGGTATCTTAAACATTTTTTTATTTCCTGAAGCTGAAAGGTAAATAAGGGTGTTTCTTAGTCACACCAACAATGGAACCTGGAAGTACAGGTTTACCAGTCTAAATATTGAGGATATTAGTTTGAAGTAATAGAAAAAAGAGAGAAGTGCAATGATTAGGACATGAAACCAGGGATCTGGGTAGAAGCAGGAACACTCAGCAAAACTCTTTAGTTAAATCTCAGGCATCAGGCCTTGGAAAGCTGTGTTTCTGGGCCATGATGGTGAAGGTGCTCTGTGAGGTCCTGACCAGATGCTCTATCCCGAAGGAAATTGTTCAGGGTTTTGTCAAGCTGGTGCAATGGGGGTGAATGTCCTCAGAAACCCTGTGTGGGGTAGCTTCAGACCCAGAAGTTAATAAATAATGTAGGATATCATACCTTAAATATTTTTGGTTTTTAAATTTTTTGTAAATAGAAAATCAAAGAACTTTACTTTTCAATGAAACTAATTCTACATAAAACATCCAAATCAACAGGAACATCTAAGTGCTTGGGGAGTCTAATGCTGAACAGTTGATCCAAACACCATCATCACCTCCCTGGCACTGTCCTCTCTCCCTCCTGCCACCTCTTGGTGCCCACCCTCGCCCACAGATTTGTCTCTGATCTCTGTGGCCTGTTTTGCTCCCTCCACAACCAGTCAAAGAGCGATAATACTCAATATGGATGTGACACGGACAGCAAGCGCAGATGAAGAAGTCACTCTGGCGCTTAATGTTCAGATAGAATTGAAAGAATGTATGGTGGTAAGCAGAGGCCTGGGGGAGTGACCTCAAGCCAAACCTGACTTCAAGACAAATCTAAATCTTCAATTATGAATGCAATATAGTCAAATTCTCACTTTAATATTACACATTATACTTAATGAAATATGCTCAAATATGCTATGCTTTCTAAGCTATAGAGCAATTATGAAAGCTTGTGGATGAAGACCACTTTTATCTTACAGATGAAGAAACTCTGGTCTAGGAAAATTGAGAAAAAGAGAAGGAATAGGTAGTAGGGGTGGGAAGAGAAAAGAGAAATGATCTAAGAGGTAGTAGAGAACTAGTAGGAGTTTCTCCAAGCTGGAAATGATGCATTTGGGATTAAGTTTGGGCAGGAGATGCTCAGAAAAACACACTTCAACCCCATGTAGTAGGTTGATGCAGCTGATGAGAAGAGGACCTGCAGGCTCTGGTGCCTTCTCTCTGTAAGCTTGGCAATGAGTCTGCTTTGCTCTTGCCCTTCCTCTGCTCTTTTGCTCTGTCTTCCCATCTGACTCTTGTCCAGTCCTCCCCTGCTCCACAAAGACCTCACGTGCTTCTCCTTCTCCCAGCTCACCAGTGGTCAGAGGGCAGTCCATTCTCTGAACCACAGCAGAGGTTTCAAAGTCATGGCGTACCTAAAACTCGCCTGGGAGTGTCATCAAAAGAGATTCAGAGGTGTAGGGAGAAGACAAATCTACATTTGTGACAAACTCCAGGTGCCTGTGGATGCTGTGTTCGAGAGACTATACTTTGAGCAGCTTGGATTTAAGGACAGTAATTAAACAGAAAAAAAATTTGGGAGCCTAAAAACATCTGTGCATTAAAATGCATTTTAGAGATGTCCCCACATTTATAAGTAAGATTAAGATTCTTGATCATCAAGAAAAGAATATCCCACCTGCTTTGTCACATTCTTCTGTTTGCCTTCCATGATTTTGAAGGATGTATATTGATGTGGAGTGGAAGAGGGGCCAGTGTATAGTTTTCCAGTTTTTTGTTTTGTTTATCACAACCACAGATGAAAATGTGGAAAATATGTATATATTGCATACATTAAATATTACTTACAGTACTAGTAGTCTCTGGTTGTAATAAATAATGAAGTTCTAAGGCTTGGGATTTAGCTCAGTGGTTCTGGTGCCTGCTTTGCAAGTGCAAGGACCTGAGTTCGATCTCCAGTACCAAAAAAACAAAAACAACAACAAAAAAAAACAAATAATGAAGTTCTATTTCCACCCCTAAAAAGGTGATAATTGTATAAAATGTGTTCAGATCAACAAATGGTCATGTTATATTGTGAGCAATAAAATTACATATTTTAGAGTAGTGCTGCCAAATTACAACAGAGTAATCTTTAAAAAACCTATCTAAGTTCAAGTAAAAGGACAAGAAATTCTTTAGTCTGAGTCAGTGAGTTTGCAAACAAGAAAGAACTTTTCTTACCTTTACTCAACCAATTTTTATTTCTAGCTTTCAATAAAAAAGAATGCAGGGGGCTGGGGATTTAGCTCAACAACACTATGCCTGCCTCACAAGTGCAAGGTCCTGAGTTCAATCCTCGGTACAAAAAAAAAAAAAATGGCAAAGCTTATAATTATCTTTATGTTTTGAAAATTTAAGGAAAATAAAATGTATTTGCTGGTTTAAATTTTTCTATCTCATTTTCTATCAATTATAATGCTTTTAAAACTAAAAGAATTCTTAGGCTCATATTCCTTTTAGATTTAAAACATAATGCATCATACCCATGATTGTGTATTTAAATATAAAAATTGTATATTTTGTTAAGGTTGAAAAAATTTGTGATAAGACACAGTGCTTTAGCATATTTATGATATGGATCATTTAGTGGCCTCAGAAAGCCTCTGGCACACTTATCAAAAATATTTTGAATGCATAAAGTATATTAGATTACTTAGGAGAAATATCACACTGAATAACAATGATAAAATTAAATAAAATAAGCTTTTGAAACACTAATGTATTTACTGATGCATCAGTTGCAAAAATGATACATTTAAGACATAAATAATTTAAGTTTCATTTTGTGAAGACATAATCTGTGATGGCTGCTGTAGCACAATTTGAAGAATGATGTACAGATTTGGCGGGACTGGGTAGCTGCGCCCTCCCCTGCCTGAGCACCACCAGCCCCAGTGAGGAGGGAGAGATTTGGAAGGCCACCCTGAGATCTCTCCCACTGGCCTGCTTGAGCCCATTCGGAGGGACTGGGTAGCCGCTCCCTCCCCTACCTGCTCTGCAACCAGCTCCAGCAAGGAAGGTAGCTGTGCACCCTTGAAACACCCCCACAACCCCCACCCTCAGACCTCCTGACTGGGCCAGTCCTTGGACCCAGTCTGCAGAGGCATAGGTGGTCATAAAGGGTATTTTTCTGAGCTCCCAACTTTGAACATCTTTAAAGAAAGGGCGGGGGAAAACCTGTAATAGAACAGTGTGGAGTTCAATCCTGCAGGTTGGGGAACTCAATTTAGGCCTTGTGGCCTGAGGTCAGTCTGAGTCACGGGGATCTGCCATTGGCTAGCTGAAATCAGGGGACTTGGTTCTGCACGTGGCTGTGCACGTGGTATATTATGACAGCAGAGACATAGTCTGAAAGAGGGCCTTCAAATTCTTTTTTTTCTTTCTTTTCCTCATTTCACTCTGCAAATTCATTCTTTTTCTGTCCTCTTTTTCCAACACAGTCTCTTGCTCCTCCATATTATCCCTCATCTCCCTTTCTGTTCCTGCTCCTGCCCTAACTCACACTTCTTTATCATTTTTTCTCTTTTCTTTATGTTCTCTTCTTCTGTCATTTTACCTCAGTCATGGGTCAATAGTTTCAAGGGAAAGTGAGCCCCTGTTACTGGTAAGGGGATATATTTTTATCCTTATTCTTGCATTTTGTCTATCCCTTTTGAATTTAAGAGTTTCATAAAAAAAAGTATGGTCATTCTATGTCCTCTGGCTTCACTTGATACCTTCTCCAATTCTTTCACTTATCTACTCTGCTTGTCCTAACTCTGTCTAAGCCCTCATCCTAAATGGTAAAGATGCTATATTGAAAAGCATATTCACTGCAAACATATTTTGGGCTGCTTCTTGATTTTAATTTAATTCACATGATTTAAAGGTGAAAGATTAATGACTACCACAAGTGGTCAATTTACAAGTTGTGCTTGATCCTATTGCACTGCTGATTTTTTCAATTAGGATAAAGGATTGTGATTGATTTAATAAGTTGTTTTCTCCAATATAATGAAAATGAGAATGTCTATGAGTCATTAGAGACTAAAAAGCTAAAGAGCAACTATATCAGGAAGATTTAAGCAATAACCCAGAAATTAAACCAAGGACAACCCAACAACAAAAATAAAAAAAACACTTAAGCAAGACACAAAGACAGACTTCCAGTTCACCAATGTCAAACAGTAGGGCAAATGAGGATGAAAAGTCTGATAGTGAACCAGCAGGACACCCTGAACCCATAGCACAGGAAATAACAAAAGAGATCAATCGGGCTATAGAAAAATTCAAAACAGAAATAATTTCCCAGATAACCAAAGAGATGGTGAGCAAAATGTAAGTCATGATTCGAGACTCTAGAACAGAAACTGACCAAAAAAACAGAGGAGCTCAGGACCATGATAGAAGCCATGAAAGCCCAGCATAAGAAAGAAACGGACACAATAAATTCCCAAACAAGGAAAGAAATGGAATCCATTAAACAGATTCAAACAGATATTCAGATTAAAAACTCTATTGAAAGTGTATGCAACAGAATAAAAGATTGGAAAGATAGAATTTCAGATGCAGAAGATAGGATTGCAGTCATTGACCATGAAAAGAGAGGTCTCTTATAAACAGTAAGGGATCATGAGAAATCGACCCAACAACTCCTAGATGATGCAAAGAAGAATAACATAAGACTGATAGGAATCCATGAAGTAGCAGGAGAAAATGCAAATGACTTAAAAAAGCTCTTCACAGAATTAATGAGGGAAACTTCCCAAACAGAAGGGAAGAATTAGACATACAGATAAGTGAGGCATATGGACTCTAAGTAGCCATGATCAAAAAAAATCTGCACCTAGAAATATAATAATCAAGATCCCAGAAATCCAACAGAAGAACAAACTACTATACACAGTAAGAAAAAAGAAACAACTCACATGCAAAGGAAAGCCCATCAGAATCACAGCAGACTTTTCAACACAAACCCGCAGGTCAAGGAGAGCCTGGAGTAAGGTATTTCAAGTCCTAAAAGAAAACAACCTCCAACCTAGACTGATGTATCCTGCAAAACTCTCTTTCAAAATGGATGGGGAAACAAGTTTATTTCAATGATAAAGAACACCTGAGAAACTTCATGAACACCAAACCATCACTACAAGGAATTCTAAACAATATCCTAGAAAAACAAAATGAAGGTCACAACACTATGAGGCCCAACAGATCAAATCAATTAGGCAAGGCAAGAAACTAAAAGGGGGGGGAGTAAAAAGAGTCAATGAAAGGACAATAACATGACAATAATAAATCAGTACATATCAGTTATAACCATCAATGTCAATGGCCTCAATTCACCAATCAAGAGAAATAGACTGGCAGAATGGATTAAGAAGCAACATCCAACAATACGTTGTAAACAAGAAACACACCTAGTGCAAAAAGAAGCCCATAGACTGAAAGTGAAAGGGTGGAAAACAATTCTCCACAGGACAGGAGCCCAGAAAAAATCAGGGGTAGCAATCTTATTCACAGACAAAATAAATTTCAAACCAAAACTGATCAAGAGAGACAAAGAAGGCCATACATCCTTGTAAAGGGAACAATTCAAGAGGAAGAGATGACAATCATAAACATATATGCACCAAATATTAATGCCCCCAGCTATATAAAACAAATTTTAAGTAACATGAAAAACCAAATAAGCACTAATACAATTGTAGTTGGGGATCTAAATACCCCACTATCACAAATAGACAGATCATCTAGGCAGAAAATCAACAATGAAATACTAGAACTGAACCAAGCTTTTGAACACATGGATTTATTAGACGTCTAACTGACCATGTGAAATAGGAAGAAAAGGGCTAAAGGTGTAGGGAAAGTGGGAAGGGTAGGGCAAATGTAATAAGGGAAAAGAATAAAATATGACAAAATGAAAAAACAGAAATAAAATGTTTGTAAATGGGGCAGGGAGGAGGGGGTGAAGGGAGGGCAGCAACAAGGGGAAAAAATGAGAACCAAGACCTGTCACGTAAAGGTACAAGATCCCAATAATTAATGTAATTGTACTGTATAACTAAAATGTACCAATAAACTCAATAAAAGAAAATAGAGAACAGCTTTTAATAAGCACTTCACAAAAGAAATATATTCAGGAGACAAATGATAAAGATAATTACCACACATTATCAAAAATTTTTTTAAATCACATTATGGTCCACTACTAATCCAACAGAAAAGCCAAGACTAAAAGGACTAACATATAAATAGTTTTAAATTAATTTAGTGTTCTGTACAAAAATGAAAATAACACAGGTTTTACAATGTAGTGATACAGCAAAATCACTAAACTCACATCCCTTTTCTTCTGGACATAGCGTGTCAACATTTCTCAACCTCTTGCATTATCGATGGCCATATGACTAAGCTGTCACAATAAGAATTCAGGATGAAGGACATAAGCCACTCCCAAGTCTTGCCCAAATAATTAACCTCCATAAGCCCCTATTCTCTCTTTCACCTTTGACAGGTGAAACACATTTAACTTATGCCCAAAGTGACCTCAGAAATTACAATAATGATGACAGTTTCTAGGAACATAGGCACACTCACTTTTCACAATCACAGCTTTATAGTCTGATATAATTCCATTTATTGATTTGTACTGATATTTCTTGTGTAATTAAAGCTCTGCTAGTAAATCCTTTCCTACACCTATGTTTTAAAGTGCTTTACCTATTTTATCTTCATTGAGTTTAGTGAGTCTGCTTTACTGTTTAGATATTTTATCCATTTTTATTTTAATTTAGTAAATAATGATGAGAGATGAAACCAGTTTCAATCTTCTGCAAACAGATATTGTTTTCCAAGTACCAATTTAGAAGAGACTACCTTTCCTTAAATGTATGCTTCTGGGCCCTTTGTCAAATTAAGTATGAAAAAACTAAAAATATTCTCCCTAAAATAAGGAACAAGACAAAGATGCCCACTATCATCACTTCTAGTCACCATAGTACTTAAAACATTAGTCAGAACAATTAGTCAAAAGAAAGAAATAAAAGGGATACATATAGGAAAGGATAAATCATTATTTATAGATGACATGATACTCTATATAGAAGACTCAAAGAACTTTACCAAAAAAAATCTTAGAATTAATAATCAATCTCAGCAATGTACCTGGACAAAAAGATCAACACATAAAAATCATTAGCACCTGTGTACACCAATAATGAACTCAATGAGAAGGAAATTATGCGAACAATACCATTCACAGTAGCTTCAAGAAAAATGAAATGTCTAGGAATTAACATAACCAGGGAAATTAAAGCCCTCCACAAAGAAATAAAGGAAATGAAGGGTACATCAGAAAATGGAAAAATGTCCCCTGTTCCTAGATAGGCAGAACCAGTATTGTCAAAATAGCCATACTCCAAAAACTGTATACAGATTAAATGTAATCCAAGTTAAAATACCAACTGTATACTTTATAGAACTATAGAAAACAATCCTAAAATTCATACAAAGTCCCAAAAAAAGCCAGAATAGCAAATGTAATTTGGGGCAACAAGAGCAAAGCAGAAGACCTTACAATACCTGACTCAAGCTATATTACAAAACAAAGGTGATAAAGATGACATGGCACCAGAACAAAACAGATACATGATTCAGTAAAACATAACAGAGGATACAGAAACATCCCCAAACACATTCAGTTATTTGATCTTTACAAAGGAAGGTTTTGATACAGATTTTAACACTTCAAAATAGATCTTTAAAGTAGCTTCCTTTGCTGAACAGCTCATTAGATACTCAGTATAAGTTAAATGTCCTTGTTCATGTCCTTTAGCACTCATGCTTTCATTAATAAAGAGGAAATAAAGAGCAGTCAATGTAAATGCCAACTCTGGTTTGGGTTCTCATTGAGTTTCAATAACACTTTTGTATTTGTTGGCTGTGTGATTAGAATAAGCTCTGAAAATCTCTGTTAATTTACGTTCCTCAACTATAAAATATTGTGACACTAAAAACAGGATAGACAAGTAGTCTAAGAACAAAGACTGTGATATCACATTATTTGACGTTGAACCTCAGTTTTGCTAGTTCCTAACTTGTTTTGTGTACACCAAAGTGCAAAGCTCAATGTTTAGAGCCAGATTGCCTGTGTTCACATTTGGCTCCATGAACAAGTATATTCACCGGTGACTTGATAACAAGTATCAGTGTTCCTAACTTCCAAGCACTCGTTTCAGTATGTTTTCTCAGTATTTTATATTGATACATTTGTGCTGTGTGTCTGAAAGATGATTCCAAATAGCATGAATAAAACTATGGATCCAAATCTGGATCCAAAATTGACATCACTAGTTCTATGACATAGGCTGGATGTCTATTTCATATGTTTCATTTTCCCTACTTGTAAAATGAAAATGGCAAACTACTTCAAAGGGTTGCTGTGGGGATTTGGTGATTAAATACATAAAATGTTTATCATATTTCCATGCACATGATATGTCCTCCATGAGTGTTGGCTTCCACAACTCCCATTCTATACTCAGCATTCTTTTTTTTTTTCCAGCTTTAATTGAGTTTATTGGTACATTTTAGGGATACAGTACAGTTACATTCATTGTTAGGATCTTGTACCTCTACACGACAAGTCTTGATTCTCATTTTTCCCCTTACCTCTGCCCTCCCTTCACCCCTTCCTCCCCTCCCCATCTACAAACACTTTGTTTTCATCTTTTCATTCTCTCACATTTTTTTCTTTTCCCTTTTTACTCTTCCCCTACCCATCCCACCTTCCCTACACCTTCGGCATTCTTTATCTTGCTTTTTTATGAAAACTATCAGGTCTGTGATCATCCATCTCTTTGCAAATTTCAGCTGTGATTAGCTTTCCAGGATTCTTCATTCCTTCCTTTTGTGTCCTTGGACATGTTTTCTGTAAGCCTTCTAAAAAGTTTTTTTTTAACAGTTTGGTCTAATCAGTCTCTATTTGGTATCTAAAACTTACTAGACATGTTTTTTCCTTACATGTGAGGATTTTGATTCAAATATACCCCCCAAAGTGCCATCTGCTAGATTGAATTTCAAATAATAACATTGGCATGTAAATGGCATTATCATTGAATTTTTCATAAACTCCATTCTGAAATCATTGCTGCATGTCATCTGTGAATTTGAAAGCCATTTACTTTGTCCTGCTTCTAAAATACTGACCTTACAAATGTGTTCAGTCCTGATAATACTTATATCTGTATGTAAACTTGGAACAGACTTGGGACACATAGACATTTGCATGGTGAATTTGACTACTAAAAATGGATTTGCTTTCAAGCCAACTCCAGTAAAAATAATCCACTTTAACACAGGCTACTGATTTAAATGTTAATCGCATTTTTAAAAAGGACATTTACAAAAACATTTAGATTGGTGTTTAAGGACAACTAGGTTCCCTGCCTAGCCAAGTTCACATACAAAACTAAATATAACATCAGGAAATGACAGCATAGTACTTGAGTTTCCTTGTGTATTTTAAAGAGTTCTGAGTATCACAATTCTCTGCTGATTTATAGGAGACATTTTCTTAATTCATTGTCTTTTGCTTTTTCTGAGGTCTACATAATTAAGAGTGGCTATGGTGATTTATACAGGCTACTGTAGAATAATGATTTTCTCTCATGCCCAAGAGAACCTTCTGGAATCCTTCCATACAAAGTGTAAAACAAATCCCACAACTCACAAGTCATGGATAAAGGAGTAACTTAATTTACTAAAGAGAAATAACACAATGCCAGTCTTGGCAAGAGTGAGTCTCCCCATGATTCCATGGAGAGGAATTCTTGGGTCAGGAATCTCCCAGACATAGTTGGAGTTCTATAATAGTGGATGAAATCATTCTCATTGTGTTACCCTCTATGCATTTTGCTGTGGGAGAAGTGTGATATGTGACTGCATCATTACGGAAAGAAACACTCTCTGATGACCAAAGGGTCTGATTTGGAAATGCCAGCTTTTCACAGAAACTGTGTAGAATTAAAATGTTAGACCCTTGTACAAGGGACTTGGAAGCATCTGGAATCTTGGGTGTCTGTAGCATTTACTACTACATCTGAACTTCAGAAGGACTCAGCAGTCAGAAACACCTTCACATTTCCATCCCACATTCACCTGAATTACTACATGATTGATGGTGACTTCGATGTGATAGAGTTCCCTGCTAGAAATAATGTGGCCCTAAACCCACATCCTAAATGGCTCTTCCTGCAGATAATAAATATCTCTGGGGAAACAAAGATCCAACTTTCCTGCCACAAAGCTCTCCAACTTCTAGTCCTTTCCACCAGGAAATTTAACTTGATGATGGATTTAAACCTCACCTCTGGCTGCAGCCAAACATCTATGTTCCCCCATCATGACTCCTGGCCCATATAAAACCTCATCCAGCCAGCCCCTCCCTACTGCTCTCACCATTATCCTAAATAGTCCGGCACCTCCTCCTCTACACACTGTCCCCCTAATAAAAGCCTAGTTTCAGGTGTTTGTGTCTCCACCTCAATTCCCATCCAATCACTATAGAGATGCTGATGAACTTTAGATTCTCATTAGACTTCTTTAGTGACATCTCCTCTTGAACTTTCTAGAAGATGACCAAGCAATTCTGTTCTAGAACTGTAAATTGAAATCTGCCACCATTTGTGGCTCACTGCCTATAAAGACAGTGGCTAAAGCTAATGCCATATGGCATAAGACAAGACTGATAGGTATAGCTCTAAGGCAGAGGAAAATCACACTGAGAAGCTCTGATACAGAGAAGACAAGAAAGGGCATCACTCCCAGATTCTAACACACTAGTTGAATGTTAATTCTTTTTCTATAGAAAAACAAACTTCAGGACAACAAGGAAAAATTATGTGTAGGAACAATGATTAGGTGATCCCCACATGGACCTGGGATCTTCCACTCCCTAGATCTACATATAAGAACTATGCTGGCTGGGACACTGCTATCCTTGGAAATCACCCCTGAATCCTCTCACTATGCTGCCTTTTCAGCTTCTGTGCAGGGCTAGCCCTGCAGCCCTGCTCCTGGTTCTGTGCCTGCAGATAGGGATCACTGCAGTTCAGGAAAACACATAAGCCAAATCCCTCTCCTCCCTACAGAAAATTCAGGGAAAGGGTTCCTCTCCTAAAATAAAAATTGACATACCCTTTCCTGGAGACTTTTTAAGCTTACCAGAACTCTCATGGACCTTACGGCAGATTCCACTTCTCTCCTCTTAGTGAGACCCATTGATCCCTTCACATTTTCTCTGAGAACTTCTAGGTTACCTGTAGAATAAGTCTCAGCATGTACACAGAAATTCTAATGAACAATTAGTCTTATTCCAAGCAAGGTGTGATGACTCACACCTAAAATCCCAGCACTCTGGAGACTCAGACAGGAGGACCATAATTAGTTCAAGATCAGCCTGTGCTACACAGTGGGTTCAAGGTCATCTTCAACCACATAGATCCTGTCTCAAAAAAAAAAATAATAATAATAATAATCTTACTCTTTGATCTATAGGCCATCTTCAACTTCCTTTTTTCTGCTCCATAAACTTTACTTTTCTTTCTGAACCATAAACTTTACTTTCCCACACTTTGCCTCTACCAAGAGAAATGCAGAGGTCTGAGCATTCTAATACAGCTTTGTGCAGCTTTGGCAGGATTCACTAAAGGATGAGATGCCCTCGTATCACCACACCACAGTCTGAGGTTGAGGTAGCCTGGAAGCACCTTAGACATTTTTCCTCACCAGAATCCAAAGATAAAAACTAGGGCCTCTTACTCATCCACACAGGGAACTGGGAGCACAGGTTCATAAGACAATGTATTGAGGGTCCTTGTTTGAAGGAAGCAGAAAAGTTAAGGGAGTAAAATGAAATAAAAAATGGAACTGGAGGTATGGAGAGAAGTAGGGACATTTAGCAAAACTCTAGAGTTTTCTCTCTAGCAGCAGGACTAGGAGAACTGTGTTTCTGAATGGTGTAGCTGGCAGTGCCATGAGAAACTATTGCTGGATGTCCTCTTCTGGAGGAAACTTTGGGGTTTTACAAAGTTGGTGTGAAGGAGGCAAACATACTCAGAAACACTGAGGGAGGATAGGTTTAGATCCAGATGTTAGCAAAGAACATGGAGTACTGTATCTTGCTTCTTTTTTTTTTTTCTTGGTATTTAAATATTTTGTCAATGTAAAACAAATGGACATGCTTAGTTTTTGACAAGACTAAATCCACAACGTCCAAACCAACCAAAACATAACAGTTCTTGAGGAGGCTGATGCTGAGCAGGTGACCTGGCCCCTGTTACCCCCTCCCTGGCACTGTCCCTTTCTGTTCTCCCACCTCATGGTGCCCATCCTCTCCCAAGGACTGGTCTCTAATCTCTGTGTGCTTTTTTGATTTCCCAGAATCGATTGGAATGAACTAATACTCAATATGGAGATTCCACAGAAAGCAAGAGCAGATGAAGATGTCACCTTGAAGCTTAGAGTTCAGACAGAATTGAGAGAATGTGTGGTGGTAAGTAGAGGCCCAAGGGAATGACCTCAAGACAAATCTGACTCCTTCATTATGAATGCAAAATAGTCAAACTCACTTTAATACTATTCAGTACACTTAAAACACTCTTACATATTCTCACATTGGGATCAATTCTACATGATTTGGGGGGAAATCACTTCATAATTAAATAATGATTAGGGTCTAGTTTTCCTGACCCAGCTATGACATATAGAGACATAACTCCATTTTTGCCTCCTGTCACAGATAGACCTCAAAGGTTTGGTGATGCTGTGATGCTCTGAGGTGGAACTACATCAGCTGGAGATGTCCTGGGAGGAATAAAATCTTCATCTGCATAGTTTTTCATTGTTCTAGGATCACTGCTGCCCTCTGAGTCATTTGCTACTTTTGTTTCTGCTGATGTTCTGAATAAAGGTGTGGTAAGCTCAGGGCTTTTGTCTTTGCTTCCCAAAGCAACACTGATCAGGCCAAAGCTCAGCTTCTTCTCTGTCTCATATCTGTCCATATCTTAATAATTTTACCTTGTGCTGTCATGGCTCACAGGAGACTCAGACCTGATTCAGAGGTTCTAATAATGGCCTCTTTCCCTGTTCCCTACATTCTCACACCTATAACAAGATTCTTAATCATTGAGCAAAGAATATTCCTTACAACAACTGTAAGAGCTTGAAGAAGATGGCTTCTTATCTTACAGATGAAGCAACTCTGAGTCTGCAAGGTCTAGGGAGGCTGAGAAAGAGAGAAAGAAAGAAGAGAAAGTAAGAGATAAAGTGAAAAGGTGGTAGAAAACTGGTAGGAGTTTCTCCCAGATCCTGAGCATGTGTGTTTCTCGTGGGGTTTGGGCAGGGCATGCTCAGAACACACTGCAACCCCATGAAGTAGGTTGAAGCAGCTGAGGAGAAGAGGACCTGTGGGCTCCCGTGCCACCTGTCTGTAAGCTCTGCAATGAGTCTGCTTTCCTCTTACTCTTCCTCTGCTCTTTTTTTCTGACTCCTCAGTAGCTGACTCTTGTCCAGGCCTCCCCTGACCAACAGGGAGCTCATGTGCTTCTCCTTTTCCCAGCTCAGCAGTTGTCATCAGACTGTCCACTCTCTGAACCACAGCACAGGTTGTCAAATCATGGTGCACCTAAAACTCATCCGAGGGTCTTATCAGAACACGGAATCTCACTCACTCCGAGTATAGGGAGAAGCCAGTGTCTAAATTTCTGACAGACTCTCAGGGAGAGCAGAAGCTCTGTCCCAGAGACCATACTTAGAGCAGGTTGGGGTTACAGCCTCACATTATACATGTCCCTAAAACATGACTGTTCTAACTCAAGTGAGATTTAAGGACAATGATTAAGCAGGAAACAAAATTGAGAGCATGAAGACACCTTCTCATTAAAATCATATAATACTTCAAAGTTGAAGAAAACTTGTGGTAAGCCATAGAGCTTTAAGGATTTTTATGATAAGGACAATTTTATTGATCTCAGAAAGCCTGTGGCACACATCAGAAAAAAATGCTTTAAAATGAATAAATAAAGTGCATTACAGTAGTAGTTATGAAAACTAACACATTGAAAAACAATGATAAAATTAAACTTATGAAACAATAGTATATGTATGCATTGATGGATTAGTTAGAAAAGCAATATATTTAAGATATGAACAGTTAAGTTTCATTTTATGTTGACATGACCTGTGATAGCTGCTGTTGCTCAGCTTCAGTGAGAACTGCATTAATCCATGCTAGCCTAAAACATACCTGGCAGGCTGGACAACCAATGAATTCTAATATTTTTTATTTCAACTATACAACTGTTGAAAAATCTGTTTCATGGTGATATTTTATTATGAATGCAAGAAGTAAACAATATAAGGACAGGTCTTCTGAACACCAGATTTCTCCAGGTTGTTCTGAGTAGCATTGAATGGTGAGCACACTAGGATTTCCTATGGAGCTGAGTGTACTCACTGCAGAATTGGCAGGTAATTGCGCAACCTTGCGGGCAGGGCAGGTGGCAGGTGGCCTTAGCCATGCATACCCAGCCACTCTGATATTTCCCACATGTTCAGGGTAGTGACGAGAACAGACAAAATCTGAGATATTATAATCTGTCAAGTGCTATAAACCATTTTTTTTCTTTGTGGATGTTACTGTGTTATATTAATGTCTTTCTTCATTAAAGGGATGCTAAATGTCAGTTAAGGATTAGTAAAATGGCTATGTAATTTCTTTTCATCTGCATTTAAAAGTTAATGAATGTATTCACAGTTTCCTCTGGGTTGATGGACCCCAGGATAAAACCTTCATTTAACACTAGCTAGATATTAAAGTTGTTCCTTAAAATACCTAAGATTTCAAGATACAGAGCGCTCTCAAGCTAAAAAAGAAAAAAGGAAGGAAAAAAATACTGACTGATTGACTGATTTAAATTCTCCTTTAGATATCCTTAGCTTATCTAACACACTTGGGAAGTAACTGTTTCCCTCTCACAGTGGAGGCAAGTGTCAGTGAGAGGAGCAACTTCCATCTTCAACAGTCATAGACACAAGGGGGCACAACAGGCCCTGATCGCCTGAAACAAAGCCTGGCCTTGGCACCTACACCTAACCGGACAGGCTGCCATCTCAAGATCACAGAATAAAAGATCATGCAGGTCAACCTCCAGAATCTCTCTAATAACAAAGGCCAGCCTGTTCCCTGATGGACTGCCACCCCAGGATGAAGCCTTGCAGTTTCTTTTCCTCTCTTGAGTCATGCCCACAATTCCAGCCAAAGTTAGAGGACAGAAGGAGAAGGAATCTGATACCGAGTAGCCCAGCACTGACTCTACCAAAGTGGGCCCCTCAGTAACTCTGAAACACCACTAGCTTCTTTGTCTTCTTGTCTTTCCTCATCTTCCCATTCACCAGGCTAACTCTGAGTCCTCCTCTCCCACTAGATTAAAGTTTACCTACTAGCTAGTAAGCCAGTGGATAGTACTTTCAACTATAAATACATCACCTGCTTCTGTGCAGGTTACCCCAGAAATTTTTCCTGGGACTTCCAGAGCAACAGTGAATAGAGGTATTGTCCTAGGGAGGTCATTAGAAGGGTGGGACCCTAGCTCAATGGTGAACACTTGCCTCAAAGCCCTGGGCTCCATCCCCAGAGCCACACAACAAAACAAGGGTGGGGCTCTCCACCAGGGAGGGAAAAGCAGGATCAGAACTGTCAGGTGGAAGAGCAGAGGACAGGGTGGGGAGGGGAACACTGGGAAGCCCACAAAATAATGTGCAGGTATCAAAAGGTAGGCACTCTATGAGAAAAGCTAAGAAAAGTGATAAATCTCTAAGTGATTTGAAGAAACTGAAACCCAGTGGGCAGGTACCTGATCCCAGAAGAAGAAAAAAAGGGACCTCAAAGTGTCTGTGAGATGAGTTTTGTTCTCTCTTCCAGTCACCATAGAAGTTGCAGCAGTGGTTAACATTATTCAGGAAAAAAACAAATCTGCCCTGTAGATATAGCACTGGTACCTATCAGAAAAAAAAATGGGTTATTACTTACAATATTCTGTTATATATTAATGGGAAATCCTTGTGTGTATCTCAGAATGCCCAGATGGTTTCTTCTAAGTAAGCATGGCTGGAGAATCTATGTGGGCTCTAAAATAAACTTCTCACAAGCCTCTTGTGTCCTGTTGCACTTCCTTCCAAAATTTGTCCTCAAAATCCTCCCAATACCCCATATTTCTAGAATATTAGTCTTTCAAAGACCTTTTTCAAAAGAGGCATAAAGTTTTTCACTCCACACTGTTTAATGGGAAAGGAGTAGAAATAGTGAACATAAGAACCATTCACACAGAGAATAAAGGTGGTGTCCACGAAGGACAGGCAGAAACAGGACAGACACAGAAGGCTCCTACTTCTACTTGTTAATAATACTACAGAAAAAGACATTCTATCTAGGAAATCCTTGTCTGTGACAGTTTCTTCAGATGTTTTTAAGTTTTTATTTACTTTATTTCCTGGCAGATTCAGTGTTTCTGTTTTTATATCTTGGTCTTTGATTCATTTTGATTTGAATGTAGGACAGGATGAGAGGTATGGATCTGGAGTCATTTTTCTGCATGTGGTTAAACAGCTTTCTCAGCACCATTTGTTAAAGAGGCATATTTTCTAGTTTTTATGAATAAAAAAATTATGACCTTACAATTCTATGGGTTGTAAATCCTACATATGTTTTCTGGCACCAAATCTAAGATGTCTGAAAGGTGGCATTCCTTCCTAGATGCTATTTCTTGGCTTATGTAGCTTATGTAATTTACCTTAATTTCATGGCCCATGGCCACCCATTTCTGTCTTTATAGCCAGCAAAGTTATGTTGCTCTGGCTCTCCTCTGTACACATCATTTTTTTTTTTTAGTTTTTACTTTTATTAGTACATACTTCAGTGCATAATGATTACATTCATAATGGGAAGTTGGTAAAAATACATAATGCATCTCATTTCTTTTTTCTCCCCTTTCTCTCAATTCCCTTCTCCCTCTAACTACTCTTAGTCTTCGTCCGTTTTGCAAAGGATCTAGCTCCTTACTATTATCTTTTATTTTGGCCTTTAACTTATTTATACTTTTGGTTCCTGGATAAAAGAAAATATGCCATATTTAAAGTTGTATATCTGAATTATTTCACTTCACATTATGGTCTCAAGGTGCACCATTTTTTTACTCAACTCAAATTTATCCTTCTTTGGGGCAGAGTAGTATGTCACTCTGTATAAGTACTACATTTTCTCTTTTCCATTCATTTGTTGATAGATATATAGGCTGTTTTCAAGACTGAGCTATTATGATTTGAGCTGTTATAAACATGTGTATGCACATGTGTATGCATCTATCTTTATTAAGTTTATTGGTACATTTTAGATATACAATACAGTTACAGTCATCATTAGGATCTTGTACCTTTACATGACTTATCCTGGTTCTTACTTTTCCCCATTCCCCAGCCCTCCCTTCAGCCCCTCCACCCTTCCCTGTTTACAAAAACATTACATCCATGTTTTTCCTTTTCACATATTTTTCTTTTCCTTTTTTACCTTTCCCCTGCCCTCCCCAATTCCTCTACTCTTTTAGATCTTTTCTTCCTATTACACAATATCAATTAGACATTTTGATCCCTATTTACACTTTCAGTTTTTCACACCAGAGAAACTATTCAGTATTTATTATTAAATTGTTTGGGAATAATCATAGACAGACTTTACATGAAACTCCTGTTTTTAGTTTTTTTGAGGAATCTCCATAGTGATTTCCATAGTGGTTGTGCTAGCTTATATCCCCACCAACAATGTAGTGGGGCTCCTTTTTCCACACAACCTTGTCAGCATTTATTATTATTTTATTTCATGATGATAGACATTATTTCTATAGTAAGATGGAATCTTAGTATTGTTTTAATTTGCCCTTCTCACATTAGCAAAGATGTTGGACAATTTTCATGTATTTATTAGCTATTTGTACCTCTGAGAAGTATCCATTAATTTCAGCTACCTATTTTTCATTGAGTCTTTTATTGTGTGAAGTCTAATTTGGGGGTTTTGCTTCATGTTCTAGATATTAGTCCACTGTCAAGGTGCAGCTGCAAACATTATTTCCACTATGTAGATTGACTCCTCATTCTATTGTGTTTTTTTAACTTTTCTCTGCAGAAGCTTTTTAATTGGACATAAATTCATTTCTTGATTTTTAATGTTATTTTTATGCAAGTGGAATTCTGTTAAGAAAGTCCTTGCCTATGCCTATATCTTTAAGAGTTTTGCCTATTTTAACATCTACTAGATTAAGTATTTCTGTTTTAACATTTAGATCTTTGATCCATTTTGGTTTCACTTTAGTATATGTAAAAGATATGGTTACACATTCAATCTTCTGCATGTGGAAGCTGGTTTTCTCAGCACCATTTGCTAAATTTCTCCACTGTATGTTTTTCTTTCCTCCATTGTATGTTTTCTCTCCTCCACTGTATGTTTTTAAACCCTTTGTTGAACATCAGATGGCAGAATGAATCTGAAATTATTTTTGTATCCTCTGTTCCGTTCCACTGTTCTACATGTCTTTATGTACCAGGACCATTCTGCATCTTATCACTGCAAATTTCTTTAATTTATTTTATTGATACATTTAAGGTATACAATATAATGGCATCTATTGTTGGAAATTTGCACCTTTACATAATCTGTCTTGGTTCTTATTTTTCCCCCATTCCCCTCTCCTCCCTTTAAACCTCCCTCTCTAACTACAAAGACTTTGTTCCATTTTTTCATTTTCTCATATTAATTCCATTCCCTTCTTTTCATTCCCCTACCCTTTCCATTTCCCCTTCCTCTTTGCCCCTTTTCTTCCTATTTCACATTACCTATTATAACTTTTAGTCCATATTTACACTCTCAATTTCTCACACTAGAGAAACTATTCAGAATTTAAACCTGTGTCCTATTTATTTCACTTAAAAGTATGGCCTCAATGTGCATCTATTTACCTACAAATGTCTCTAATTTTTCATTTTTATGGCTGAGTACTACTCCATTTTATTTTTTTTAAACACATTTTTTTTTTATCCACTCTCCAGTTGATGGGCAATTGGGCTGCTTCCCAGTTTTAGCTATTGCAAATTGTGCTGGTATGAACATGGGTGCACATACATCACTGTGATATGATTCTTTTAATTCTTTGGGGAAGATACCCAGCAGGGGAATAGCTGGGTCTAATGAGACTTCCAATACTAGTTCCCTGAGGTGTCTCCATACTGATTTCCACAATGCAGATTTTTAATATAACATGAAGTTCAAGACTGTGATGCTTTGGGCATTGCTTCTGTGTCCAGGACTGTTTTCACCATTCTGGATCTCTCCTGGTTCCGAGGTGTATGCCTCTCACACTGGTAGTTGGGGAAAGCAAATAGATTGCTTAAGTCTGTAAGCAGGGAGCAGGCTTCAAGAAGATCTCTAGACTTGATGCCACCACTCAGTCCCAGACCTTCTGAAACCCACACATACTTGCCTAGCTTCTCATTTCAGAGGACAGGGACCCAGAGTGAGCTTAAATTTCTCCACGGGTTTTATGTCTAGTCCACGCCCTCTCCATGATTCTCTTGTGACCATCTCCCACCCAGTCACTGTGGTAGAGTGACCACAGAGACGTGAAGTAGAGTTACTTTGTAATTGTTCTGTGACTCAGTGTTAAATAATTAACACCTTCTCCATATGGCTTCTGATTCAACCCTCTCAATTACGGCAGGTGCTGTACTGTATTTCTTCTCCAACTCTAGCCAGTTATATGGAAGGTGTCACTTTCTGAGTAAACTTGCATGTTGCTTTTGCAGTTTACAATAACTGTGGGCTTTAATGGGAATAGCATTGCCAGCCAGGTCCATGGTTTCATCCTTTTGTGAGCAGAAACAAGTCTTCCCTGGGAGCAAGAGTCAGCTTTTCAGATTGCTCTGTTCTTCTATGTGCTGTGTTCCATAATTCCAGCTGCTCTGTAGTTTTCAGTCAGCTCCACCCCTCATTCCCAGTGATCTACTCCTTTTGTTCTCTTCGTGTGGTTGTCTTCCAGGTGTCTTGATTACAGATCTTGAAAGACTGTATTTTGCTGTAAATCTCCATAGCACCATTTTTATTCTCCCACATCTTTTAATAACCAAAAGTACAATTCTGGTGTTATGAATTCATATGATTTAGATTTAGATTTTCCCACTTGAAAAATCCATAGTAACCTCTCCTTTAGAGTATTTTTACCATTAGTCACATCTACAAAGTTTCTTTTGCCATGTAAAATAACTGTCACATGCTCTGTTTACCACAACCAGCAAATAAGGACAGACCTCTGTACTCATGTAAGGAATACCTACAAATACCTATACTAAAAATTAAATAATGAACTATCAACCATAATCTCTTTACAATAAGGTATATCACATTTTTTTATTATACTGCCTTCTATTCTGAAATCAGCTACTACTGAAAGTTCCAAGTATTAAATTCCAGCTACTACTAGAATTTCCAAGTGATTCAGTATCAAGTAAAAATGTGAATCACAATTTTAGCATCTCTAATCTCAAAACCCAAATTTGAAATGCTCTATTATCTTAAATATTTCACAGCTAACATTAATACCTCCAAGTGGAAAATTCCACACCTGACCTAATGTGTCCCAATCAAAATGAAGGGACATTAAAATTTTGGGACATTATTCAATTAACCTCAGATCATGTGTATATAATATATATGAAACGTAAATGAATTGCATCATTAGTGCTATCCCCAAGATATCTCAATATATACATGCAAATATTCCAAAATACAAAGACTTCCAAAATACAAAGACATCGAAAACGTGTTGGAGTATTTTACATCACATTTATAGGGTTAAGAATAAGGGTAGGAGATCAAATTTTAAACAATAACCAATAAGAAAGGATCACTGTAGCAGATGTCAAAATTACTTTTCATTATAATTATATTTAATTATTATAATTATATTCAAATATTCATTGAAACATGATGGAATTGACATATTGAATGGTAATAGAATAAAAGAAAAACTACAGGCCTTTAATTTATAGCTCTTATCATTGTAAACTTGTGAAGAAATAAAACTTTTAACAATGGAGGAAAAATAAATATCCACAAAAAGTAGTTAAATAAAAAATTACTCCTATGTTGAATTATATTTCAAAAGGTTTCTCTGGTGTTTTTGTTTTGTTTTGTTTTGTTGTTGGTCCTGGGGATCAAACTCGGGACCTTGCACTTGCAAGGCAGGCAGCAGAACCATTGAGCTAAATCCCTGGCCCAATATTGCAAAATTTTAAACAAATGAACAAACCAGAAATAGGTTCTAGAAGATAATAAGTATAAGTATTTTAATAAATATATTAATAAAAAAATTAGTGATAAGAAAAAAAGCTAAAAAATACAAATTTTAAAAATAAAATCTTCTGGTCATGAAGAGACATTGTTAAAAAATGAAAAGCAAATAATACATAAGATCCTAATAAGATTACTGACATTTAGAAATGGGAAGAAAGGAGCTAAAGGTGTAGGGAAGGTGGGATGAGTAGGGGAAGGGTAATAAGGGAAAAGAAAAAAATGTGAGATAATGAAAAGATGGAAATAAAGTGTTTGTAGATTGGGAGGAGAGGAGGGGGTGAAGGGAGGGCAGGGGTAAGGGGAAAAAATGAGAACCAAGACTTGTCATGTACAGGTACAAGATCCCAACAATGAATGCAACTGTATCGTATCCCTAAAATGTACCAATAAACTCATTTAAAGCTGAAAAAAATGAAAAGCAAGATATGGTTAAAGAAGTGATAAGCAAAAAGACTCCTATCCAAAATATTTTGAGAAATGCCATTATTAATAAGAAAACAGAAAGCAATCCAACTGAAAAATAGGCAAGAGCCCCAAACAGGAACTTCACAAAAGGAAATATATGATATTCAGATAACAAATGAAAAGGGTAAATACCACATATGATCACAAAAAAAAAATTTAAATGTCACATTTATCCATTACTAATCCAGAAGAAATTCAAGACTAAAAGGATTGAGAATATCATTTGTTGGTGAAAGTATTTTAGTGTTCTCTACTGAAAATGAAGATAACACAGACTTTGCCTGGATGTTGACACATCATCATCACCAAACTCACATCACTTTTTTCCTGGACACAGCGTGTCAACATTTCCCAACCTCTTGCATTATCTCTGGCCATATGACTAAGCTGCCACAATAAGAATTCAGGATGAAAGACATAAGCCACTTCCAAATCTTGTCCATAAAATTACCCTCCATTAGCCCCCATTCTCTCTTTAACCTTTAACACCCAGATACTTATGCCCAAAGTGACCTTAGAAATGACATTAATGATGATAGTTTCTAAAAGCACAGGAACACTCAGACCATTTTATCACTTACAGATTTATGTAAGCTACAAATAGACTTATTGTATGTATCCTGTAAGATTTTATTATTAATCTATTAGGGAAGCTAGCTTTATTATTGTTTTTATAATTATTTTTAATTAATTTTATTGGTACATTTAATGTACACAATATAATAACATTCACTGTTGGAGATTTGTACCTTCACATAATCAGTCTTGATTCTTATTGTTTCCCAATTCCTCTGCTTTATTATTGTTAATAAACCCACATGCACACATTCATGCACACACACACACACACACACACACAAGCTCAGGCTTCTCTTAAGGTTTTCATACAGGCTGCAATACTTCAACACTGATCTTAAGAGTGTCCTCCTTTGGTAAACAAGTCATTACATAGTATAAGTTAAATATCCTTGTACATATCCTGTAGTATACATGCTTTAACTCCTGAAGAGAAAATAAAGAGCAGTCAACATAAATGCCAAGTTTTCACTGGGTTTCAATAAAAGCTTTGTATTTGTTGGCTGGATGATTCAATCAAGCTATGAAAAGCTCTGTGAGTTTACTTTCCTCAACTATAAAATGTTGTGGCACCAAAAACAGGATAGACAGGCAGTCTAAAGAGATAGAATGATATAAGATTACTTGATTTGAACCCCAGTATTGCTATTACTAACTTGGCAACTTGAGCACACCAATAGGCACGAGGTACAAAGCTCAAGATTTAGAGCCACAGGGCCTATGCTCACATTTTGGCTCTATTCACAGGCATATGCACCTCTGAGTTTATAACAAGAAGCGTCAGGGGTCCTGCCTTATAAGTACTCTTCCCAGGATGTTCTGTCTGTATTTTATATTGATAAGTCTGTGCTATGTGCTCAAAAGAGAATCCCAAATAGCAAGAATACAATTATGGGGATACCACAAAATCTGGATCCAAAGGTGATACGACCAGATACTGGCTCTATGACATGGGCCTGATACTTTTTTATTCTCTGTCCCTTTTTCTCCATTTGCAAAATGAGATAAAAATGCCAAATTATTTCATAGGATTGCTGTGAGGATTAATGATTTAATGCATGTAACATTTAACACAGTGTCATGCATATTCCTTATTCTCCATGACTATTGCCTTCCACAACTCCCTTTCTTTCCCAGCTATACTTTACCCTGCTCTCCTATGAGAACTGTATGTTCTATGATCATCATTCTCTTTGCATATTTTACCTGTAATAAGCTTTCCCTGGATTCTCTCTCTCTCTCTTTTTTTTTTTTTGGTCATGAATGACATTTGTTAAAAATGTATAGCTGTAAAAAAATCTAATAATATTCAATATCTTTTAAGTGAGAAGGTGATAGCTTACATAATATACATGAAAGATGCCAGGGATTTAGCTCAGAAGTACTGCACCTGCCTTGCAAGTGCAAGGTTGAATTTGACACCTATACACTCCCTAAAACAGAAAAACATATACACAAAAGACATTTAAATTACACCTTTCAGGAGACTCTACTATCAGTGGATAGAATGACAAATGGGTTTCAGTAAAGAAAGTCTTCAATAGTAACACATATATTCTGATATGATGCACATATCAGAATACTGATTCACGATAGAGCTAATGTTATGTGTCTCTGAGGAAATCACAATGTTTCATCTGTGTTCAGGAAGAAACAAGTATGTACTTGGACAGCTGGGTTGTACAATCTTCTATGCATAATAATATCAATGGATATAGACAAAACACAAGAAAGAACAAAGTAATAGGCAGAGATCAAGATGGAACACATAAAATTGGCTTCATTTGCATATAACATCATGGTATACATTGGAAAAATTAAAGTACCAAAAAAAGAACCCTAATAGAATTACTGAATAAGTACACCACAGAATATATCTCTAGCTTTATATATAAGAACAAGATCCCTTGATTCTTTATTCCTTCCTCTGTGTCTTTGCACACGTTCTTGGTAAGCCTTCTGAGTTTTTTACAATCTGGTCTTATCAGCCTCTATTTAATCTCTTAAACTTATGAGACATATTTATTGCTTACACTGTGACAATACTGGTTCACATTTATCCTCATGGATCCATCTGTTAGATTGAATTTCCAACAATAACATTGGCATCCAAGTGGCATTATCATCAAACTTGTCATAAACTCCATTCTGAAATGGAGTTATCACATGTTATCTGCAGATTTGAAAAACCATTTACTCTGTCCTGCTTCTGAAATACTGACCTTTCAAATGTGTTCAGCCCCATGAATACCGATATCTCTGTGTCAGCTTAGAACAGACTTAGGACATATACAGATTTGCATGGTGGATTTGCCTTTACCAAAGGCTACTGATTTAAATGCTAGTCACATCTTCTAAAAATGTCTTTCCAAAAACATCTAGATTGGTTTTTACTGACAACTAGGTAACCTGCCCTGCCAAGTTCACATACAAAACTAAATATCACATCAGGAAATGATAGCATAGTACTTAAGATTTTCTGTGTATTTTGAACAGTTCTGAGTATCACAATTCCCTGTTGCTTAATAGAAGAGTGAACACTTTACCTTTAATAGATTCTCATAACTTATTGTCCTCTGCTTTTTCTGAGTCTAACTTATTGTGAGTGTTGAAGTAAATCCTGAAAGGTAGACTGTGCCTTCAAAGAAGGAAGAGCCCCATCAAAGCCCCTTATATATTTTTCCAATTTGGACACAGTCTAGAGACTTTGGAGTTAATCATTGGCTAATGTCAATGAGAATGTTTTCATGATGGTAATTACTCAACTAAGTAAGAGGAAACAAAGCATCAAACATTAAAACATAAAAAATGTTATGAAGGAGGGTCACCGTGACCAGGGCAAGGTGAAACAAAAGCATTGTTGTTGAGTTTAGGGAAGAGAAAGGGTAGAAGGCATATGATTATAAGCACTGAAGTGCTAAGTGAAGACTGACACAGCATCACACTCAAAGGAAAGAGCATGGAGGTACGGGAATAGAACACACAGGCAAGGGGATTTTAAAGGATGCCCCCAGGACTGAAAGCAGATGCCCACATGGTAATTCTGAATTCTGATTCTGCTGATTTACACAGGCAACTCCCAGAATAATGATTTTTTCTCTCATGACCAAGAGCAACTTTCTGGACTCTTGTCATGCAAAGAGGAGAAACAAATTCCACAATTCACAAGTTATGGATTAAGGAATAATTTGATTTAGCAAAGAGAAATAGAACAATGCCATTGCTGGCAAGAGTGAGTCTCCCCATCATTCCGTGGAGAGAAATTCTTGAGCCAGGGCATCACCTAGATGTGGTTTGTCCTCTGTTCTAGTGAATGAATTTACTCCCATTATGCCCTTCCATGTGTTTTTTGCCATAAGTCAAGCATGAAAAGTCACTTTGTCATTATGGAAAGAAACAGACTCCGGTGCCAAAAAGTCTGATTTGGAAATGTCACCTCTTTAAAGAAACTATCTAGTATTAAAATTGTTAGTCCCCTGCATTAAGGCTTTAGGAACACCTAGAATCTTGGGCATCTGTAGGATTTATTATGGCACCTGACATTCAGAAGGACTTAGCAATCACAAATACCTTCATGTTGCATCCCAACCATGACACTTGCCCTTTCTTTGCTCTGGTCCCAACTCTATCACCTAGAAAAAAGCTGCTCTTCCCGAGTTCTCTTACTATGTAATTGGTGCTGGGTTCTAGGGAAACCTTGCTCACAATATGACTCCAAAGCCTCTTTTTAGTGACATGTTCTCTAGAGCTTACTATAAGGTAACCAAGTGAATGTGCTCCAGCCCTGTAGCTTGGAATCTACAATTGCAGATTCACTTTTTGCAGAGATAGTGGCTGAAGCTAACTCTGGACACAGATATATAATGAGCCAAAAGGAAAACACACCTGTAAGGCAGGGAAGAATCATTTTGACAAGCACTGATACTGAAAAAATAATGAAGGGCATCTCTCCCAGATTCTAATAGTCTGGTTGAATGTTGACTTTTTCCCATAGAAAAATAAACTTCAGATCAACAAGGAAAGATCATGAGTAGTGAAAGTAATTAGGTGATTCACCTCATGTACCTACTATACAGCTCTTTCACTTCCTTGATCTGCATATAAGAACTGTGTTGGCTGGGACACTACCGTCCCTGCACATCACCATCTGAATCTTCCACTATGCTCCCTCTCCAGGTCCTGTTCAGGGCCAGCCCTGCAGCCCTACTTCTGGTTCTGTGCCTGCAGCTGGGGATCAACAACACTCAGGAAGACACGTGAGCCAAGCCCTTCTCCTCCCTATAGAAAACCCATGGGGAGGGCTCCTCTCCTACCCTAGAAATTGACGTGTCCCTTCTTGGAGATTTTTAAGCTTCCCAGAATTCTAGTCTCAGGAGCTCATGGACATTCCACTTCTCTCCTCTTAGGAAGCTCCATCACTACCCTCACATTTCCTCTGCTTGCCTGTGTACTGAGGCTCACCTTCTTCACAGAGATTGTAACTAATATATAGTCATACTCCTAAACAGGTGTGGTGACTCCTGTATTCCCAGAACTTAGGGGGCTAAATGAGGAAGATCATTGTGAGTTCAGCGTCAGCATGTGCTACATAGAGAGTTTAAGGCCAGTTTAAACTATATAGCAAGATTTTGTCTCAAAGAACAAAAGCTCGTCTTATACTTATTCACTGAACTACAGATCATCCTCAACTGACTTTGTTTTCTGCTCCATAAACTTTACCAGCCTTTCAGCTCCATAAACTTTATATTCATTGCCACTCCATAAACTTTACCTACTCACAGTCTGCCTCACACAAGAGAAGGTACAGAAGTCTGGAAGTTGTAACAACAGCTCTGTGCAGTTTTGGTGGGACTCATTGAAGGATGAGACACCCTCATGTCACTACCCCATTGCCCAAGGTTGAAGTAGCCTTCAGGAAGCAGAAATATGTTTTCAGTTCTGAAACCAAAGATGACTACTATAGTGGGCCTGTAACTCATGCCCACCCTGGGAACCTGTAGGTCCCAGTTTGAAAGAAGCAGAAAAATTAGGGGAAATGAAGTAAGAAATGACAAGAGGGGTTTGTGGAGAAGCAGGGACACTCAGACAAACTCTGTAGTTCTTTCTCAGCAAAAGGCCTTGAAAAGTTGTGTTTCTGGAACATGATCCTAGAGGTGCCCTGTGAGGCCATGGCCAGAAGTCCCCTCTGGGAGGAAATCCCATCAAGGTTCTGTTCAAGCTGGTGTGATGAAGACAACCTCAGAAACCCTGTATAGAGCTAGGTTCAGATCCAGATGTTAGCGAATAACATAGGGCATTGTACTTAATTCTTTTTTTCTCTTTTTCCTGGTTTTTAAATATTTTTTCAATGGAGAAAATGAACATGTTTAGTTTTCAAACTTAAATCCACACAAAATATCCAAATAAACCAACACATAATAGTTCTTGGGGAGGCTAATGCTGAGCAGTCAATCTGACCTCCATTACCTCCTCCCTGCCACTGTTCCTCTCCCTCTCGTCACCTCATAGTGGCCACTATTTCCCATGGACTGGTCTCTGATCTCTGTGCCCTGCTTTGCTCTCCAAGAATCAGTCGGAAGGCACTAATAGCCAATGTGGAGATGCCGAAGAAAGCAAGAGCAGGTGACGAGATCACCTTGAAACTTGAAGTTCGGACAGAATTGAGAGAATGTGTGGTGGTAAGTAGAGGCCAGGGGAGCCAGGGGGTGACCTCAAGACAAATCTGACTCCTTCATTTTGAATGCAAAATAATCAAACTCTCAATTTAATATCACACAGTATACTTAATAACACATTCTCAAATATGTTACACTACCTAAGCCTCAGAGTAATTGTAAGAGCTTGAGAAAGATGACTATTTTTATCTTACAAATGAAGCAACTCTGATCCAGCAAGGTCTGAGAAGAATGAGTAAGGGAGAAACAAGGAACAGGAGTTAAAAATGAAAGAGAAGATTTGTAACTGTACATGATATATCAGGAAGGGGAATGAGAAAAAACACGAACTAAGATATATCGTGTACAAGTACAAATTCTGAATGATTAATGTGATCATAATGTTACCTAAAATGTACCAATAGAGTTAGTAAAAAAAGAATAAAAGAAAAAAGAGAAAAGATCCTAGAGCTAGCAGTTTCTCCCAGATCCTGAGCATGTGTGTTTCTCGTGGGGTTTGGGCAGGGCATGCTCAGAACACACTGCAACCCCATGAAGTAGGTTGAAGCAGCTGAGGAGAAGAGGACCTGTGGGTTCCCGTGCCACCTCTCTGTAAGCTCTGCAATGAGTCTGCTTTCCTCTTACTCTTCCTCTGCTCTTTTTTTCTGACTCCTCAGTAGCTGACTCTTGTCCAGGCCTCCCCTGACCAACAGGGAGCTCACGTGCTTCTCCTTTTCCCAGCTCAGCAGTTGTCATCAGACCGTCCACTCTCTGAACCACAGCACAGGTTGTCAAATCGTGGTGCATCTAAAACTCATCCGAGGGTCTTATCAGAACACAGAATCTCACTCACTCCGAGTATAGGGAGAAGCCAGTGTCTAAATTTCTGACAGACTCTCAGGGAGAGCAGAAGCTCTGTCCCAGAGACCATACTTAGAGCAGGTTGGGGTTACAGCCTCACATTATGCATTTCCCTAAAACATGACTGTTTTAACTCAAGTGAGATTTAAGGACAATAATCAAGGAAAATATACAATTGAAAGCACTAAGACAACTTTCAACTAAAATGCATTCTAAATATGCCCCTACACCTATAAAAACAAGATTCTTGATCATTGATTAAAGAATATTCCAGCTGCTTTGTTAAATTTTTCTGTTTGAAGTCCAACAATTTGAACCATATACAATCATGTAAGTTGGAAGGGAGGCCAATTTGTAGTTTTTCAATTTTATATTTCATGTACTATAACCACAGATAACATGAGGAAATTGTATACATGTTACATAGGTTAAATATTTGTTATATATATGTTCGTGATTACAGTTAATAATGAAGTTGCACTTGCACCCCTGTAAAAATGCAAGCTTTATAAAGTGTGTGCAAATCTACAAAATGACATGTGATATTGTGATTAATAAAATTATACAGTCAAGCCTGGTGTGGTGGTGTACTCCTGCAATCCCAGCACTTGGGAGGCTGAGGCAGGAGGATTGCTGTGAGTTCAAGACCAGCCTGGGCTACATAGTGACTTCCAGGTCACTACATACTGACACCCCGTCTCAAAAAAAAATTATACAGTTAAGAATCATCCTGATATAATACAATTGAGTGTTTAAACTTACATAAGTACAAATTTAAAAAACTCTTCAGTCTGAGTCAGTCAGTTTGCAAACAAGAAAGAACTCCTGTATAAGGAAATTTTAACTTTACAGAACCAACATTCACTTGTATCTTTCAATGAGAAATGAGTACATGCTTTTAAACATTTTTATATTTTGAAAGTTATAGGCAAATAGAATTTATTTACAAATTTGAAGTTTCTCCCACCTTATTTTCAATCAAGTAATGTTTTACAATTGCATTTTTAATAAAGTGAAGTATTAGGCTAGTAGTCATTTTCGAATTAAAATAACAGATTATACCTATGATTATGTGTTTGAATGTAAAGATTGTACAATACTTTAAAGTTAAAGAAAACTTGATGCTAGCTACACTTATCAGAAAAAATGGTTTTAAATGCATAAAGTACTTGGATTATTTATGAAAGCTATCACATTAAAAATAATTATAAACTAAAATTGTAAAACAATATATATATTTATTGATTCATAACTTGGAAAAGTAACACCTTTAAACTATAAATAAGTTGAGCCAGGAGTGGTGGCACATGCCTGTAATCCCAGCACTCGGGAGGCTGAGGCAGGAGGATCACTGTGAGTTTGAGACCAGCCTGAGCTATATAGTGAGTTCCTGGTCAGTCTCAACTACATAGTGAGACCCTGTCTCAAAAAACCAAAAAAAAAAAAAAATTCTCATTCATAGTTATACCTTGTTGCAAATCTTAAAAAAAAAGTAAACAATACAAGGATAGAGTGTTCTGAATACTAGGGTTCTTCAGGGTATTCTGAGTAGCATTGAATAGTGAGAATGGAGGATTTCCTGTGAGGCTGAGGTACTCAGTGCATAATTGCCAGGTAACTGAGGAACCTTCTGGATGGGCAGGTGGCAGGTGACCTCAGCCATGCACACCCAGCCACTCTGATAACTCTCTCCGGGAAGTGATGAGCACAGGCAAAATTGGAGATATTGTAATCTGTCAAGTGCAATAAACCATTTTCTTTTTCCTTGTTATAAAATCACACATAGTGCTGATGCTATGGTGTTGCATTAATGCCTTCCATCACTAAAGGAATGTGCAATGTCAGCTAAGGGTTGGTAAAATGAAGACATAATTCTTCCCCTCTGTATTCACAAAGTTAATGAATGTATCCAAAGGTCCCTCTGGGTTCATAGACACCAGGATAAAGCCCTATCATCACACTAACTAGACACTGAAGTTGATTCATACAATAATCTGAGCTCTTAAATTACCAAACACTCTCAAGTTGGAAAAGGAAGGAAGGAAGGAAGATTTCCATTTCTAACAGCCAGTCTTGAGAGGTAACAGCTTTTATCTCACAGTTGAAGACAGTGGTATAGTTACTAAGAGGACTAACTTCAATCATCAAAGGTCATGAGGTTAGAAGGGAGTACAGTGGTGCCTGGTCAACCTTACAACTTTGGCCTTGGTGCCTACACCCAACTAGCCAGGCTACCATATCAAGGTAACAGTGTAAAAGATCATGCAAGGCAATCACCTGGAATCTCTTTGATAACTAAGGCCAGCCTCCTTCAATGGACTGCCATCCTGTGATGAAGTCAGTAGATTCATTTGTATATTCATGTCCCCTCTTGAGTTATACCCACAATTCAGACAGGAGTTAAATGACAGAGAAAAAAAAAGAATCTGAAATCGACAAGGCCTTGGAATGATTCTACCAAAGAGGGCTCCTCAATAGTGCTGGCCCACTTCAAGCTTCTTCATCTCTTGTGTTTTTTCCCCTTCCCATACACTAAACTCATACTGATTTTTCTCTGCCCACCAGATTAAAGCTTACCTTAAGAGCAACAAGTCAATTGGTGGTACCTTCAACTACAAATACACCACCTGCCTCTGTGAAGATTACCCAAGAACCTTCTATTGGGACATCCAGACCAACAGTGAGTACAGGCATTGACCAAGGGAGGGGCTGTCCATGAGGGAGAGAAAAGCAAAAACAGAATTTGCAGGTGAAAGAGCAGAGATGGGGGATGGGGAGCCAATGGAGCTATGTCCATGGTCCAAAAGGGAGAAATTACATAAGAAAAGTTAAAAAGTAGTGATCAGTTTTCAAATGATTTGGGGATACTGAGACCCACTGGGCATGTGCAGAAAATAGAAGACCTTGAGGTGTCTGTGAGATGATCTTTCTCCTTCTCTCTTCCAGGCACCTTATGGGTTTCAGCAGTGGTTGACATAATTTGGGAAAAAAATATCTGCCCTAAAGATGATGCAGTGATACCTATCAAAGGAAGTCGGGTTACTAAAATCAGTACTCTGTTCATAAAGTAATGGAAACCCTTCTGTATGTCACAATGTCCATTTGGTTTCCTAAGTAAGTATGGCTAGGAAATCTGTTGCAAGCTCTAAAATTTATTCACCAGTTTCCTTTATTTTGTTGTACATCCTTTCAAAATCTGTCCTTAAAATCCTTCCAGAACCCCAAATTTCTGAAGTATTAGTCTTTCAAAGATCTTTTATAGAGAAGACTTTATAGGTCTCACTACACATTGGTGTAAAGAGACAGAAAATAAGTAGAGATGAGAAAAATGTCTCTCACAGAGAACAAAAATAGTGTCCATAAAACTCAGAAATGACAGGCAGAAACAGGACAGGCAGCCAAGATATCATTTGGACATCTCCACCACAATGTCTTCAGAAAATCTGCCCTCAGATGCGAAGACAAGGGCATAACACTGAGTGCCTTGAAGACAGACAGGGACAGAGCCTGTAGTCCTGACAAACCCTTAACAAATTTTACCTAAAAAGGAAAGAAAAACCCAAATCAATGCAATTCAAAATGAAAAATCACTATGGACATCATAGAAATCCTGAAGATTATTAATAACTACTTTGAAAAACTGTACTCCAAACAGTTGGAGAATCAACGAGAAATGGATAGATTCTTGGTACATATGAATAACCACACTGAACCAATAAGATATTAACATATGAATGATACAATAACAGGCAAAGAAATTGAAGCATAAATAACAATATATCAACTAAGAAAAGTACAGGACCCATTGGATTCATCACTAAATTCTACAAGAACTTCAGGGTTTATCTAAAGCCAATTCTCCTCAAACTCTTTAGTGCAACTGAAAGGAAAGTAGTATTCCACAAGTTATTTCAGGCCATTGCCCTGATTCCAAAACTAGACATGAATCGAACCAAAAATGTAACATATAGGCCAATCTCTTTAATAAACATAGATGTAAAAATCCTCAACAAGACATTGGCAAGAAGAATGCAGCAAATCCTCAAAAATATCATACATCTCAACCAAGTAAGCTTCATCCCAGTGATGCAAGGATGGTTCAACTTAGAAAATCAATGATTGTATCGCCGTGATATATGCGGACCCATATTTATAGCAGCACAGTTTGTAATAGCTAAAGCTTGGAAACAGTCCATTTGCCCATCAGTTGGAGACTGGATAAAGAAGATGTGGTTTTTCTACAAAATGGAATACTACTCAGCCATAAAGAATGAGATATTAGATTCATTCATAGGAAAATGGAAACATATTGAGGATATACTCCTAAGTAAAATATATAAGTCACACATGTATAAATACTGAATAGTTTCTCTGGTGTGAAAAACTGTAATGGTACATAAGACCCTAATGGTATAATTGGTGAATAAGGAAGAAAAGGGCTAAAAGCTAAAGGTGTAGGGGAAGTGGGAAGGGTAGGGGAAAGGAAATAAGGGAAAAGAAAAAAATGAGAAAATGAAAAAATGGAAATAAAGTATTTGTAAATAGGGAAGGGAGGAGGAGGTGAAGGGAGGGCAGGGTTAAGGGGAAAAAAATGAGAACCAAGACCTGTCATGTAAAGGTACAAGATCCCAATGATGAATGTAATTGTACTGTACACCTAAAATGTACCAAGAAACTCAATGAGAAAAAAAAAAAGAAAATCAATAATTGTAATATACCATGTAAACAAAAGCAATACAAAGATCTTATGATGTTCGTATAAATATAGCAAAAGCCTTTGACAAAATCAATAATAAAATAATAAAAACAATAAAATAATAAAACCCCCAAAACAATAAGTATAAAAGGACCTTATCTCAACCTGATAAAAGCCATTTATGACAAACCTACTGCCAATATAATATTAAATGGGAAAACTAAAAGCATTTCCTCCAAAATCAGGAACAAGTAATTGATATGTTTGGGTTTTAGTTACTATGAAATTATATTATATATCTTTTTTGCCTCTTCTGTATTCTTTTTTCTATTATTTTTTCCTTCTTTAGAATTGATAAAACTTGATATTATTCAATTTCTTGTCTGTATCATTTTTGCTATTATACACTCTATAACTTTTTGTGGTTTCAATAGAAATTTTAACATATGTGTAACATAGGAAAGGCTAATATGATTAATTAACTCCTTTTACACAGTACAAATCTGCTGGACATTTGACATCACAATTTTGGTCTCTCAGCTTCCTCTTTCTGTACCTTGCTCTTTTAGGAGACCAGTCAGTTCTACGATCAGCCTTCTCTTTGCAAAGGTCGCATGTATTGAGCAGCCCCAAATCTGTAGTTCCATCCATTTATTTTCTGTAAGCCTCCTGAGTTGTTTACAATTGGTATTATCAGCCTCTCTTTGATCTCAAACTTTCCAAACTTGTTCCTAGCTTATAGTGTGATAATCTTGCTTCACATATTCCCCCAAGAGTCATCTGCTAGATTGAATTTCTCAACAATAATATTGGCAAATAAGTGTAGTTATCAGCAAACTTGTCCCCCATGCCATTCAGAAAGCATTGCTACTGATGTGTATCTACCTATTTGAAAAGCCACGTAGATTCCATTCTGCTTCTGAAATATTGACCTTTCATATACCTTCAGCCTCATGTCATCTCCAACTCAATTTGGGACATACAGACTTTTGCACATTAGATTTGCTTATGACCTGCTCTAAAGCCAAATCTAGTGAAAATAAGCTGCTTTAACCAAAGGCTACTGACTAGAATGATAACCATATCTGTAAAAAGTACATTTATAAAAGATCCAGATTATGTTTACCCACAACTGGGTACTATGCCTAGCCATGTTGACACACAAAATTAATTATTCATCAGGTAATGCCTGCATAGTACTTAACATTATTTCATATATTTTGTGTGGTTCAGATACCCCAACTCCCAGCTGGTCTATAGGAGAATAAAAATTTTAGAGTCAATAGACTTCCTTAACTCATTATCTTGTTTTTTCTGACAATTACCTTGTTAAAAGTGTTGCAGATAAATAATGAAGGGCAGAGCCTTCTAATAAGGTGAGCCCCAACAAAGAGTTCTTACTATATTTTCCCAGTGTGGACACTATTAGAATCTTTAGCCTTATTCTTTGGCTAAATTCACCTTCTGATGGTAACTACACAAGCAAGTAACAGAATAACAAAATATTAAAATTAAAACATAAATGAATGTTTATGAAGGAGGGTCATTGTGACCAGGGCAAGGTGGCAGTGTTCCTGGGTTAAAGGAACAAAAACAGAATAGAAAGCATCTGACCAGAACAATAGCTGAAGTTCTATGTGAAGAATGACATGGTAGCCAGCCGAAAAAATGAATGTGGAGGTATAAGAGTAGAATAAGCACTCAAGGGAATTTCACAATATACATCTAGAAGCTCAAAGCATACACTAAGACTTTAATTCTGAATATTGGCTATGGCAATATATTTGGGCAACTCCTACTACAATTTGCTCTTATGTCCAAGAGGATCTTTTTGGACTCCTGTCATGCAAAGTGTAGCAACAAATCTTACAATTCACAAGCCATAGATTAAGGAATAATTTGTATTATCAAAGAAAAATAGCACAATGACAGTGTGCTGCCATCTCAGCAAGTCACACAGTAAAGGGCCAAGCAGGCAATATCTCAGAGTCTCACTAATAATAAAGGCCAGTCTGCTCCTGAATGAACTATCAACCACGACTGAAGCTCTACAGATTCATTTGCATTTTCTTATCCCCTCCTGAATCTCATGTCCACACTTCTCAGGGACCAATTAGAGGACAGGAGGAGAGAGAACTAGACTCCAGCTAGCCCCTGCGTTGGCACCCAGCTCTAGCTTATTCCTCTGTTGCCTTTTCTCCCCTTCACCTTAACCACTCAGTGAGTCCTTTCCACCCATCAGACTGAACATTATGTCATAAGCGCAGTCAACTGAAGGTGCCTTCAAGTATAAATACACTTCTTGTCTCTGTAAAAATTACTCAAGAACCTAATCCTGGGACTATGAGACCAATAGGAAGTACAGGCATCATCCAAAGAAAGGACTCTTCACCACGATAGAAAAGCAGAAATAGAACTCTAGATGTAAGAACAGATGGTAAGGTGGAGAAGGGAACGCTGGGGAGCTGATGGAATGATAACCACATGCCAAAAGGGAGGCACTGATGACAAAGTGAAAAATGGAGATCAATCTTGCAAATGATTTGGGGGAACTGACCCCCACTTGGCAGCAGAAGAGAACCCTGAAATGTCTATGAAATGATCTTTGTACTCCTCTCCTCAGGTACTGTACAAGTTGCAACAGTGATTCATATTGTTTGGGAGATGAATATCTGACTGAAGACCTAGCAGTGGCACCTAACAAAGATAACCAACATTATGTACCTGGATGTAAGTACCTGGATATATTATATTAAAGGAAATCCTCCTGTGTTTCCCACATCCAGAAAGTTTCCCCTAAATAAGCTGGGGACTCTGTTATAGGATTGAAACTAAACTCACATACTTTCCCTATTCTGTTGCACTTCCCTCTAAAATCTGTCCTCAAAATCCCAGAGTATCTCAAATATCTAGAACAACTGTCTTTCAAAGAACTTTTATTGAGGAGATTTTATTGATTCTCATCAGAGAGAAAGGAGAAGAAATAGTGAAGAGGACATCCATTCGCACAAAGAACAAAAGTGGTGGCCACAAAACTTGGAGCAAATGATAGGCAGAAACAGAACAGGCAGCTAAGTCTTCCTGTCACTTGGACATCTTCACCCGATTGCCCTCCAGGAGATCTTCCCTCAGATGTGAGGACTTACACTGTGTGCCTTGAAGATAGGGACAGAGGCGAAGGTCCACTGGGTGGACCAGAGCACACTCTGTTAAAAACAAGGGACTTGATACAACTGGACATTAGACTTTCTTGCAGCACTCCAAGGAGCTCAGCTACAACAGAAAGGAACACAGTGACACTGAGAGACTTCATCAGAGGAACCCACTGGGTGCTTCCTAATAGAAGTGAAATACGTGCAAGGGCCCAGGGCACAATGTAGGTAGAATCAGCCTAGCAAATGGAACAGCAAGTGAAAGAGGCCAAAGCATGACAAAGGGTAGAGTGGGTGTGCTTAGGGAAGGTGAGCACTGTTATTAAGCAGGATTTATTGGAGGTGGTAGAGCTAGTGAGGATGCTGTGAGGGAACAGGAGCTGAATCAGGAGAGGCCAGTGTAAGGGGTATGAAAGTGGGACGAAAGCTTTACCAGAATGGTCCTAAGTGTGTTTCAGAACCCATGGCAGGGGAAGTTAATCACTGGAAAAGATCAATGATATATTAATTAGGAGAATAACATTGATTGTATGCTTAGTATGTTCTAAAAGTATGCACAGTGTTTTTACACATCACATGCCTTGCTAAGAACAGCCATGTACATTAAGTATTTATTCACTGACTAGCCTTTGTCCCTGTCTTCAAAGCTATTCACAGAACCTTTCCTAGACAAACCTAATCCTGATCGTCACTGGGAGTCAGGAGTCAGACAGGAGCCTGGAAATTTTCTGGATCTTCTCACATAACTGCAGATATGAGTGTATATATTTTTTAAATGTTGTTGGAGAAGGAGAACAGGCAGATTTTTTTCCCTTATGTCTGAGCAATACAGAAAGACTTTCTGTAATAAGTGAGCAGCTTGTTCCAGAGATGCCAAAGGCTACCCTTGACACTTTGAGGCATTGTGCTAATTGTATTATCAAAATCACACGAGATTTTTTTTTTCCTTCTGCACAAATATTGGAACAGAGCAATTGGCTACTCTGTACCCAGTTCAAATCAAGCCTCAAGGGCAAAATACTCGGGACAAATTAAAACAGAAGATCATACATGTTCCTTCCTATTCAAATGGAACAATTACAGCATAAGTCAAGGTGAAAAACTGAAACAAAAACAAAAACTAGTATGGGCCAGCCATTCTTTCCAACTTCTGTATCTTTTCTTCTGACAGACATGCTCTTCCCATGTGGGCTACACATTCTTTGAAAGTCCAAGAAGCAGTACAAAGGTGGCATACATACAATTTCATTCACCACTTCATTCTATCCTAAGCCAGTCTTGCCTCCCTTTTCTTTTACTGTGTAATTCCAGTCATATAAGCCCTGTGTCCATATAATATTCCATTATAATTCCGCCAATCTTATCTCCTCTGTTTGACTATATAATCTTTTGCTAATAGTCCTATGTTCGATGACATTTTAAATATGAATACATTTCCATTCTTAATAATTGCTACTTTATCCTGCAGTCCTTTCATTAACACTGGATAATGAGACTGAAGCTGATAAATTCCTGAAGAAGCTAAACACAGGAAATATTTTTAAAAAGTGGCATATGATTTCTGAATTTAAATGCCAAAACAAAGACAATGTCTCAAAAAAATCAGAGTTTGCTGAAAAAAGAGATCGAAGAGGATATAAGAAAATGGAAAGACATCCTCTGCTCCTGGGTAGGAAGAATCAACATAGTGAAAATGGCCATACTGCCAAAACTGCTATACAGACTCAAGGCAATGCCAATTGAAATTCCAACACTATACTTCACAGAACTACAAAGAAGAATCCAAAAATTCATTTGGAACCATAAGAGACCTAGAATAGCAAAAGCAATCCTAGGCAACAGACACATGGCAGCGGCTATAACAATTCCCAATTTGAAACTATACTACAAAGCCAATGTGATAAAAACATCATGGTACTGTCAAAGAAACAGATCTGAGGATCAGTGGAACAGACTGGAAGACACAAAAACAACTCCAGATGTACTCAGCTACCTCATCTTTGACAAAGGAGCTGACCATCCCCACTGGAGGAAAGATAGCCTCTTTAATAAATGGTGTTGGAAAAACTGGATCTCAACCTGCCAAAGATTAAAACTAGACCCTTATCTCTCACCATGCACTAAAATAAATCCAAATGGATGAAAGATCTAAATATTAAAACAGAAACACTAAACTTGCTGGAAGATAAGTAAGGCAGAACTCTGGAAGACATTGGCATAAGAAAAGATTTTATGAACAAATACTCAGTAGCACAGGAACTAGCAAAAAGAATCAACAAGTGGGATCTCATCTTATTAAAAAGCTTCTGCACTGAAAAAGAAACCATCAACAGAACTAACAGACAAACTACAATGTGGGAAAAAAATTTACCAGCTGCTCCTCAGACAAAGGACTATTATTTAGAATATATAAAGAACTCAAAACAGACCAAACTCAAAAATGGGTGTCTGAAATGAACAGACATTTCTCAGACAAAGAAGTAAAAGCAGCAAGCAAATATATGAAAAAATGTTCCACGTCACTGGTCATTGGAGAGATGCAGATGAAAACAACACTGTGATTCCACCTCACCCCACAAAGAATGGCTGCTATCAAGAAATCAAACAATAACAAATGTTGGTTGGTTTGTGGGGAGAAAGGAACCCTTCTCCATTGTTGGTGGGAGTGCAGACTGGTGCAACCACTATGGAAATCAATATGGAGATACCTCAAAGAACTGGGACTAGAGGTTCCATTTGACCCAGCCATAGCTCTGCTGGTGTCTTTCCAAAAGAACTAAAAGAATCACATTACAGTGACATATGCACACCTATGTTTATTGCAGCACAGTTTGTAATAGCTAAAACTTGGAAACAGCCCATTTGCCCATTAGTTGGAAACTGGAAAAAGAACATGTGGTTTTTCTATAAAATGGAATACTACTCAGCCATAATGAATGAGAAACTAGAGTCATTCATAGGAAAATGGATACATTTTGAGGATATACTCCTAAGTGAAATAAATAAGTCACATGTGTAAATACTGAATAGTTTCTCTGCTGTGAAAAACTATAATAGTACTCAAAATCCTAATGGATAATTAACAATGTGAAATAGGAAGAAAAGGGCTAAAGGTGTAGGGAAAGTGGGGAGTGTTAGGGAAGGGGAATAAGGGAAAAGAAAAAAATGTGAGAAAATGAAAAGCTGGAATTAAAGTGTTTGTAAATGGGGAGGGGAGGAGGGGGTGAAGGGAGGGCAGGGACAAGGGGAAAAAATGAGAACCAAGACTTGTCATGTAAAGGTACAAGATCCAGTAATGAATGTAACTGTACTGTATGCCTATAATGTACCAATAAACTCAATGAGGGAAAAAAATATATAAAAATAAAAATAAAAGTGACTGTCAAAAAAAAGAGAACCTCAGAATACATGATGATTGCAGAACTAATTTGCTCATTAGAAGAAATAAAGTCTACTGCTAATGAGAAAGGAAGAATAAAAGGAGGGATAGAAGTAACTCATTGAAAATTAATTTGGGGACCAGGGATTTAGCTCAGTGGTGCTGCCTCCTGCCTTTCAAGCGCAAGGTCCCAAGTTCAATTCCTGATACCAAAAAAAAAAAAAAAAAGTTTTAATTTGGGATTATTAGTATGCATTTCTAGAAAATGATCCTTTCCTTATCCCCCCTTATAACAGATATGATGATTAGCAGTGCTGTACTTTGTGCTATGGTTTGAATATAGTTGAATGTGTTGTGCAAGACTCATGTTCTGGAATTTTGATTTCCAAGGTGGTGATGTGATGGGGGGCTGTTATATGGTAGAAAAAATAAAAATAGGTACAAATGAGACAGGAAACCATAATTTTAAATTTTCATTCTAAAAAACTGAAGTTTACATTCTTTCATTTCCAGCTACTGACTCCTCAGTTCCTCAGTCTTAAAAAAAAAAAAAAAACACAATTGCATAGGTCCATGACTTTCTCATGTAAAAGGGGCTTCCACCTGTGAACAGGCCATATTCTTTCAGCTGTAAAATGGGCCACTGCCTTTTGCCCATATTTTGAGACTGCACTTTCTATAGATTCCTAAATTCAACAGATTTCCACTCCTCTCAAAAAACACACACATATCCTGACCCAGACCATAATGAGCCTCTTTTGAGAGCCTGTGGATCAGAAGTAAAATACAATTCATTTTTTGTTGTGTTTTTTTGTTTGTTTTTGTTTTTGTTTTGTGGAACTGGGGATTGAACTCAGGACCTTGTTCTTGCCAGGCAGATGTCAGTGCCACTGAACTACATTCGCAGCCCCTCAAATACAATTTAAATGGCATTAAGATTAAGGCATTAGTATGGCTGCCTTTCTTTCTTGAGGCTCTAGGTCCACCTTCATTTAGGTTTTTCACAGAATTCATGGTCCCCTGGTACACAGCCTCCTATTTTATAGAACCATATCAAATCACAACTCCAAAAAGAACTAGAACATCAACCAGGACATTGAATTCTCATGCTGCCATCTGTCTTTTCTCTCTGACTTCATTTTTCTGAAAAGTTTCTCCACTTAAGGATTTGTTTGATTAAAATGAAATCCACTGGATAATACAGAATAGTGTTGCCATCTCAAGTTTTATACTCTTAATTCAATCTGCAAAGTCCTTTTTGCCATGGACAACATATTCATACCTTTCAGGGATCAGGATATGGACATCATCAGGGACAATTACTGCACATGGGCACAAAGATTTCCATATAGTGTTTATTATTCTACATAGCTTATGTTCTCATGCAGGGTAAATAACTCTGAAAGTCATTAGTTTCTTATTTAGAACAAGAATATTCTCACATTTACAGGAACTATCAAAACCCTTTATCTTTCATCTTTTCAATTTACTTCTGCTTTAATTATTAAAGATTTTGCCTTTGTTTTAGATAAGTACATTTTTGAAATCCAGAACTATGATTTTCCCACACAGTGAAGTTTCACAACCTATCAGAAGTTACTTACCTGGTCACACCACACTACTCTCAAAGCTTACTTTTCCTCTGGCACTTTGGTAATATATACTCAGCCTTGGAAGCTTTGGTACCTGGATACTTCCTTCTTTGAAATGTCAGACACAGTCACCTACAAACAAAATCAAGGAAGAAGGAACTGTCAGATCCATGTTTTAATTCTTTTAGAACAAAATGTAAGATATATTTGTGAAACATAATCAATATATCCTGTCCTAATGAATGTCCTGTTTAATTTTATAAATTGATTAACACCGGATGATTGGATATCAATGGGTGAAAGGTTGAACTTTGTAAAATAAAACAGTGTTGCAGCAGAACTGATAAGAGCTGGTTTCGGCGTGTGTAATCATTCTTTTCCTAAACCCCACAGCCTGACATTTCCATTTTAGGGGAAAGTTACTTAGTAGATATGGCAGAAAAAATATATAAGAGATTGCAAGATTTTTTTTAAAAATCACCCTATGAAAAAGAGTCATGATTTTTGTTGGAGGCAACATGAGATAGCATTTGGGTGTGGGAAGTCAAAGAAAGATGAAATCAACTGTGGGGTTTGGAATAAAAAAAAATGCCAATATCAGAATACAAAAATAAAAACTGAAACATGAAGTTTACTAGGAGAAATAAAACCATAATTTTTATTCACCCGAGACAAAAAATGATAGCCCTAGAGCAACGAAATATTGGCTAAGTCAATGACTACTGACGGTTTAAGAATAGAGAAATGACCAATCATCATTTTCAGTCTAGGGTGAATGGTCAAGGACTATATAAATGGATCTATAGGTAATTTCTCGAAAGATCTGCAATGAATTTACAACTGTGACTGTCTGTTAGTTGTAAGATGGAAAAATTAAGAAACAGATTAGTTTCTACTTTTTTTATTAAATAATTGAATTTATTGGTACATTTTAGGGATACAGTACAGTTACATTCATTGTTGGGATCTTGTACCTCTGCATGACAGGTCTTGGTTCTCATTTTTCCCCCTTGTCCCTGCCCTCCCTTCACCCCCTCCTCCCCTCCCTATTTACAAACACTTTATTTCCATCTTTTCATTTTCTCTTTTCAACTTACATACTTGTGTACATGATTCATTTCTTTGATTTTCTGTCAAAAAAGTTAACCCTCAAAAAACAAATAGCAATTCTAAAGATGAAAAAAATACAACAAAAAATTAAGAACAGATAAGGAGAAAATTGGAAAGTAGATTTTTGAAAACTAAGTGAATTTTTAAAAAGGCATAAATAACACAGAAAAAATTGAATATGCTGAAGAGGGATGAAATATTTGCTACTAATTTCTGAGTAGGAGAAAAGACAAAGAGTGGGAAAGGAATATCTGAAGATGTTTTTCTCATATGATTTCTTCCTATTTCTCTACATAGGATTTTCATTAAACATACTCTTTGTCTAACAGAGGGTCATCACTTCCTATAGAAGATTAATTATACCAAATGATGAAAATCAGGTTAAATGAGTAGAAATATTAGTGTTAAGTCATGTATTCCTTTGGAGTTGAGGTTCCCGATGTTAACAGGAAGGTAAGACTTTAGGTTATCCAGAGGACAAAAGACAAGAATATATTTAATGAATCTGACAGATGCATGGCCATATGAGAATTAAGTTATAGAAGAAAAGAGTCTGTTTATGAAAATTAAAACAAGTCCCATCCTAATGACCAAGCACATTCTAATCTGACACTGACAAGGAAAACTTGTTTCTTCCTCACTGCACTCCAATTTAAAATTACACCTCACTGTTGACCTTTCTCACAGAAAACAAACAAGGTGGCAAGTGGGGATATCGAGAAGTATGATGATTTTGGCTGAGTGGATCTGCACAACTGCTTCATGGTTCTCTTGCTAGTTTATAGGAGTGACCTCGGTCCCTGTGTGCACAGTAGCCTGGACATCACATTTCTCCAGTATGAGTACTCTTCAGCATCTGCTCAAGCCCAACTCTATCACTCTGCTCCTGGTCCTCTTCCTGAGCCTGGGGACCAGCACAGCTCAAAAAGATGAGTAAGTCAACTGCTTTTCCTTGCTATAGAAAGTCTTCCAGGGAAGACTCTTCTCCCACCCCAGGAATCCACAATCTGCCCCTTAAAATATTCTCCAGCATGAAGGTAACATAAGCATTCTCATTATTTATGTCTCTCGGTCTCACTCTTTTCCTGTTTTTGAGGTTATCAAACCCATGTCCTGCTACCACTATATTTTTAACTTATTTTTCTGTCTTGAGTTTATGCTTCTCATATTTTTTTTCCTAAATGTCAAGTATCTACAGAGATGTGGGCTTGGTCAATAGCTGGCACAAGCCTTGGATAAGATGTTTGAACTGCACGGGAGGGTCCATGGCCTTCATCACTACCAGTATACAGGGCTGTGCTAATGATCATCTCACATGGCTTAACTGGCAACAATGCTCTCCTCATGAAAATCTATGTTCTATATTGGGGTCAGGGTCTAGTAGAAAGACCTGAGTATATTTTTCAGACATTGGTTAAGAATACAATTTTTAACCCTATCTTTTCTGGAATACTTCCTATATGACATACACATGATGTGATAAAGCTAGCCTCCAGATCTAAAATTATCTGTCCAAAAAGAAAGAAAGGAAATGCCAGGTTTCAGTTCCTTATGAGAGAAAGGAGACTACATCTTTTGACTAGCGGTGAACATTGAATTCCAAAAGGAATGAGGAGTTCCCTAGGAGACATAGCATGAAGAAGACAGAATGTAAAGAGAGAAGTAGCTAGCAGATGGGAATGGAGTCACAGAGATTTTGGTGAGGAAGGAATACCTGCTAAGCCTGGGCATTTCTCTTTGCCTGTACAGCTGTCATTTCCTGGGCTTTCCCTTGATTTTGAGTTTCTGCCTCTTTTCTCATATCCAGACAAGAAATACTTTCAGTGGATATCAAAACTGTTCAAGAAAATAATGCAAATGAGGTTTTGGCAGTAATGACAGTCACAAACAACATGGATAGACCCATGGTGGTAAGTAAAGAATTTGGAATTAAGTTTGGTAAAGAAAGAGAGGAGAGGGGCCAGGGATTTAGCTCAGTGGTGCTACCACCTGCCTCGCAAGCGCAAGGTCCTGTGTTCAATCCCCAGTACCAAAAAAAAGAGAGAGAAAAGAAATATTATAGTAGAGTTAGAGTATGTCACCATTGAATTTAAATGAAAAGATTTAACATCTATCAAATGCTTCACTTGCCACATGTATTGTGTACATTGGCCTTGGACCTCTGTATTAGGATTTATGTGTTACAACTTTCCTTATAAAATTGAAGAAATAATGTTATGAAAAGGATAAGTTAGAGACATTTTTAACCAGGAGGTCAAGACTGATTTACCATGTAAAAAGAAAGGAGATTAGGAAGAAAGAAAAAGAATGAGAAGAGAGAAAAAACATAGAGATAAAAACAAAGATTAAATAATGGTCAGTGACCACATTGGACTTATGCTTTCACCTACTCCCATCTTCTGCCACCACCCCCTGCAATAATGAGTTTGAAGCAGGGAATTACTATTCAACTCTGCAGGTTGCAGTAATTGTGATCTCTCTCAAAAGTGAAAGACTACATTCAAGCAAGCAGTGGCTTCCAAGGTTCCACTCCCACCCCTGATCTCTGAACCTCTGCAGCCTCCAGCCTCACTGTTTTTGGTAACTATGTCCAGTTGCTGCAAGATTCCCTTGGGCTTTATTTTCTAATACTGAGAATTGAACCTAGGGCCTTTACACTGAGCTACATCCACAGCCCTTTATTGTTTTATTTTGAGACAGGGTCAAACTAAGTGTCTAAACTGGATAAGACAGGGCTGTGCTAATGATCATCTCAGATGGCTTAACTGGCAACAATGCTCTCCTCACGAAAATCTATGTTCTATATTGGGGTCAGGGTCTAGTAGAAAGGATGGGTTGTAAATTGTAATACTCCTGCCTCAGCCTCCCAGAGTGCTGGCATTACAAACATGCCAGGTTTCCCTTCAGCTTTTTAGAAAACACGCACAAAACTGAAATTTGAAGAGGTACCAAAAACTTTGAGAGAAATACAAATATAGTACCTAATACTTATTCAAACATAAATGATGCTACAAATGCTTTTGATGTTATTTCAGAACGACAACATCTTGACACTTTCTCCTGCCTAATCTGGCCACAACAGATTGCTTCTCCCATTTGGAGAAACATCATTCCCTATATCCTCTCCTTGATGAAGTTTTATAATTTTATTGGCTGAGGAAAAATAGGTGATAAAAACTACTCAGCTACTCAGTCACAAAGCACAAAAACTCACAAACCCATCCAAACAAGACAGTCCTTAGGCTCAGGGGAACAAGGACCATGTCACAAAGCTGAGAAGAAGGATAGTGGAGTTAATACATTCTGTTCTCATCTCTCTTGGTTTACAAAAAGTTAATATCATTTCCCACTGACTCTACTGAGAGTGTCAACCCTAGGATACATTAGGTCCAACTAGTGCCCCAGAAATAGCCCAATAGTAGTGCTCCCTTGGCCCTGCTAATGCTAAAATAAAGAACTACGCACCCTTTCACAAACCAGCTGATGAGTTAGATGCTAACTAGACCCAGACAGTGATGTTTACCTCCACTCCATGAGATGGAATCAGACATATGTGATATCTGACAATTTCTTCAAATTAAATTATTAAGCTTTAATCACTCACCAGGCCAAAGAAAACATTGTTTTGTTTTCTATAATGCAGATTAAATTTGAACAAGGCATACAAAGATAATTATAAAAAAGTTGGCTACAGTCAAGTAAGCATGATAGCTGGTGGAGGGGAACTCTAGGTGGCTCCTTCCTTCCTGTAGCACCGTAAACTATGCTAATTTTACTTAATGGATAATTCAGTGCTGCTTCATTCTGATCTGCACTCTTTAACCTTGTCTTACCTTCTCCTCAGATTAAAGTCAGCACTGAGAACAACCCAAGCATTACTTACCCTAACGGTCATTTCGTTTACATTGCCTGTGTGTCCGGTACACGCACTTTCTTCTGGGATATTATAGTCTCAGGTAAGTGAGACTACATCCTAACTAATCATGAATACCAGATAGGAGGAATATGAGAGAGCTTACAGGGGGAAAAGAAAATCAGGATGTAGCAGAAAGCAAAGGAGTAAGGTACTGGAATGAGACACAGCAGAGACAGGAAGTGTGGGCGAGGGGCTCAACATGAAGGAAGAGTAGTTGGCTGGTAACGCCTGAGCCTTGTGTATAAGACTACAAGTAGAAACTGACAGAGACATGGCAGAAGGGAAGAGATAGGTTGTGGGTAGAGCCTACATGAGAAGACCAGAGACGAAGCCTTGTGCAATCCTGTATCCTAACAGTTCTGCTTCCTCTCTCCAGAGACCACTGACATTGTAGGGATAGCTGAAGTTGTGTCAGATGAGAACATATGCCTTCCTGGGGAGGATCTGTACCCTGCAGTGGGCTATCGAGTGTCTGCCACTTACACTATCTATTAACACCCTAAGTTGGAAGATCTGCTGTGACTCTTGGTCCCTGGAATCTACCTCTTTGAGGAACTCTCCCTGAGTTTATGATATCCCTATGGGCAATAAACTTCCTACAATTTTGCAATGAATTATTTGTGTCCTTTCTCCAAAACTGAATCTGCACGGGTATCCCAAGGGTTCTTCTGTAGTACCAGGGAGGAGAAAATCCAGGGCCTCTTTCACACTTTGCATGTGCTGTGCTACTGAGCTACACTCTCAGTCCAAAGGTCCTTAAGTGTTGATCTTTTAAGACATGACACAATGAGCTCCCTAGTGAATAAGAAAAATCTCAGACATTGTATTAGAGTTCTATAGAAGACTGTGTTTTACTAAGCTGATAAACTTTCCTACCTCAGTCAAGCTGAAATATCACAACTAATTGTCACAGACAGGAATGTTCACCATTTCACATCAAAGAAAACATTACAACAGAAAGGGTAAGCAATTGTCCCTGGTGCAACACCAAAAATTAAATGTTTAATTGAGGAGAGACTGCAAGTTCTCTTACCATTTCCATTCACCTACATCCAGCCTCCCCTCTCAGCTGCCTGAAAAGTTAGCTCATTTGAGTCCCCCACATGATTATACCTTGCTACTTTTCAACTGGTAGCAAAAAATACACTCAGAATTTTCAGTGCATTGGGTTCCTAACTACACTGTGTATAAACCCTTGCCTTTTCTCACAGTAAGGAAAAACTCAGAAAGCTACATAAAGCCAAGTATTAGTGGGGAATGAGAGGATATACAAAGCATTAAACACTGCAGATGGGGGTGTATAAGGAGCTGCAGCCTTTTGAAAAATAATGTAGCATTACATAGTCAAATTAATTGCACACATACACTATGACCCAGAAGCTCCATAACTGGAAGTGATTATAAAAGACACAACTTTCATCCTTGGATTTTCAGGTCAATTCATTCTAGCTACTAAGGACACAATCATCAAGAACTATTCTTCTAAAATATATGCTATATCTTCAATAACATCACCGTTATCTTAAAGGATGTGATCCTTAAGTGATCTTCTTAACTAGTTATCTAAAAGGCTTTTCCAGCATGCTCTACACCAATGATTCCCCAATAACCCAGTGAATAGCCAGGCCAGGAGACTCTTAATCATATGCCCATTATAGCAACATCATCATCATCATCATCATCATCATGACGATGATGATGCTTTCATCCCCTGCTGATATGATAGTGTCAGCATTTCTAGCACTAAGAAGGCTGAGGAATGAGGATTGTAAGTTCAAGCTAGCCTGAGCAATAGAACAAGTTCAACATCAGCCTCGTCTTAAATAAAAACAGAATATATATTATTTTCAGTAAAGACACACTGCTGCCCCTTTTAAAGTCAAAGATAATCAGCATAATTATCTTTCTACCAAATACTTGGATCATCCTCCTAAAAGATAGCATTCCAAGGAGGTCTCAGCATTAACATCTGTTGTTGAAAAGTTTGATGCATCAATACAGAAAGCACTTATGTTGAGAGAGAGTCTATATTATTTGGCACATGCATAGTATGAATCACTACCTCATTAGCCATCACATGAGCACTAGGCAGGTGAGAAAGAAGCTCGCCAACATCTGTCCATTGAACCAGACCTTCTGTTTTCCTTCTTGTTTATCATTTCCTCTGTGTTGAAAGTCTCTTGAGCACTAGCATGAGGCACAAAGATCCATACACTTTGCGTTCACATCTAGAGCTTCATCTAGATGTCTTCTCCAGATCCTGTGCCTCAGCTCATGCTACTACCTGAGAAATGCAGGACACCTGTAAGCCACGAGTTCATGAGAACAAGAGATAGCTTAGTTGTACATAAATGTGTAGGAAGTAGAGGCTGAGCAGCTCTATTGTAGAACATATAGGGATAGGTCTGAGAGTTCCTGTGATGGTATTATTTCTTTATTTTTGAAAGGTATAAATCTACTACTAATTGTTTATTTTATTGCTTAACTTTTTAGCAATAAACCTCTTGGCACAATGAGTTCAAGAAAATAAAGTAAAAGGTAATAAAAATTTAAGTACTGAATTTTCACTTCTCAAGAAAGTTGGTGAACAAGGGATTTAGCTCAGTGGTTCCACTGCCTAACTCACAAGTGCAAGATCCCAAAATCGATCCCCAGTACCAAAAAAATAAATTCAAAAAAAAGAAAGAAATTTGATGTACTTTATAGCAGTTTACACAATATGTTTGCTGCCATTCCCTACTTATGATAGTGCTATAATAATACCACTGACCAGTTGAAACCTGCTCTGTCAACATCTACTTCTAAAGTTAGTTCTTACTTAAAGAAAACTGCCTCAAAATTAGATTAATATGAACTTGGACAACATATATTTCATGTTGCACATAACTTTTCATTTGGACATAATACTTTCATCTAAACTAAGAAAAAAGAGGAAAAACTCAAATAAATAAAATTAGAAATAAAAGCAGAATCCTTACAATACTGCTATAGAAATAAAACTGATTTTTTTTTTTTGTACTGGGGATCGAACTCGGGACCTTGTGTTTGCAAGGCATGTGGTAGAACCACTGAGCTAAATCCCCGGCCCAATAAAACTGATTTTAAGAAACAACTGTGAACAATCACTGCCAACCAATTAGATTACCTAGGAGAAATAGAGGAATTCCAAGAAACATGCAACCTCCAAGACTGAATGTTGAAGAAATAAAAAATCTGAACAGATCAATAATAAACATAAAGAGACTGAGTCAATAATCAAAAAATTCCCAACAGAGAAAACCTCAGAACCAGATAACATCGGTGAATTCAAGCAAACATTTATAGAAAGATTAATGTCAATCTTTCTCAAACTTTGTCACTAAAAAAGAAAAGAACACTGCCAGTCTCTTTTCATGAAGCTTAGATCACCTTAACCCCAAACACAGACAATGATATCAAAAGAAAAGATTATTGACTAATATGACTGTGAAGATTAGTCAAACATTCTCAACCAAACACTACAAACAGCATTCAAAACATCAAAGGGCTCATTCTCCATGACCAAGTTTTATTAACAATGGGTTTCAAAGATTTCACGACTTACACAAATAAAAAATGTAACACTCCACATTAACCAAATGAAAGACAAACATCACATGATCATCTCAATGGACACAAAAAATTCTATGAAGTTCAGCAGTTTCAATAAAAGACCCCACAAGCCAGGTAGAGGAAAAAATATCTCCATATAATAAAAACCACATCTAACAAGTCCATGGCTAGCTAACAGCAGGACTAAAATCCCTAGTCTGGCTATTTCTTTTCAACAAAGTACTGACTACAAGTCCCACCCAGAGCAACTAGGAAAAAAATAAGAGGCATCTAAATGGGAAAAGAAAAAGTAAAATGTCATGTTTTACATTTTCAAATCAAAGGGGTGTGGGGGGGTATACAAATAAGGAACTAAAAGCAATTAATGTGTAACATTATTATTAAAAGAAAAATTTCCCAATAGCACCATATCACTTTTATATATTTTCACAGTCTTTCAAATAGAAAAATTAAGTAACAGTTAATTATCATAATGTTTCATTCAAATAACAGATTGTAACAAAAAAATCCAAAAAGTGAAAGGAAGACTTTTAGAAGCTCTTTCTTTAAAGAGGAAATGGGGGCCAGGGATTTAGCTCAGTGGCACCACACCTGCCTTGCAAGCACAAGGTCCTGAGTTCAATCCCCAGTACCACAAAAAAATAAAATAAAAAAATAAAAAGATGAAATGAACGATATTCCAGTATCCACTGCTGGCACTAATTTAAATGCCAAACTTGAAGATAATAATGTTTTGAAACTTATATGAATGCAAATTTTAATGGTGCACAATATAGTCCCAAAAGTTTGTTTTTACCAAATTCATAAATCTGTAAAACAGAAAGACAAATCGAATTTTTGGTGATACAAACATAATTCAAAATAGCATTCAAATATTCTGAGATACTTTAAAAGTCAAAACAGAAGCTGCAATGTATAACCTTTGCAAATATATCTTTATGTGCACAGAGTAGGTGAACTACCAAGTTTGTATAATAAACCTCATATTGAGTGCCAAAAATACTTCTGCATGTCAGTACACATATTTTCTTTTTACTTTTGCTTATATCACTGTTCATATATTCTGGCACATTTAAAGAGCTATTTCACTAATTTAGATTCCTAAATTTGTGACAATTTCACTGAACATTTTAGCAAACAATTCCTTTAAGTTTTGATGATTTTTTTTTTGTAAAATTGGGATGAAATATATGATTTTTAAAGTTTTAAATTTCTAAAGCTTTGAGTAAATCACAATGATTGAAACACAATTTATAAATAAGCTTTGTAGATCCAGTGGAACGTGGAGGATGGGGTCAGCTGTGCAGAGACCCCATCCTTGCTCTGGCCTGCATCAAGCAAACTGATCAGGGCTGGTTAGCCACAGTGGGCCTTCTCTCACCCCTGCCCTCACCCCAGCCTGCATCCAGCAGAACATGGAGGACCAGGTCAGCCATGCAGAAATCCTGTCCTTGCTCCAGCCTACATCAAGTGGACCAGTGAGGACCAGTGAGGACAGATGAAAGTGCCTCTGCAACATCCTCACACCACCCCACTTAACCCTCCAATGCTCTCAGGCCTCCTGATTGTGCTGGTTCTTGGATCCACTCTGCAGAGGCACAGGGGGTCATAAAGTTCATTTTTCTGAGCTCCAGAAGATAAAACAGAAGTGAACAATAGAGATAAAGGAACATCAAACCTCCATAGTTGGTAAATTGGAGGGATCACCACCTTCCATCAGAACTTTGAATATCATCAGAGAAAGGGCAGAGGGAACCTGTAGTAGAATCTTTCAGAGTTTAACCCTGCAGGAGGTCAGGGAGCTCAATCTGGGCCTTGCAGCCCGAATTCAGCTTGAAACTCAGGGGTCTGCCATTGGCTAGTTGAGACTAAATGACTTAGTTCTGCACATTGCTGTGTACACTGTCTATTGTGACAGCACAGATATACCCTGAAAGAGGCCCTTCAAATTTTTTCTTCTTTCCTTTCCTCATTCCATTCTGCAAATTCTTTCTTTTTTCAGTCTTCTTTTTCCAATGCAGTCTCTTGCTCCCCCATATTATTCGTCATCTCCCTTTCTGTTCCTATTCCTGTCCTAACTTGGATTTCTTCTTTTTTTGTTTTTTCTTCTTTCTTCATTTGATAGGGAAAACTTTTATAGTGAAAACGTAAGAAATGTCACAATGTAAGATAACCTTTCCCTTTGCTCTATTTAGTTCAGCATCTAGTCTCTAAAAGGTTCATAAATGAAAAGAATCACTGCTAGCTTTGTTGACCAAACACCTCCTTCCCCCTTGGCTAGAATAGATAAATCCTAAAGGTAACTTCCCCTAACAAAGAATGTCATTGAAATTCAACTGCCTTGACACCATGTTTTGGGTATCAGCAATGTGAACTGTGAAAATGCATTGTAACCAACTGAATAAGATCAAGGCTGTAAAACCCTAAAAAAGAAGGAGTTGTAACTCAAAGGGGGAGTCAATCAGGGCACTGCCATTAGGTATCATTGAGCCCCATCAAAGGAGTAAACATTTTTTATTTTACTTCCATTCTGCTGCCTCTCTGTGTGTCCCTTGCCAATTCCTTCCATAATACATTTTCTTTTCATCTCTTTTTCCTTCACTCAAGGGTCACTAGTTTCAAAGGAAAGTGAGCCCCTATTACTATTAAGTTGTTTTATTCTTGTCCTTATTCTGTACTGTGTCTTTCCCTCTTGTCTTCAACAGTTTCCTAAAGTTTGTGTGCTCATCCTGTGTCCCCTGGCTTCACTTGAAACCTTCTGCAATTCTTCTACCTATTTATTTCTCTAATCCTAACTCTGTCTAAACCCCCATCCAAAAGGGTAAAGTTATGATACTCAAGAGTTTATTCACTGTAAACATACTTTGAGCTTCTCCTTGATTTTGATTTAATTTGCATGGTTTAAAGGTGATACCTTACTGACTACTATAAATGGTCAGTTTTTAAGCTGTGCTTGATGCTATTGTATTGCTGATTGTATCAATTGGGCTAAAAGGTTGTGATTGATTTAATGAGTTGTCCTTTCTGATATTATGAAATGAGAGTGTCTGTTGAGTTATTAGAGACTCAAAAGCTAAAGCACAACTATCAGGAATGTTTAAGTAATAACCCAGGAATTAAACCAAGGACAACCCAAGAACAAAAATAAAAATGAGAAAATACTTAAGCAAGACACAAAGACAGACTTCCAGTTCACCAACAGCAAACTCTAGGGGAAATGAGATTTAAAAGTCTGACAATGAACCACCAGGACATCCTGAACTCATAACACAGGAAGTAACAAAACAAATCAATTAGGCTCTAGAAAAATTCAAAACAGAAATAATTTCCCAGATAACTACAGAGGTAGTGAGAAGAATCAAAGACATGATTAGAGACACTAGAACAGAAACTGACAAAAAAATAGATGACCTCAGGACCATGATAGAAGCCATGAAGGCCCAGATTAAAAAAGAAATGGAAACTATGAAGGCCCAACATAGGAAAGAAATGGAATCCATTAAACAGATTCAAACAGATATCCAGGAGATTAAAACCTCTATTGAAAGGATAAATGAATGAGAAGATAGAATTTCAGATATAGAAGATAGGATTGCAGTCAGCGACCATGAAAAGAGAGATCTCTTTAAAACAGTAAGGGATTATGATAAATCAATCCAACAACTCTTAGATGATGCAAAGAAGAAGAATATAAGACTGATAGGAATCCATGAAGTAGCAGCAGAAAGTACAAATGACATTAAAAAACTGTTCACAGAATTAATGATAGAAAACTTCCCAAACAGAGGGGAAGAATTTGACATACAGATATGTGAGGCATATAGGACTCCAACTAGCCATAATAAAAAAAAAAAAAAACCCTACTCCTAGACATATAATAATCAAGATCCCAGAAACCCAAAAGAAGAACAAAATCCTACAAGCAGTAAGAAAAAAGAAACAAATCACATGGAAAGGAAAGCCTGTCAGAATAACAGCAGATTTTCAACACAAATCCTCAAGTCAAGGAGAGACTGGAGTGAGGTATTCCAAGTCCTAAAAGAAAACAACCTCCAACCTAGTCTGATGTATCCTGCAAAACTCTCTTTCAAAATGAATGGATGGGGAAATAAGATACTTCCATGACAACACCTGAGAAACTTCATGAATACCAGACCAGCACTACAAGCAATTCTAAACAATATCCTAGAAAAAGACAATGAAGGTCACAACACCATGAGTCCCAACAGAGCAAATCAATTAGGCAAGGCAAGAAAATAAAAGAAGGGGAAAAATTAAAAAGAGCCAAGAACAGGACAATAGGATGACAATAATAAGTCAGCACATATCAGCTATAACCATCAATGTCAATGGCCTCAATTTACCAATCAAAACAAACAGACTGGCAGAATGGATTAAGAAGCAAAATCCAAACAATAGGCTGTATACAAGAAACACACCTAGTGCAAATAGAAGCCCACAGACTGAAAAGGAAAACAGTTCTCCATGCAACAGGAGCCCAGAAAAAAGCAGGGGTAGCTATCTTCTTCACAGACAAAATAAATTTCAAACCAAAACTGATTAAGACAGACAAAGAAGGCCTCTACATCCTTGAAAAAGTGACAATTCAAGAGGAAGAGATGACAATCATAAATATATATGCACCAAACATTAATGCTTCCAACTACATAAAACAAATTTTAAGTAACATGAAAAACCAAATAAGGACTAATGCAATTGTAGTGGGGGACCTAAAGACCCCACTAACACAAATAGATAGATCATCTAGGAAAAAAATCAACAATGAAATACTAGAACTGAACCAAGCTTTTGAACATATGGATTTAACAGACGTCTACAGTGTTCCACCCCACAAAATCAGAATATATTCTTTTCCACTGCACATGGATCATTCTGCAAAATAGACCACATACTAGCTCATAAAACAGGTTTAAATAAATGCAAAGGAATTGAAGATATCCCATGTATATTATCAAATCATAGTGCAATTAAGCTGGAAATCAATAGCATAAGAAACTGCAAGAACTTCACAAACACATGGAAATTGAACAACATTTTCCTGAACAATTAATGGGTCACAGAGGAAATTAAAGAAGAAATTAGACAGTTTTTACAAATATATGATAATGTCAGTATAGCAAACAGGAATCTATGATACACGATGAAAGCAGTTCTATATGGAAAATTCATAGCATTGAATGCCCACACTAGGAAAAAAAGAGTGAGCTCAAATACACAACCTAATAATGAATCTTAGACTCCTAGAAAAAGAAGACCAAGAAAAATCCAAAGCTCATACACAGAAATTATAAAGATTAGAGCAGAAATCAATGCAACAGAAACTAAGAAAATGATATCAAAAAATGAATGAGTCAAAGAGTTGGTTTTTGAAAGAATGAAATTGATAAGCCCTTAGCCAAACTTGTCAAAAAAAGGAAAGAAAGGGCTCAGATCCATGCAATTAGGAATGAAAAAGGTAAAGTCACACCAGATGCAGCAGAAATCCAGAGGATCATCAATTCCTACTTTGAGAACCTGTTCTCTAACAAAATGAAAAACGCAGAAGAAATGGACAGATTTCTAGGTACATATGAATTATCAAAGTTGAATGAAGGAGATAAAAAAATTGAAACACCCCAATTACATTCAGTGAAATTGAAAATGTAATTAAAAGTTACCAACGAAGAAAACTCCAGGTCCTGATGAATTCACCACTGAATTTTACAAGACATTTAGAGAAGAACTACTGACACTACTCTTTAAACTTTTCAATGAAGCTAAAAGGGAAGCAATACTTCCAAATTCATTCCTGGAAGCAAGTGTTACTTTGATTCCCAAACCAGGGTAAGACCCAACTAAAAGAGAACTACAGGCCAATCTCCTTAATGAATACTAGATGCAAAAATCCTTAATAAGATACTGGCAAACAGAATATAGAGGGTCATCGAGAAGATCATACACCCTGACCAAGTCGGATTTATTCCAGGGATGCAAGGATGGTTCAACATACATAAATCAATAAATGTAATACACTGCATTAACAGAGTCAAGGACAAAAACCATATAATCTTCTTTATAGATGCAGAAAAAGCATTTGACAAAATTCAATACCCATTCATGATAAAACCTCTGCAAAAATTGGAATAGATGGTTTATATCTCAACTTGATAAAGGCTATCTATGAAAAACCAACAGCCAACATCATATTAAATGGCCAAAAACTGAAAACTATCATGTTAAAATCAGGAACAAGTCCAGGACACCCACTACCAATACTCCTGTCCAATATAGTTCTGGAAACATTAGCCACAGGAACTGGACAAGAGAAAGAAATTAAAGCAATAAAGATAGGAAAGGAAAAAGGTAAACTGTCATTATTTGCTGATGATACGACACTCTATATTGAAGACCCAAAAAATTCCACCAAAATGCTTCTAGACTTAATTGACACTTTCAGCAGAGTAGCTGAATACATGGTCAACACTCAAAATCAATAGCCTTCTTATACATAAACAACAGACTCACTGAGAGAGAAATTGGGGAAGCAATTCCTTTCATAATAACCTTCAAAATAAAAATGAAGTATCTAGAAATCAATCTAACAAAAGAAGCAAAAGACCTCTACACTGAAAACTACAGCTCTCTGGAAAAAAAAAAAAAAAAAAAAAAAAATAAAGATTGAAGAGGATATAAGAAAATGAAAAGATAACACCTGCTCCTGGGTAGGAAGAATCAACATAGTGAAAATGGCCATACTACCAAAACTGCTATACAGACTCAATGCAATGCCAACTGAAATAACAGTGTATTTCACAGAACTAGAGAAAATAATCCAAAAATTCATTTGGAACCAGGAGAGACCTAGAATAGCAAAAGTTATACTAGGCAACAGAGACATGGCAGCGGGTATAACAATTCCCAATTTGAAACTATACTACAAAGCTACTGTGATAAAAACAGCATGGTACTGGCAAAGAAACAGACCTGAGGATCAGTGGAACAGACTGGAAGATACAAAAACAACTCCAGATATACTCAGCTGCCTCATCTTTAACAAAGGAGCTGACCATCCTCACTGGAGGAAAGATAGCCTCCTTAATAAATGGTGTTAGAAAACCTGGATCTTAACCTGCCACAGATTAAAACTAGACCCTTATCTTTCACCATGCACTAAACTAAAATACAAGTGGATTAAAGATCTAAATATTAAAAAGTAGATACTAAATTTGCTGGAAGATAAGTTAGGCAGATCTCTTGAAGACACTGGCATAGGAAAAGACTTTATGAACAAATCCTCAGTGGCATGGGAACTAGCACAAAGAATCAACATCCGGGATCTCATCTTATTGAAAAGTTTCTGCAGTGCAAAAGAAACCACCAACAGAGCTAAGAGACAACCTACAATGTGGGAAAAAATTTTTACCAGCTGCTCCTCAGACAAAGGACTATTATCCAGAATATAAAAAAGAACTCAAAATAATCAGCCTCCCTAAATATAAAGACACGATTCAAAAATGGGCATCTGAAATGAACAGATGTTTCTCAGACAAAGAAGTAAAAGCAGCAAATAAATATATGAAAAAATGTTCACATCACTGGTCATTCGAGAGATGTGGGTGAAAACAACACTGAGATTCCACCTCACCCCAGAAAGATTGGCTGCTATCAGAAATCAAACAATAACAAATGCTGGGGGGTGTGGTAAGAAAGGAACACTTCTCCATTGTTGGTGGGAGTGCAGACTGGTGCAACCACTATGAAAATCAAAATGGAGATACCTCAAAGAACTAGGATTTGAGGTTCCATTTGACCCAGCCATCCCTCTGCTGGGTATCTTTCCAAAAGAATTAAAAGAATCATACCACAGTGATACATGTGCACCCATGTTTATAGCGTCACAGTTTGTAATATCTAAAACTTGGAACAAGCCCAACTGCCCATCAGTTGGAGACTAGATAAAGAAGATGTGTTTTTTCTATAAAATGGAATACTATTCAGCCATAAAGAATGAGAAAGTAGAGTCATTCATGGGGAAATGGATGCACATTGAGGTCAAATTCTTAAGTGAAATAAGTCACACATGTGTAAATACCAAATAGTTTCTCTGGTGTGAAAAACTAAAAGAGTAAATAAGATCCAAATGATAATGTGAAATAGGAAGAATAGGGCTAAATGTGTAGGGGAAGTGGGAAGAGTAAGGCAAAGGAAATAAGGGAAAAGAAAAGATATGAGAAAATGAAAAACTGGAAATAGAGTTTTTATAAATAGGGAAGGGAGGAGGGGGTGAAGGCAGGGAAGAGGTATGGGGAAAAAATGAGAACCAAGGTCATGTAAAGGTACAAGATCCCAAAGATGAATGTAACTGTACTATATACCTAAAATGTACCAATAAACTCAATGAGAATAAAATACAAAATAATGATGTTATCCTGCAAACACCTTATTAAATGAAGAATGAATGTTCTCACCTATGTTTATGGAGAGAATAAACAACTTTTTCCTTAGAATTCTGCCTACAGGTCTCAATTATGTTGAGAAGAAGTTTGCAGTCTTTTCAAAATCATTATTATTTTGCTCTGTCACAAGACATGTCTTTCAGATTTGTGCAATAAAAATACTCACTCAGAAAATAAATAAATAAATAAATAAGCATTGTACATTGCCATTTTCCCTATACAAATAAGGAAGAAACTAAATAAATGAAGCCAATAGTGCTCAACGATGTCAAAGATTTAATACAAAAATTTAAAAATTGTGCCAGTGTATCTATTGAAAGAATATTTTAATAGAGCTATTCTTTCTGTTGGATAAACATTATGCATTACAATGAAATAAAATATTTAGAAAGGCATCAGTGATACAGAATTAAAAATAAATATAACAAAAAGTTCATTATATTATCTCAATATGTAACAAGAAAATTGCCTGTTTATGTTAATAATATTCAGTTAATGAATAAAAAGAACTTTTTATTTCACTTTAGACAGTAAGGATATTTGTTGTTGTAAAGTACTTTTAGAATAGATCTACATTGTTAGTCTACCAACAAATGAAAAGTTTTAATCAATAAATTTATATTTCTAATAACTACATAGTTTCCTTTTCCTTCCTTTGGGGGAGGCGTAGTGAGACTGGGTCTCACTACGTAGTTCAGACTGGCCTTGAACTTGCTATATAGCCCAGGCTAGTCTTGAACTCCTTGAGACTCCTGTCTCAGCCTCCGTGGTGCTGGGATTATAGCCATGGCCCACCGTGTATGCTATAACTAGATAGTTTTAATCCCTGAAGCAATTGTTACATATGCAAAAGCGATCTATTTGAAAAAAAGAGATCTATTTGCATAATACATTACATAGCTTCCTTACTTGGAATATGGAATAAAGAGATTATCAGTGTGTTTGTCTGCCACACACCACAGGAACTGAAGTATTTGTTGACATTGTTTGGGAGCTGGGTATCTGCCCTGAAGATCTAGCAGTGGTGCCCATCAAAGCATGCAAGTTTTATATTGTGCATACCTTGTCCATACTGTAATGGAAACCCTCATGTGTCTCACAACACCTATGTGGTTTCTTCTAAGTCAGTGTGGCTGGGGTATCTATGGTAGGCTCTAAAATGAACTTCTCACAAGCTTCCCACATTCTGCTATACTTCTCTCCAAAATCTGTCCTCAAAATCCTCTTAGAACCACAAATTTCAGACAGAAAAAACAGGGAAAAAAATTATAGAATTGGAGGGCAGGGGTAAGGGGAAAAAATGAGAACCAAGACTTGTCATGTAGAGGTACAAGATCCTGACAATGAATGTAACTGTACTGTATCCCTAAAATGTACCAATAAACTCAATTAAAACTGAAAAAAATTATAGAATTTATAAATTTCACAGAAATGGAAAATAAATATATGAAAAAATGATCAACATCATTGATAATTCAAGAGATGCAAATTAAAACAATGCTGAGAATGGCTACTATCACGAAATCAATCAATATCAAATGCTGGAGAGGCTATGGGAGAAAATGAACCTTTCCCCACTGTTGGTGGGAGTGTAAACTCATATAACCACTGTGGAAATCAGTGTGGAGACTTCTCAAAGAACTAAAACTAGAGGTTCCTTTTGACCCAGCTACATCTCTTCTTGGTATCTTCCTGAAAGAATTAAAAACATCATACCACAGCAATATATGTGCACCCATGTTTATAGCAGCACAGTTTGTAATAGCTAAATCTTGGAAACAAACCAAATGCCCATCAAATGATGAGTGGCTAATGAAGAGGTGGGTTTTTAATATGATGAAGTATTACTCTGCCATAAAGAATGGTGAGCTTCAGGCATTTACAGCTAAATGGATGGACTGAGACCATACCATACTCTTAAGTGAAATAAATTGGACACACGTTTAAATACCACATTGTTTCTCTGAAGCTGAATGTGGAAATAAGGACTGAGATATATAATGTATGTTGGGAAATGGGAAGAAACTGTTCAAATAAAAAGGGGAACAAGGGAGGCAGGAGGGAAAAAGGAAGGAAAGAAGCAACAAGAAAAAAGTGAAAGTAGAAGAAAAAATGGAAACAATGTCTTTGTACATAGAGAGGAGAGGGGAATGGGGGGAATAGGATAAAATTTTTTAAATTTATTTATTAAAAAAAGAATTCATAAATTCCAAATATGACCAACATAAGACAGAATGTCTGATATGCAAGACAAAATGGAAATTATAAAGTAATCAAACAAACATTAAAAAATATGGGAATGAAAAAAATCATCCACAGAAACCACAGAAAATATAGAACCAATAGGAAATTTAATAACATATACATGAATACCCAATGTGACATACAAGAAATCAAAGAATGACAACCAGTTTCTGGAAGTCAGCGAAAATACCTTGACAACATTCTGGAATATATGGGACACAATGAAAGCAGTCCTAAGAGGAAAGATCACTGTGATCAATGCTTACATCAGAAAAACGCAGCTAACTCAAATAAATAACCTAATGAAGAACTTAAGATACTGGAGAAACAACAACAACAACCCAAGCCTAAAATGAAATTAATGAGGTAAATGATAAAGAACTGGGCAGAAATCAATGAAATTAGACTAAAAAATAGTAATACAAAGAATCAACAGATTGCTGGTTCTTTGAAAGAATAAACAAAATCTATAATCCCTTAGCTAAACTTATGAAGGAGAAAAGAAACTCACATCAATGCAATCTGAAATCAAAAAGGCAAAATCGCAATATACATCACTGAAAATCCAGAAAATAATTAGCAATTGTTATGAAAAATTGTATTTAAACAAATTGGAAAATCTTGAAGAAATGAACAGATTCATAAACTCCTTAAAATTACCAAAGCTAACCCAACAAGACACAACAATGCTGAACAGTCCAATAACAGGCAAGGAAAGAGAGAATAATCTTTAAAAACCTACCAACCAGGCGGGGTTGCAGGGAGAAAAGGACCCTTCTCCACTGTTGGTGGGAGTGCGGACTGGTGCAACCACTATGAAAATCAATATGGAGATACCTCAAAGAACTGGGACTCGAGGTTCCATTTGACCCAGCCATCCATCTGCTGGGTATCTTTCCAAAAGAATTAAAAGAATCATATCACAGTGATGTATGCGCACCCATGTTTATAGCAGCACAGTTTGTAATAGCTAAAACTTGGAAACAGCCCATTTACCCATCAGTTGGAAACTGGATAAAGAAGATGTGGTTTTTCTATAAAATGGAATATTACTCAGCCATAAAGAATGAGAAATTAGATTCATTCATAGGAAAATGGATATATATTGAGGATATATTCCTAAGTGAAATAAATAAATCACACATGTGTAAATACCGAATAGTTTCTCTGCTGTGAAAAACTATAATAGTACATAAGAGCCTAATGATATAATTGACTATGTGAAATAGGAAGAAAAGTGCTAAAGGTGTCAGGAAAATGGGAAGGGTAGGGGAAAAGTAATAAGGGAAAAAAAATATGACAAAATGAAAAAATGGAAATAAACTGTTTGTAAATTGGGAGGGGAGGAGGGGTGAAGGGAGGTCACAGACAAAGGGAAAAAAATGAGAACCAAAACCTGTCATGTAAAGGTACATGATCCCAATAATGAACATAATTGTATTGTATACCTTAAATGTACCAATAAACTCAATAAAAGGAAAAAAACAACTACCAACGAAAATAAGAGGGGCCAGGGATTCAGCTCAGTGGTGCCGCTGCCTGCCTTGCAAGCACAAAGACCTGAGTTTGATCCCCCTACTAAAAAAAAAAAAAAAAAAGTCCAAGACCTGCTAAATTCTACAAAATCTTTAGGGAGCTTATACTAACAATACATCTCAAACTGTTCAATGAAATTTAAAAGGATGAAATGCTTTCAACATCATTTATGGAAGCCAGCATCACTTTGATCCCAAAACCAAAATAAAATTTTTTTAAAATACAGGCCAATCTCCTTAATGAACATAAATGCAAAAATCCTTAATAAGATATATTACCAAATACAATACTTTAGATTATCAAAAATATCATATATAATGACCAAATAGGTTTCATCCCAGAGCAGCAAGGATATATTTAAATATAATACAAATATAATATATATAAATATAATATAAATATAATAAATGTAATACACCACATGCCCAGAAAAAAAGAACAAAAACCACAGTATGATACCAGTAGATGTAAAAAAGGATTGATGAAAATCCAACACATCCTCATGATTTTTTTAAAAATCTGGAGAAAATAGATATAGAAGGATGATACCTCAATTTGATAAAAGTTATTTATGAAAAACCAATGGCCAATATCATATTAAATAGGGAAATACTGAAAATATTCCCTCTAAAATTGGGAACAGGTCAAGGATGCCCACTATCTCTACTTCTATCCACCATAATACTTCAAACATTAGACAGAGCAATCAGGCAAGAGTAAAAATAAAAGGGGTACATATAGAAAATGAAGAACTTAAATTATATTTGCAGATGATGTGATACTCTACATAGAAGACTCAATTTCATGAAAAAAATCAAAATTAATAAACTATTTCATTAAGGTAGCAGGATACAAAATCAACATGCTAAAATCAATACCATTCGCATACTCCAATAATGAACTTGATGAGAAGGAAATTATTAAAACAATACTATTCACAGTAGCATCAAGAAAAATCAAGTACCTAGGAATTAACCTAGGCAGGGAAATGAAAGCCCTCTACAAAAAAAGAGGTCATATTAAAGAGGGCATCAGAAAATAGAAAGATATCCCCTTACCCTGGACAGGCAGAACCAATATTGTCAAAGTGATCATACTCCCAAAACTGTTAAACAGATTCAACACAATGCTGACAAAAAAGACCAATAGTGGCACCTCATTTCTCTGAGCACCCATATTCTGTTCTTGACTGTGTTCTATATCTGCCTCTAATAAATCCTTTTGATGTCTCTTTCTTTAAATGCCAATAGAATTCTTCACAGAACTAAGAAAACAATCCTAAAATGCATATGGAACAAGAAGAGATTCAGAAGTGGGCATGGCAGCACTTCTATATGAAGAGTATGTTTAATGAAAATCCCAGGAAGAGAAATGGAAAGAAATGTCATAAGAATAGGAGAGGCCAGATATATGTGCTCCGTTTTCTTATACTGTCAGTTAGCAAGCAGCTGGTTAATTGTTGTTCTGTGTATTATTCCTCCTAGGATGCATGCGTTACATTATTTGTGTGGGAGATGCAATTGTGTAGCTTTCCGGAAAGATCTTATTGTCTCAGCTCTCTCCTTCTCTCATTTCAATTTTTGCTCAACAACACAGGAAATTCAGATGTAGGGACAGATGTCAGTTTCTGTCATTGAAGGATCTTTGTGATAATCTCCAGTCATCTGCAAGAATATTTTGAAGTGCTAGCTTGGTCGTCAAGGATTTCTTCAGTTTTTCTTTGTAATGAAAGTATCTTATTTCTCCATCAATTTTGAAAAATAGTTTTTTATGGTACCTCAATATGGGCTGGAGATTGTTTTCTTGAAATTCTTCACTCCAAGCTCTCCTTGACTTGAGGGTTCATGTTAAGAAGTCTGCTGTGATTCTGATGGGCTTTCCCTTATAGGTGATTTGTTTCTTTTCTCCAACAGCTTTCAATGTTCTGTTCTTTGTTGAATTTCTGGAATTTTGACTCTTATGGGTCTTGGTTTAGACTTTTTTTGATCATGGCTAAAGGAGTCCTTGTTAAGGACCTAAAGAACTTTTCCTTCAACCTTTATTTTCCTAGTGTTTTGTTTAAAATAAAAAGAGTGTGTGTGTGTGTGTGTGTGTGTGTGTGTGTGTGTGTGTGTTGGGTATAGTTACTCCTGTCTATTTAAAGAAATTTGTTACATCAAGTAATTTATTTTGAAAAGAAAGTCCTATCTCTTATAAATTAGCATTGCCTTGCTTTCTTATTTCCTTCAAATGGTACAGATGTAATAAAAAAGATACCAGGAAGTCACTGTTAATGGCAGCTGCATTTGGTCTTTGGTAGACACAAAAGAACCACATAGGTGTAGGCAATATAACATATGGAGCAAGAACACGACTTCAGAAGCTTTGGCTTCTAACCTCACCTCTGTCACTCACTAGTTGTATTCTTTGTACAAGTTTTTAAACCCCTTTATGCCTCAGTGTCCTTATATGCAAAATAAAAATAATAAGACACATGCCTCATGAAGTTGTCTTGATGTTTAAATGTGGTAATATATACAAATTGTTTGGACACTGCTTGGCATAAAATAAGAACTAAATACATCTTTGTAGTAGAATTTTCTACGAGTTCCTTGAAATCACAAATGGAACTAGTTAAATGGTGACTTGGTGGGAAATGCTTAAAAGTAACTAAAGCTACCAATGATATGATTCTCATTGCCAAGCTAGTGGTTTATAGGAGAATCTATGCAGTGCTTCACTGGTGCCATGTCCCCAAATAAGGAAAGCATTAGGGACCAGTTCCTCTTGTCATTTGCATCTCCAGTCCAAGAGTTAAGAATTCTGAGATAAACAAATATACTGAATTTTTAAATGATATGCTTCCACCTGTGACTTGAATAGTGGGAGTTATCAAGGATCTGTGCCTCAAATACTAGGAAGACATTTTCCTATAGAATCCAGAAAGGAGCCACAACTCAGGATGGCTAAGCCCAACAACTCTTCAGGATATGAACTATCATTATCTGATATCTTAACTTTAACGATCACAGGCACTGAAAATTTTGTGGGGATCATCGTAAATGGGTTCATCATGGCTGTAAATGTGACTGTATGGGTTCAGAAAAAGGCCATTTTCACCAGTGGCAAGATCCTGCTTTTCCTGAGTGCTTCCAGAATGGCCCTCCAAAGCTTCACGATGCTAGAAAATATCTTTATCTATACATTCCCAATTTTTTCTTTCAAAAGTGTCTTATTTTACACATACCAAGTATGTTTCATGTTCTTAAGTTGTTGTGGCCTCTGGTTCACTTCTGTGCTCAGTTTCTTCTACTTTGTGAAGAATGCCAATTTCTCCCATCCCCTTGTCCTCAAGCTGAAATGGAGAATTTCTAGAATAATTTCTTGTCTCCTATGGCTATTAGTGCTTATTTCCTTAATCTCCAGCATGGTCTTCCACAAGAGCATCTACACTGTGAGTTATAATAGTTCTTTTACTTTCCACCATTTCAACTACACAAAGACCAACGTGGTCAAGCTGACTGTTTTCATTAACCTGGGGATCTTCGCTCCTCTTTCAATATTCATTGTCATCATGACATGCACTCTCCTGTTCATCTCTCTCAACAGGCACACCCTGCTGATGAGAAACAGTGCCACTGACTCCAGAGACCCCAGTATGGAGGCACACATGGGGGCCATCAAAGCAATCAGCTATTTTCTAATTCTCTACATTTTCAATGCAGTTGCCTTGTTTCTCCCTCTGTGTCCTGCATCCTTTCTAACAGTTTTTTCTGGACTATTTTGCTCAAAATCATCATAGCTGCCTATCCAGCTGGCCAGTCAATTCTACTGATTCAAGACAACCCTGGGTTAAGAAGAGCTTGGAAGAAGCTTCAACCTCAAATTCATCTTTATACAAAAAAGTAGATTGTAAATAAGCACCTAAAGAGGATGACAGGACCTGGGACAAGCTCTGCCCTTCCCCGAAGTAGACGTCTCTCTTCCCTTCTCCTTTCTCAGACCTGACTGATCCTTCACCTGGTATGAAATTTTTTTTTTTAATAGGAGGTTGATCTCCATTTTTCTATTTTGCTTCAGGGGAACAATCCTAGTGATGATTCATGTATTTTTTTTTACCTGAGCTCATTATGTCTACCTTCTCTTGCCCTATCTATAGCTATGATACTAGATACTAACTACATATTAAAATCTCCACAGTTGACTTTTGAAAATATGAATGTTGAGGTCCAACCTTGGACCTTGTAATCTATTAAATCATAATTTCTGATGATGGGACTTGGACAATCCTCTAAATTCTCCAGGTAATTCTGATATGCAGCCAGCACTGATATAGCCACCAAAATAGAAGGTTCTGCAACTTTAGTTCCTGATAACTCTACTCTTCCTTCTTCTACACACATTTTAAATACATTCAAAATGATATGTAGTACACAAAAGAGAGCTAGGTCTTCTGTAAAATGAAACAAAATTAAGAGCTGGAAGGAAAGGAAGGAGACATAAAAAGTATTGAGGTGTGTTACGTACATGTACCAACGCCCCACAATGAATGTAATCTTTATGCATGGCAAACATTTACTAAACAATAAAAAAGAAAGGAAACAACAAAGCTGTAGCTATCTCAGAGTAGAATTCTCTTAAATCAAGTTTCCTCCATCCAAAAACAAAAACTAAATAATTTGGAAATATCTCTCAAGATTAACAATGCATAAAGTGTCTTTCAACTTAAAAAATGATCTCTAAAAATGTTCCTATAGACATAACTGTATAAATTTTATATATGCAAAAATATTTGAAGCCCTTTATTAGAGTCTTGTTTATTAATGAGAAGATTCATATATACAAAGTAAAATATTATATTGACATTTTAAAGGAAAGAAATGTATTATAGATTTTAAATTTTACACTGTGTTAAGTGTAAACAATTAGAAAATATTTTAATTCATTTATATTTCTGCTTTTAAGAACATTTCATATGTATTTATATGCATGTATAAAATTTCTATAATAAGGTATCAAAAATTATTAACAGAGGACTTCTAACAAATGGCACTGGATATTTGGGATACATAAGACATTTGTGCTTTATTTTGTGCCTTTCTAAATCATTTGAACTATTCAAAACATGCAATAACTAATATAAATTCTAAGAGATTTATAATTTTTTAATTAGAAGGAGAACTCAGTAAGTAGAAAAGATGTGTGTGAGGTTACTGTGTACCTTGGTTTGTTAAGTGACTCTCCTGTTGGATTTTATAAAAATGCAAACATCTGAAATCACAAGTATCTCACTTTCCTATCACTATTTTCCCATCTTATCTACTCAAAGGCTGACATGGAAAAATTCCAAGCTGAGAATCCATTTCCACCTCTATATTCGCTATCCTTCTATCAGGACTCTTCCTTCTTCGCTTTCTTCCATATTTTGTTTGGTTTAGGCCCATCGCGCAAAAAATACTTGCAATATGTAAAGGCAAAATGAACTGCATTAGAGATTTTCTTTGAAATAATCCAACAAAGGAAGACAGAACAGAATGGTGACATTCAAACTAATTATATTTTGATGATTTTTTTCACAAAAGGTTTCATGTACATGAAGTTGCATTATACTATCCCTTCTATCAGGGGATGTTTGATATTTTTATCAATATGATTTTTACATAAATGAAGCACACTATACTCTAATGTCCTCGTCTTTCTCCCTCTTTAACTCCACAGTATCAACTAACTTCACATTTAGTGAAGCAGGACTTGGAGAACATCAAGCCTTGGGCATTTCCCACCCCTCTTCAGATCAAACACCACTCCACCTCACACCCATAGCTTTAATTTCTTGTTCTACCACAGTTGAGGTACACAACAATATTCTTGCTAACAGAGTCCTATGACATCCTGGTTACTCAAGAATCTGCCTTCCTTCAAGGCTGACTGACAGCCCCACTGGTATTGATAAAATAGGCAATCATATTCTGGTAAATGAAATTTTATAATCCCTAAGGAACTGTATGCTCTCCAAAGATACAGGTAAAATTAACAACTATATTCTGTAAACAAAGTTTATGACACCCTGTTCCTATATTATTCATAAGACACTGTCTTCCTACAAGGCTAAATTATTAATCTGTCTGCCCTTATCCTGTTCCAATAAACTCTTTTACTGTGCCACTAGAAAAACCACCCCACTTTGACTAATTGTGTGAAAACTACAATTTTTCTTTTATTCAATCACACAATCGTTATGGACAGGAGTCCATCTGAGCCAAGATGCACCAATAAATCCTTCTGATTCCCAGTTGGTCTCTCTTGTCCTTTGGACTTCTGCAGCATTTCTGGTGACCAAGAAGAAACTGGAGATGACAGAGCTGCTGTCTCCTTTGATTGCAGGCCTGAAAGGGGCCCAAGCTATGGCAATCCTGAGACCTCTGGTAACGCTGGGTGAGACTTCAGCTTGGAGAGGAAATCAGGCTTTCCACAGCCCAGAAACCAACCCCGGCCAACACAGAAGAACCTGTTGGGATTCCAGATGATTCTGGAACAGCACACTATGGAACCACAGTAAGGTTTTGTGGACCAAGTGGAGCCTATCCCATTAGGATAGAAGGGGAGCCTGATCACCTTCTGGGGTGTATGACTAATCTGACATAGATTAGGTCAGATGAAACTACCAAAAGTGAAACATGAGAGCAGGAAGAGTGACTCGCAAAGTGGGGTGGGAAATCAGACTCAGGGGGAGTTGGATGAAACCCACATCTAGATAGGAAAAAACTGGAATGAGAAAATGCATGAGTACATGTAAATAGAATGAAAACAGCTGGGACAGTACTAGAGATCATGGAGCAAAACTGAGAAAAACACTCCTGGTTTCAAAAGACCCAAAGTCGGTGCTTGCTCAGTGTCACCAGCCGGTGCTGCCTGCCAGCATCTGAAAGCGAAAACAATCCCAGCCTGGGACTGCATAGTCAAAGCTTAAAAGAGTCTATGACCATGCTCTGCTGAACATAAGGAGGTTTTACAAGAAAAATCAAATTGCAAATTTTATCTAACTGATAAATGTATCTGTGGCTTCCAATTTGAGCTGATATTTAATTGGTGTGCTTTAAATATTTCTTGTACATTGCAAATTCTTTAATGGGGTAACCTGCTCTTCTCTCTACTCTCTGTTTGTTGATTTAAGATAAAAATACTAGTTCAAGTCTACTAGAATTCTGTCGGAAGACAGTAAAATATAAAATGTAACAATTCGAGAACAGAAAAAAGAAGGAAAAAGGGGACACTTTAAAATCCAAGTGGCTGCAGCCAATTTTGTTATAGAAGGTTTATAGTAAATAAGACAGAGGAAAAATATCAAGAAGGCCATAAGTGCAAGAGATATACTTTTGATATGAGAGAATTTTGTATCATAAAGGTTTGTCTTATTAGAAGAAAAAAGAGATATTAACAAGACTGGAAAGCTAAAATACATTGAGAAAGTGTGCAGAAGTGATTTATCAAGGAAATATGTATGTTTGCTTGTTTGTTTGGTGAAAGCCCAAGCTATTTCTTCCAAAAAAATCTTTGCTATTCAAAAGACTCACTAACATATATATATAGTTCATTGTTAATTTGATAAAGCTCAGACTATTCCTAAAGCCAAAGTACTTGAGAGAGTGATTTGTGTCACAACAGAGTAGATATGGGAGAAGCATCAAAACCTACCCCATAAGATATATGCTTTAAAAACTTTAAAAGAGGCTATATGGAGCACTACATGATAAAGGTTACCCTCCCAGAGGTTAAAAACTCTGTGGAGAAAATAGGCCCTCCTTTGATATAGGGAGGCCAGTGGAAGGAACCGTTGATAGGGTAATAATTGGGTGTGTGTATAGCATGATAACTGAGGAAAGAGGATGACTAGGGCATCTGGATCAATTTCTGCTTAAATATAATCCAGACTCAACCAGCCTGACTACAACCCTGTTCAGAGACATATTGTAAGACACCTGTAGCCAGAGTCATGCCTAAAACAAAAGAAAGAGAGAAATCAGTCCACCGGGAGGCTCAACAACCACAACAAAAGAATAAAGGGGGACAACAATTATGGAAAAGATCTCAAAAATACTCCAGGGAGCAGATGAAAGTACCAGTCAGTTTTACAAAAGACCTTATGAAGCATCGTGATTCTCCATCCCATTTAGCATTGAGGTCAATGAGAATCAATATATGATAAATGCTATCACTGTAGGACAAGCCCAGGGAGACATCAGGCACAAACTATAAAAGTTAATGGATTTTGCTGATATAAATGCAACCCATCTCTTAGAGCTGGCCACCAAGGTATATACTAACTGAGACTGGGAGGCAAGACAAGAGAATAACCGGAGTTTCAAAAAGAAAACAGATCTATTGATGGGCACTTGTGAAGAAAAAGACAGAGATCACCAAGGGGCAGAGACACAGACATAACAAAACAGAAGCCAAACTTAGCTGAGATCTGCCAGTTGACTAAAGCTAGACTGAGATCACTGTGCACAATGTAAAAAGCATGGGCATGGGAAAAATTAACGTCCAGAAAATGATGATAGAGACAATAAAAATTCCAAAGCTTAATAGCTAAGCTTCTATATGAAGCCACAAAGAGGGAGAGCCCATCCTCTGAGACACTAATCAGGAAAAAACATTTAAACAAATCAAAGTAGCCTTGACTCAGGCACGCACCAGCCTTAGGACTTCCAGATATAGCCAAGCCTTTCTTCCTTTATGTCCATAAACCAAAAAATGGCCATAGAAGTCTTAACACAGGTCATGAGATCCTGACATCATCTAGTGACATATTTGTCAAAATTGTTAGATTCTATAGCCCTTGGGTGGCCCTCATGCTTCAGGACACTTACTACCACTGCCCTGTTGAGGTAGGAAGCTGACAAACTGACCTCAGGACAACAATTGACCATTCAAGTACCACACTCAGTCATAAACTTGATGGACCAGAGAAGACACCACTGGTTATCAAATCCAAATCAAATACTCCTATGTAAAAATCCCCACATAACCTTAGAGACTGTGAACACTCTTAATCCAGCTACTTTCATCCCACTCAAGCCCAGAGCCCCCTTTCATGACTGTATGGAAATCACGGACAAAGTATTCTTCAGATCACCCTCTCAGAGATCCAAACGTTGCTGGAAGGGGCACCAATGGACTGAAACATCATAAGCCAGGGAAGATAATAAAAGTTTACTGATGAAAAGGGAGCCATTCCTGAAGTGCTGGGGCCCAAGTTTATAAAACAATTCCATCAAAAGTCTTACATGGAAAAAAGACAATATTAAAAATATTACTGCCAGCCAGGTGTGGTGGCACACACCTGTAATCCCATCACTTGGGAGGCAGAGGCAGGAAGATCTCTGTGGTTCCAAGGCCACACTGGGCTAGTGAGCTCAAGGTCAGCCTGAACTACAAAGACAGACCCTGTCTCAAAAAAAAAAATTACTGTGTCAACATTTATATATACTATTGCTCACTGCCGTCACTTGAGCTGTTTGTGAACAGTGCTAAAAGTGTACCCAAAACAACTCAAGCCAAGAGTCCTCCTGGCCGCTGGGTATCCAAAAAGAGCTGCCCCATTTAAAAATACTTTCTTATGAGCTTTACTGAATTTCCTTGAGCCAGTGGCTATCAATATATGTTGATGCTTGCCTACACTTTCTCAGGATAAACTGAAGCCTTCCCCACCTGAATAAAAAGATACAAGAGATGACCTAGATGTGTTAAGAGACATCATCCCAAGATTTGGACTACCCTTGACCTTAGGATCACACAATGTACCAACAACATTCATTGGCCAAGGAAGTCCAGGAGCTCACACAGATATTAAAAAGATGAGATTAAGGGGCTGTAGCTCAGTGGTGCAGTGCCTGCCTGGCAAGCAGGAGGATCTGAGTTTGATTCCCAGTAGCAAAAAAGAAAAAAAGATGAGAGCAAGTCCTGCCCATGGTCTTCCTCTGAACCCAGTACACCCCTACCAAACAAACTGGGTATTCCCCTTATGAAATTCTATTCAGCTGAACACCCCTCAATCATAGGTCAAATTAAGAATAATCTTTGTAAACAAAAACTGTCCCTGAAAAAACAAATACTGACTTTAAAAATGGCCATGGAAAATATCTATGGCTGGAAAAAAAAATGCCCATGAGCTTACCAAGATCCAGTATACCCATTCAAACCTAGGGACTTTGGGTCACAAAATAATAAAAATCCAACAATTCTAGGGCCCATATGGGATGGGCCTCATAATGTAATTCTGTCCACCTCTGCTGCTATTAAAGTTACAGGAATGTGTTTTAAAATCTACCACAGTCAGAAAAAGCCAACAGCCCAAGACAAATAGACCAGCCAACAGGATGCAAACCACCCAAACCAGCTACCAGCTGATCCACTCAACTGATGGCCTTACCCAAGTACCATCCTCTGTTCAGTGGGTAGTACTGAGTACTAGTGAACACCCCCTTGTGACAAAATAATGATGATGATGATGATAATAATAATAATAATAATAATAATAATAATACTCTCTAGTAAAACTTATTCTAAAGAGCATCAAAGGGAGGAATTAAGCAGGACTGAAAGAAAAACAAGCCTTGGGCAGTCCCCTCCCCATGTAGATCACCTCCCCTCCCCTGTAGCTGCAACTCCATGTTCTGCCACAGATAAGCTAAACAAGATTCTTGCTATTAGAGTCTTGTGATGTCCTGGTTACTCAGAAATCTACCTTCCTTCAAGGCTGACTGACTGCTCCACTGGTACTGATAAGGTAGACAGTCATATTCCTCTAAATGAAGTTTTGTAATCCCTGAGGAACTGTATGCTGTCCAAAGGTACAGGTAAAATTAACAACTATGTCTGTAAACAAAGTTTATGATATTCTGTTCCTATATTATTCATAAGACACTGTCTTCCTACAAGGCTAAATTACTAATCTGTCTTGCCCTTGTCCTGTTCCAATAAACTCTTTTACTGTGCCTCTAGAAAAACCACCCCCCTTTAACTAACTGTGCGAAAACTGCAATTTTTCTTTATTCTGTCACACAATAGTTCATCTGAGTCAAGATGCACCAATAAATCCTTCTGATTCCCATGTAGTCTCTTGTCCTTTGGAATTCTGCAACACTAGATGAATTAAACCAACACTATGTTTGCTTCTAGGCCTTGGAGTCTTACCTGAGAGCATTACATAATTGAATAAACTTAGGTTTCTATAAATTCATACCATCAGCCCAACTGAATATCATCAGGAGCATTTCTATCCTGTATTTCCCTAGAGAAGCCACTGCCTGCAATGACTAACTCATATCTTCTCAGTACTCACACTTCCAACGTCTTTCTCCCTGCCTCATTTTTCACTAATGAAATTCCTACATTCTTTGATAGTCCTTCATCTTCCCATTTGCAAACTTGCTAAACCACCAATTTCACCCTACATTTCCAATTATTTTTTTTCCCAGTATTAGGTATCGAACTCAGGCACAGCACCACTGAGCTACATCCCCAATTATTTTAATAAGAAATAAATGAGTGACACTTGATGCTGGCGTTTGTTTTTTGTTGGTGGTGGTGGTTTTTTGTTTTTTTTGTTTTTTTTTTTGAGATAGGATGTTGCTATGTAGTTTAGGCGGGTCTCACTATGTAGGATGCTCTTGAACTCATGACAATCTCATGCCTTGGCCTCTTGAGTACTGAGGTATGTGCCACCACCCTCTGCTGATGCTGATGCTGATGCTGTTTAATGTTTCTCCCCTTCCTATACATTTTCCTGCAGGTTTTCTGTGTATTTTAGTTTCTTTTCTCTTAAGACTGAGCTTTCCCTAAAATATCTAGTGATGCTTTAATGCTGGCACTAAGATTTGATTACAAAATTCAAACATTAATTTTTTTAAAATCTCTTGAAATGAAAATTACATTGAAAGTTCTATATGAGAGGTGTCTCAAAAGTAGTATTTTGAAATCTGGGTTCTTAACTTTTTCAGCCAAAATTCATTATTCCTTCAGTTTCCTCTAACTCAATAAAATATTGCCACAGTATTTTCAAATGACTGAGCCAGAATGCTAATTTCATGTTTTATCTTTGGTTCTATGACCTCATCCAATTAATCAGTAAGACTCTTATTTCTTTCTTGGGAGGTACCTAATCAGAAGACCATTCATTTATTAATTGAACAATTACTGTCTGAATAACAACTATATGATAATCATTTGTGAGATTCTATTAAAGGTGCTGTGTATATAGTAATGAGCAAAACAAACAAGGAGCTGATCATCATAAATCTTTTAGTCTAGCTAGGAAAAATAAATAACAAAACTCAAGATAAGTAGAATGTCACTGTCATATTCCTAGATCAATCTAGCCAGGAAGGGTTCAGATGAGTAAGATTTTTTTAAAATCATTGTTAGAAATTGAGGATCATTAGAAAATAAATCTGAGGAAAATCTGAAGGAAAACATAAGTGATGAGACACTGTTACAATAAAGATCAAATGGAAAATTTAAGTGAATACAAGATTCATTGAAAAGACAATGCAATTAGTGTTGTTAACGCATATAATCAAGAGAGGGATGAAAATCATAAATGCACAAAATATCACATGAAGGAAAAGGAATCACAAATTGGAGGAATTGTAGTTCTCTTAAGAAACTGTTTTGATCAATTCTATGCAAGAGTATGAAAATCTTGTTCCTAGAAAAACATAAGACACCAAAATTAACTCTGAGAGGTAGAAAATCCAAACGAAATATTTATCATCATTGACATAAAGTTGTCAAAAGCCATTCCCCAAAATGTTCCAGAGGACAATATTCACAAGACAATTCTGAATTTTTAATAGCAGATAATTTCAAGGCTATGAAAATTATATCAGCATAAAAATTAAAAGAAACTTACTTTTTTTTTTTTTTGAGACAGTATCTCGCTATGTAGTTGAGACTGACCTGGAACTCACTATGTAGTCCAGGCTGGTCTCAAACTCACAGTGACCCTCCTGCCTCAGCCTCCCAAGTGCTGGGATTACAGGTGTGTGCCACCACACCCAGCCACAGAAACTTTCAATTTTTAATGAAGTTCATATAGTGCAGATATGAAAGTCCAACAAAAATCATCTCTTAGAAAATGAGAAATAAATTTCACTTAGTGATATTTATTAAAAAATACTAAATAAAATTTAATGAAAAATGCAGAAAAACATTTATAACATAAAACTAATGACATTTAGTATTACAAGACATATTGTGCTGCACACAGTGGCACACACCTGTAATCTCAGCACTTGGCAGTCTGGGACAGGACAATCCCTGTGAGTTTCAGGCCAGCCTGGGTTTCATAATGAGTTCAAGGACAGACCCTCACTAAATCAAAAAAAAAAAAAAAAAAAAAAAAAGGAAAGAAACTATTGATGCAATTTACCATACTACTAGCAAAAAGGAGAAAAAATAATATAATAATGTTCATAAATATTGAAAAAAGAATAAAATTCAACATGCTTTCCTAGTTATTTGAAAAATCTTAAAGTAAGAATGGATGGATTATTTCTTAACATGATAAATTCACTCTTTTTTATTAGTACATATTAAATGCACAGAATAACAGGTTTCCATATATATATGCATATATATATATATACATATATATATATATTATCATTTTCACTCCCTATTTTTCTCTCTCTGCCCCCATTCCCTTCCCTTCTTCACTAATGTCTTCTCTATTTCCACCCCACATCATTTTTTTTGTTTTGTTTTTTGAGACAGGGTCTCACTATGTAGTTGAGACTGACCTGGAACTCACTGTGTAGCCCAGGCCGGTCTTGAACTCACAGCGATCCTCCTGCCTCAGCTTCCCAAGTGCTGGGATTACAGGAGTGCACCACCACGCCCGGCCCCACATCATTTTTAATGAAACACTATTATATACATTAAATTCAAGAACAAGATTACAATGTTAACAGTGTTCCTAGATATCGTCAATATCTAAAAAAAGAAATAAAGAAATAAAATATTTCTAAAAATTAGAAAAGATGGAAGATTCATAATCTATCTGCAGATGATATGATTATATGAATAAAAAAGAGCACCTGAAAAATTATTCTAATTAACAAAAACATAAGCCTAGAAAGGAAAAAGTAAAATACTAGCAGTAAAGTTAACAAAAAGTGGAAATGACCTATACACAACAGAAGACTCAAATCTAGAGAAAGATGACCATGTTGTTGAGATGTCAATGTCATTAGACATAACATTTTGTGTTATGTTAGACACAACATTTAGTGTGATTTTGATATTTTGAAATTATCAAAAATGTTTTAGACAAACTGATTATAACCATTATCTGGAAAAATAAAGCAAAAGAGCTATAAACATTGTAAAAAATAGAAAAGTAATGAGGAAAAATTAATACTTGGAGCTATCAAACATGTTATGAAGTCAATGTATACAAAGTAGTGTGGTACTGGCTAATAGACAAAAAATGAAAAATGAGAATTTAGTAAATGATGAGTGATATTTAAATCTAATAACAAGTGACACTAGAAATATTAAATAGCAAAGTATAAAAGATAAGTCTGGATGTATTTCCTACATTTTATACCAGGAGCATATCAAACAGATCCAAGACAAAAATGTTAAAAAAAAAAAAAAAGAATTCAAATATTAGAAAAAATCTTGGAGATTTAAAAACTAGTTTGGGAACAGTAAAGACCTTTCTAAATACAACAAAATTTTAAAAAGCATAGAGCCAGGCATGGTGGGGCATGCATGTAATCCCAGCACTTGGGAGGCTGAGGCAGGAAGATTGCTGTGAGTTTGAGACCAGCCTGGGCTACACAGTGAGTTCCAGGTCAGTCTCAACTACATAGTGAGACCCTGTCTCAAAAAGCCAAAAAAAAAAAAAAAAAAAGCATAGAATAATTTATTAAATGTGATTACCTCAAAAAACTAGGATTACATGTAAGTGGGTAGGGGAGAAGGGGTGAAGAGAGGGCAGGGACAAGGGGAAAAAATGAGAATCAAGACCTGTCATGTAGAGGTACAAGATCCTAACAATGAATGTAACTGTACTGTATCCCTAAAATGTACTAATAAACTCAATTAATAAAAAAAAAACTAGGATTACAGGTCCCATTTGATCTGGCTATTCCTCTGCTGGGTATCTTCTCAGAAGAATTGAAAGAATCATTTTCTAAACTGTGCTTCATGCGCTTGTGTTGCTGATTGTTATCACTTGGACTAAGGCGTGGTGATTGATCTAATCAGTTGTCCTCCCTGGTATAATGAAAATGAGATTGCTTCAGAGTAATTGGAGACTCAAAACGTAAAGACCAGCTATATCCAGAAGATCGAAGTATTAACCTAGGAATTAAACTAAGGACAGTACTAACAACAAAAACAGAAATTAGAAGACATCTAAACAAGACACAAACACAGAATTCCATCTCATCAAAGGAAAAACGCTGGGGGAAACGAGGTAGAAAATTCTGAGAGTCAACCATCTGGACACCCTGAACTGATAGCACAGAAAAAAAAAAAAAAACAGATAAATGAGACTCTAGAGAAATTCAAAACAGAAATAACTTCCAGGATAACCACAGAGATGGTGAGAAGAATGAAAGACATGATTAGAGACTCTAGAACACAAACAGATGAAAAAAAAAATAGATGAGCTCAGGACCATGATGGAAATCATGAACACCCAACATAGGAAAGAAATGGAATTCATGAAACAGAGTCAAAAAGATATGCAGTTTTAAAACTATAGAAAGCATTCTCAGCAAAATAAACAAATGTGAAGATAGAATTTCAGATATAGAAGATAGGATTGCAGTCAATGACCATAAAAAGAGAGATCTCTTTAAAACAGTAAGGGATTATGATATCCAACAACTTTTAGATGATGCAAAGAAGAAGAATATAAGACTGATAGGAATCCATGAAGTAGCAGGAGAATGTACAAATGACATTTAAAAACTGTTCACAGAATTAATGATAGAAAACTTCCCAAACAGAGGGGAAGAATTTGACATACAGATATGTGAGGCATATAGGACTCCAACTAGCCATAATAAAAAAAAAAAACCCTACACCTAGACATATAATAATCAAGATCCCAGAAACCCAACAGAAGAACAAAATCCTACAAGCAGTAAGAGAAAAGAAACAAATCACATGGAAAGGAAAGCCTGTCAGAATAACAGCAGATTTTCAACACAAACCCTCAAGTCAAGGAGAGCCTAGAGTGAGGTATTTCAAGTCCTGAAAGAAAACAACCTCCAACCTAGACTGATGTATCCTGAAAAACTCTCTTTCAAAATTGATGGGGAAACAATAAGATACTTCCATGACAAAGAGCCCCTGAGAAATTTCATGAACTCCAAACACTTCTAAACAAAGTCCTGGTCCTGGAAAAAAAATAAAGGCTACAACTCCATAAAGGCCAACAGAGCAAATATACCAGGCAAGACAAGAAATTAAAGGAAGAGAGGGAAAAATAAAAAATAAAAGAACCAACAACAGAAAAATAACATGACAATGACAAGTTAATACATAACAGTTATAACCATCAATGTTAATGGCCTCAATTAATCAAAAGAAATAGACTGGCAGAATGGATTAAGAAGCAAAATCCAACAATATGCTATATATAAGAAACCCAATTAATCCACAAAGAAATTCACAGACTGAGAGTAAAATGATGAAAACAGTTCTCCATGTGACAGGAGCCCAGAAAAAAGTGGGGGTAGCTATCTTATTTGCAGACAGAGTACATTTCAAACCAAAACTAATTAACAGAGACAAAGAAGGCCACTACATCCTTATAAAGGGAACAATACAAGAGGAAGAAGTTATAATCATAAATATATGCACCAAATACTAATGCCCACAACTATAGAAAACAATATATCAATGGATATGAAATAAGCACTAATACAATTTTAGTGGGGAACCTCAATACTCCACTGACACAAATAAACAGATCATCTAGACAAAAAATCAACAATGGAATAACAGAACTGAACCAAGTCTTAGAACAAATGGACTTAGTAGATGTCTACAGAGTGTTCCACTCCACAAAATCAGAATATACATTCCTTTCAGCTGCACACATGTCATTCTCAAAAATAGACCTCGTGTTAGCTCATAGAACATGCTTAAGTAAATTTAAAGGAATTGAAGTTATCCCCTGTATATTATCAGACCATAGTGCAATTAAACTGGTGATCAATAGCCTAAGAAACTGTAAGAACTTCACAAACATATGGAAATTAAATAATACCTTGCTGAACAACCATTGGGTCACAGAGCAAATTAAGAAATTAGACAGTTTCTACAATTAAATGATAATGTCAATACAACATCCAGGAATCTATGGGACACAATGAAAGCAGTTCAATGAGGGAAATTCATAGCAGTAAATGCCCATACTAGGAAAACAGAGTGAGCTCAAATAAACAACCTAATGCTTAACCTTAAGCTTCTAGAAAAAGAAGAGCAAGACAAACCAAAAGTTTGCACAAGGGAGGAAATTATAAATATCAGAGCAGAAGTTAATATAACGGAGACTAAGAGAATGATACAAAAAATCCATGAATCAGAGTTGGTTTTTTGAAAGAATAAATAAACTCAATAAACCCTTAGCCAACCTTATCAGAAAAAGGAAAGAAAAGGCTCAACTTCATGCAATTAGGAATGAAAAAGGTGAAGTCACAACAGATCCAGCAGAAATCCAGAGGATCATCAGTACCTACATTGAAAGCCTGTACTCTACTAAAATGGAAAATACAGAAGATGGACAGATTCCTAGATAGATATGAATTACCAAAGTGGAAAACAGATATAAAAAGTTCATGATAGTTGAAGATATAAAAAAGTATAAACACCCCAATTACATTAAGTGAAATTGAAAATGTAATTAAAACATTGTCAACAAAGAAAAGCCCAGGTCCTGACAGCTTCACTGCTGAATTCTACAAGACATTTAGAGAAGAACTATTGCCACTACTCTTTAAACTTTTTAATGAAATTGAAAGGGAAGCAATATTTCCAAATTCATTCCTGGAGGCAAGTATTACTTTGATTCCAAAAGCAGGGAAAGATCCAACCAAAAAAGAGAACTACAGGCCAATCTCCTTAATGAACTTAGATGCAAAAATTCTCAATAAGATACTGGCAAACAGAATACAGAAGACCCTGACCAAGTTGGATTTATCCTAGGGATGCAAGGATGGTTCAACATACATCAGTAAATGTAATACACTATATCAACAGAGTCAAGTACAAAGAGCATATGATCATCTCAATAGATGCAGAAAAAGCATTCAACAAAATTCAACACCACTCATGATTTTAAAAAGCTTGCAGAAAATTTGGATAGTCTTTATCTCAAACTGATAAAGCTTATCTATGAAAAACCAACAGCCAATATCAAAATAAATGGTCAAAAATTTTAAGACTTCACACTAACATCTGAAACAAGACAAGGATGTCTACTATCACCACTCCTCTTCAAAATAGTTCTAGAAACATTAGCCACAGCAATTAGACAAGAGAAAGAAATAAAAGCAATAAAGACGGGAAAGGAATAAGTCAAACTATTATCTGCTGATGATATTATACTTTACATAGGAGAACCAAAAACTCTACCAAAAGACTTCTAGACTTAACTGACAGATTCAGTAGAGTAGCTGGATACAAAGTCAACACACAAAAAACAATAGCCGTCTTGTACCCAAACAACAGAATCACTGAGAGAGAAATTGGGGAAACAATTCCTCTCACAATAATATCCAAAGAATGAAATATCTTAGAATCAATCTAACAAAGGAAATAAAAGATCTCTACACTGAAAATTGCAGCACTCTGAAAAAAGAGATAGAAGAGCATATAAGAAAATGGAAAGACATCCCTTGCTCCTGGGTAGGAAGAATCAACATAGTGAAAATGGCCAAACTTGCAAAACTGCTATACAGATTCAATGCACTCCTTATTGAAATCCCAACAGTATATTTCACAGAACTTGAGAAAACAATCCAAAAATTCATTTGGCACCAGAAGAGACCTAGAATAGCAAAAACCATTCTAGGCAACAGGGGCAGAGCTACTAGCACTCAAAAGAGCAGTACAAGGAAAAAGGTAATACACTGAAGGTAGGTGTCACAGGGAGAGGAAAGTGGACTTCCAGCTGTGAACCTTCCTAAGGACCCTCCCAAATCACCTCTACCTCTGTATTATAGCAGCCAGGTACAAAGCAGGTGGGCAAAACTTGAATAGAATGAATAGGATCTGCAACAAGTCAGTTCACCCAGAATTATGTTTTCAGCCATGAAGTGGGCTGGGAAGAGCCACGGTGGAAATTAATGACTTATCAAATATATCTTGCTTTTTTTACAAATTAAAAATTGAATCACTACTTTATGCTTTGGGAATTTCCAAATATCTAATACATGCATCTGCATGTAGACCAGTCCTAAACCTTGGACTAGAACTTGAAGTAAAATTAACTCCAGACAAGAGCTAGAGTCCCAAAAAGTGATGAGAATAGATAAGATAACCTCTTGCTGTTGATGCTAGAATTAGGAACATGCTTTAAATGACCCAGCTTGAAGGAGAACTGCGGAATGACTCCAGGGCCCAAGGGAAATGCACTTGCCTCTTCCCCTGCAGGCTCTCTGAGACTCTCCTCCATTCTCAGTCCCCACAGGCCAATGAACAGTTCCCACTCTGTGTCTATCCTATATTTGGCTCCAGAACTGTGGGCTTTCTCTATCCCTAAACAGTCCCTTTTCCTGTACCTTTTTATTTGAATCCAGGATTTTGCTAAACCAAAGACCCTATCTCTGTCCTCTGCTTTCAAATGAAAACTTTCAATTCTAAGGACCATTATAGGTTGACTTATATAGCTGAGATAGAAAATAACCCTCCCTCAACTACCTGTGATGTGTGGCTTTCTGAGAACCTGTAGTCTCCATAATGCAAATCAGAGAATGATCCAATTGCCACCAACACTTACAGGGAAAACTGTCATTTGTGCCTGTACTCCAGATTCTTGGTGGCTGCAAATAAATCAAGGAATCATTCAAACCAGAAGCCAGGTGCAGATTGAGAGCTTGAGGGAAGGTGGATTTGAAAGGAGAAATGAAGTGGAGGCAGCTCTGGAAAGCGGAGTGCATGAGCGCACATCACTGTTACAGGAAGGGTGGGCAGTGTGATCAGATGGGTCTAACCATATGCTGATTTCTAATTTTATCAACAACAGATCCTTTAGTTCAGCAAAGGGTGGGAAATGAAAGGGACTCCGAGCCAGTGCTGTGCTGCATTCCTGTCTCTCCTTAGTATCTCCTAAAGTTCCTGTTTTCTATTGAATTAAACCCCTTTCTTTTCCTCAAGTTATATGAAAACAGAGAGGAAGATGCCACATGCTCACGATACCCCCTCATTTCTCTCCCAGTCAGCTTCCCAGCTCTCCCACTGAGATTCCCTACCTAACGCCAAGTCCAGTGGAATGGGTGGCATTGCCTCCTTTAGTGATCATGCAGGTTATGCCTTCCCCTTTTCAGAAACTTGGTGGTATACATTTGTCATCAAAGTAAACAACCCTCTTAACCGTTACAGACTTGAAGTCTGTAATAATGAACATTGCGATGAGAACAGACTGTCAGCATAAATTGAAAAAAAATACATAAATCAGAGAGAGTCTCCAGAGAATAATGATGTTGGGACTAGCAGGACATTGCAATGGAAATAAATGTGCCATAGTACATTCTGAGCATATTTAAAGGGGATGAGAGAATGGGAAATTTTTAACGACAAAAATGAGGATTATTACATAGGATATTTTAAAATAATAATCCTCAGCCACAGTAATTAACTCTTGTTAAAGTGGCATCAGTCCAACGTTGAACAAATAGTTGCTGAGCAGATATCCTTTAGAATTACTTGTATTGTGTAGGGCTGCTGTGGGCTTTACACAAGGTTGTAGTCTGGGAGTCTTCTGTGTTAGATGTTATCAAGTAGCTGTGTACGAGAATCCTTTCTTAAAGTAACCCAGCATGATTTACTTTTTCTGCTTAGGTTTGACACAAGTGACTCCATTTCCATTCTAACAACTTTCAGATTTCTTTCAGAAAAAAAGAAAGATAAATAGTTAAAAATAAGTTTCAAACATTTTTAAATTCCATAAATACTGACCAACACCTCCACTACACCTAGGCTCTTTGTATTTAATTTTTACTGTATCTGTCTACATTCTAAGCACCTTATATTGGATACATTTGTAATACACAGTACTGTTGAAAGATATTTATGAAGTAAAAACAACAGAACGCCTTTCTGAGGATCAAAATGTGAAAGGACACACTACTCACTGGAAAAATACAAGTATGTAGCACAAGGCCCATGGTATCCGACATATGGACAGATGATGGGGAACAGCCTCAAAAGGAGGTAGAATAAGTGATCTTATGGCAGGCAGAAAATCAAGCAAATATGGGGCTATTTAGGTTTCACCAAAAGAAAAACAATTTGGCAGCTCTTGGGGAAGGTAGAACCTCATTACAGGGGTTGTGAGCTCACTGATTAGCAATGGAACTGTTCACGAGAGCTTCGTGATGATGTTTCCTACCTTCACTCACAGAGTAACAATGAATCCCTCTTAACCACAATCTCAAAGATATGCAGCACTGAAGTAGTTTCACCTCTGTCACAACACAGAGCTTTACAATCCTTTCACAGATCTAACTTCCTCTGTAATTATGGCTGCCATGCTTGAAGTCAACCCATGTGACAATGCACTCAAGCCCACACCCATAAAGTCTTCATTTACAGTATTTCCTCCTGCTTTCCTTCCTTTATTCCTTCTCTCATTTTCTCTCCTTCCCTCCCCTTTCTTCCCTCTTTCCTTCTTTTAACATATTATTTATCAATAGGCTAATACGTGGCCAGGTTTAGAAAATAAATCAATTTATACAATTTATACAATTTGAAAGTAAGAACACCTGTTCCAAAATAGATGGCAACAATGTCACTGAGCAAGACAGATTCCACTTGCATACTTCTGCCCACCCACCTGAACAAAATGGATTTCCACCCGGCTTCTTTCCTGGGCCAAATAATGCTGTGTTTAATTTTGGAAATGAAGATTGCTTGCATCCACAGAAGTAAGCACAGAAGCAATGTCGTGCTTCCAATAGGCACAACACACCTGGAGTCAAGTTCTGAAATATTATTCCTCTCTAGGACCTAAAGTCAGGTCCACACTCCTTTTCATGGTTCTTCTCTCTGGACCTAAACCTCTGCTAAGGACTGAGTCTCCTGCTCTGCTTCCCATGGGCCCCTTTCTGATGTGGAAGGCACAAAACACCTGTTTATTTTACTGCATCATCTTCCCTGCCTGTGGTACTTTGTATCTTAATTGCTCCATTCCACTTAAGCAGGCACACTGATAACTCATTTCCTGCCCAAGTTAAGGGACTACTTTGGGTTCTCTATAATATCTGCTCCCTCTCCCCAGAAGACTCTCAAATCACTATGTCCTTCTTCCTGAAAATATATTTTTCATCCTTACATTCTTAAAATAGTCTTTATAATCATACATAAACATATCACATATAATTAAAATCATAGGTTGTTTCAGTTTTAGTATAATGATTACCACATAGTCTTTAACCTTGGCAAGTAATCTGCTCTAGTGAGTTCCCAAGAACTCTAGTGAGGACCGGGGGCTCACTAGAAACGAAATGGAAGCAGGTTCATCCATCTATAGGAAAGAAACTTGGGTCTAGATATCTACTTGGTGTCCTTAAGAAACCCATGAAAGTTTTCTTGTTATAGCTCAAGAGTTTAGGCAAGCCATGCATTCACACACTGGAAAGCACTTCGAGTTTGATTCTGAGCTGCAGAGATTCAAGCTGCAGTCTCTCCTTGGTGACCATATGCCCCAGCATTTCTTGCCAGCCCAGATTTAAAATATTGTCTCCTTGTTCTTCCTTCCTGAGGATGTTGGTATCTATCAGTCCAGATCTTCCTACATTTCTCTCACTCTTCTCTCCTTCCTCAATCTCTTTTCCCAAATGTCCAGATAACAAAACAAACAAACAAAAAAGTCAGTGCTCCTGGAAAAATAGAAATTATGGGCTTCCCAGGACACACACCCCCAGCAATCTCCCTCCGACTCTCAGAACATCAGTAGAAATTTGAAATCCTCTTTGCTCTCAAATTATCTTGTTCCAGGTTCAGTCAATGAGCTGGATTCTAGGAGACATCATGAAGAATAACTTTCTCTCTCTCTCCATCATTGCCTTCAGTTTTATTTAAAAACTACTTTCTCTAGCCATGAGCAACCATCCAGGTAGAGCCCATGCCTCTCCACATAGATCAGGGGTTAAAAGAGAATGATTTTTAGGTTTTAAAAATTTTAGTTCTATTTTAATAAAAACCACTTATCTCATATAATTTAAATGTTCTCTCCAGGTAGACCTCAGCCACAAACCTCCACTTGGGTTCCAGCAAAAAGGAAGAGTCCATTGTGGTCTATTTTCCACTGCTGTCAGGCCCCAGGAGGGGACAGGGCATAAAAGGAAGTAAAAATATACAGAATGATTTAACTGGTGCTGTCAAGTGTGGCTACTCAATGCCCTCTGGCTGACATGTGCCCAGTTACTGACTGTATAGGCAGAATAATGTACCACCAAAGATACCTACCTCTTATTTTGTGATACCTGTGAACATTACCTAGCATGGTGAAAGGGACTTTGCAGATGTAACAAAGTCCGGAACCTTGTGATGGAGAAAGGATCCAGGATCATCCAGGTGGACCCAATCTAATCCAATGGCTTTTATAAAAGGAAGATAGGGAATCAGAACCACAAAAGGAAGTGTGACAATGGAATCAAGTCACACTGATGTCACTGCCAGTCTGGGAACTGAATCAAGGGCTGAGGGCAGCCTAGAAAAGCTGAGAAGAGCAAAAAGGTGTGTGTGTGGGGGGGGGTCCACTGGAGAACTTACAGAAGTTTACCCCACCCTGGGACCATTTGATAATGTCTGGAGAAATTCAAGATCATCATGGCTTGGGGGTGGGGATGAGAACTAGTGCTCAGTGGGTAGAGGCCAGAGATCCTGATAAATATCCTACAATGTACAGGAAGCCCCAGAGCAAAAATATTATCTGTTTAAAATTGTCAGTAGGGCTGGGGATTTAGCTCAGCAGTTCGGTGGCCTGCCTTGCAAGTGCAAGGACCCGAGTTCAATCCCCAGTACCAAACAAAAAAAAAAAACAAAAAACTAAAATTGTCAGTAGTGCCAAAGTTAAACTAAGCAATGAACTCTTCAATATCATAAATCTCTTCTCCATCAGGCAGCTCCTTTAAAAGGGTCCTTTAAAATAACTTGAGCCTGCTGGGGATTTAGCTCAGTAGTACTAGTGCCTGCCTGGTAGGTGCAAGGTCCTGAGTTTGATCTCCCACTGTCGGGAAAAAAATACAATAAAATAACCTGAACCTGGTTACCATCTACATTGGATACCTGAAGGAAAAGCATTATTCTTTTTTGCTCCACCAATGCTCTAAGTCCAGCAGCTTCACTACACCTCACCACATTTATATTCTCTCTCTCCCCCGCTCTCATTTTCTCTCCTTCTTTATCACATGGGTTAAATGGAAATGTCATTCTCTTTTTTTTGGGGGGGTACCGGGAATCGAACTCGGGTACTTGAGTGCAAGGCAGGTGGCGGAACCACTGAGCTAAATCCCCGGCCCAGAAATGTCATTTTCTATTTCAAAATTCTTTAAGGTTTTCTAGATATCTTGACACATTGGATATTATAGAACAATTTATGTATGCTCTCAAATCTTTGCAATTTATGAAACATTGCTCATAACAAAGAAATGGTAAATGTCTGAGGTGAGAGATATGCTAATTACTGTTGTTGAACCATAATGCAACCTACGCATGCGTTAAATATCACACTGCACTCATTATCATGCTCTGCCATTGCCAGCAGCTCCAGGAAGCCCCTTCCCTTTTCTGGTGTCACCGGGCAACAACCAGGCATTAACCTCCACATCAAGACTGCCCTCCAAAACGAGGGCAGTAGCTCTCATATGAGACACTTCTGCTCCCCAACAGACATTTGACAATGTCTGGAAGTACTCTGAGTTTTCAGAATTTGGGCAAGGCATGGGAAAAGGGCTGTTCCTATGGGCACCTAGAGGATACAGCCCAGCAGTGCTGCTCAACATCTTACAACTCAGAGGGTGCCCTCCCACAATGTTTGATTCTCCCAGGAATTCTGCCTTTATCTCTTAGAAGGAATGTGTTGGCTCTACCAAGTGTCTTGACTCCACCAGTGATTTGCCTGAAACTCCAACTTCACCTGTCTTTGTGGAACAGGAGGAGGAAAGCATTCCAGGGAAAGGGATGGAAAAAGTACTGCCTTCTTTTAAGCAAATTACCTTTGAAGAATCTACTCTTTGCAAGTGGGAAATGACTATTAGATCTGGTATATGGCCATATTCCACCCTGATTTCCACTTGAAAAGCTTAGCAGAAACACTTCAAGGTCCCATTTAGTAGCCTGTTTGTGTATCACCCCTGACACCTGTAGAGTCTTGCTGGGTTATACAGATTTTCCTGTGAAGTAATTCTGCAGAGAAACATTGCAACCTGATGTTTTTATCCAATAATAATGATTTTCATTTTTGGAATATATATCTCACACAAATTTGTAGAACTAGAGTAGGAGAAACATATTGTGATTTCTATATCAGAGAAAGGATGTATACAAACAAAAAAAGAGAGAAACCAGGAAGCAGAATAGAGTTTGCATACTTTCCTACCAGCAATGTACCAAGGTTCTGATTTCCCTTTTTTTGGTACCAGGGATCAAACTCTGATCCCTGCGCTTGCAAGGCAGCCAGCAGAAACATTGAGCTAAATCCCTGGCCCCAAGGTTCTGATTTCTCTACACCCTTTCCACCACTTATTGTTTTCCTTTTTTATTCTTGTTATTCTAGTAAGTAGGAAGTGATATTTCATTGTGGCATTTTATGTGTTTTCTGATCAATTTTTTCATGTTTATTGACCATTTATGTATCTTCTTTAGAAAAACATCTATTTACATTTTTATCAGCTACTCACCAAAGGATTGTTATATAGAATATATAAGGAATTCAAAAAATTAGCCCCCAAAAATTAAAGACTCAATCAAAAAATGAGCATCTCAAACAGTCACTTCTCCGATGAAGAAGTACAAATGGCCAATAAATATTGAAAAAGTGTTCAAAATTGCTGGCCATTTTAGAAACACAAAACAACACTGAGATTCCATCTCACTCCAGAAAGAATGACTATCATTAAGAAAGCCAACAGTAACAAATGCTAGAGGTTCCAGGGGAAAAGGAACTCTTCTTCATTGTTGTTAGGAGCTTAAATTAGCATAACCATTTTGGAAATCAGCATAGAGATTCCTCAAAAAACTAAAAATAAAAATTCCATTTGACCTAGGCATGCCTCTTCTGGTATCTTCCTGAAAGAGTTAAAGACATCATATTACAGTGATATAGCCATACCCATGTTTATAGCCACACAATTCATAATAGCTATATCTTGAAAGCAGCCCATATGTCCCTTGACAGATGAATGGATAAAGAAAATGTGATATCTATCTACAATGGCTACAAAGAAGGACAAATGAGCCATTTCTAGGAAAATGGGTAAAGACCATTAAGTGAAGTAAATCAGATATTCAAGTTTAACTATCTCGTGGTTTCTCTTAAACGAGAAACCCATATATAAGTAAAATACAAAATGAAAAACAAATAATACAAAGAAAGAGAGAAAAAAGTTATTGTAATCCAGTATGGCCAATGTATCTAAAAGTGTACCTCAACTTAGTATAATTGTCTTATTATTTTATATGTTCTTTGGTCTGTTAGTCTGGCTATTAATTTTTGTTCATAAAAATAAACTGATAAGGACTTAAAAATAAATAAATGAATCTAACAGCCAAAAAAAGAGAAAAAAATTAAAAACGGGTAGAAGAGAAAGGAAAAAAGAATCGAGATGTACTATGAACATGAATCAATTCCCCATAGTGAAGGTACTCATTACATTCTGTGCTTCAAATACGTACAGCAAACACATACTAATAAAAAATTTTTAAATTTATAACACTTTTAAAAAAGAAAAATATTTATTCGAATCCTCTATCCATTTTTAATTCAGTTATCATTTTATTGCTCAATTGTTAAGAGTTGAGGCACATCCATATGTATGGCAGCACAATTTGTAGTAGCTAAATCCTGGAAACAGCCCAAATGCCCATCAACAGATGAATGGATAAAGAAGATGTGGGGTTGTTTATACAGTGGAATTCTGCTCTGCCATAAAAAAGGATTTTTGGGTAAGTGGATGTACCTCAAGCCCATACTTTTAAGTAAAGTAAACTGGACACAAATGTGTAAATATCAAATTGCTTCTCTGGTGTGAGAAACTGAAAGGGTAAATAAGGACCAAAATGTATAATAGATATCAGGAAATAGAGTTCTTTTCATTTTTAATACATCCTTATCAGATACATATGGATAGATAGATAGATAGATAGATATGCCTTGCAAGTAATTTCTCCCATTATATGGTTGGTCTTTTTACTTTCCTGATAATTCTCTTTGAACCACAAATTTTTTAATTTTGATGAATTTCTTTTTTTTTTTTTTAATTTGTGCTTGAGGTCTCACATCTAAGAAAGCACAGCAAAGTCAGAGAGATTCATCTATATATCCTCTTATTTTTTAAGTTTTGATTCTATTTTGGGATAATTTTACTTGTGGTCCAATTTAATTCAGTAGTTTCAGCCATACTTTTTTTTCCCCTTAATAAGGATTGAACCTAGGGCCTTGCACATACTAAGCAAGGTTTCTTCCACTGTACTATATCTCCATTCTCTTTTTATTTTTCATTTTGAGATAGGATCTCATTATCTTGCCCAAGCTGGCCTTGAGTTTGTGATCCTGCTGCCTCAGCCTCCAAGCAGCTGGGATTACAAACATGTATCACCATGCCCCAATACCAGTAACATTTTAAACACTATTCCCCCTTCCCATTGAGTGGTCTTGGCACCCCTGTTGAAAGTCAGTACTTTATTTTCTTTATAATATTTGTTATGAACTGAAATTACATATTAAACCATGCATTTACTTGTTTATTTTGTCCTTTTCATTCATTTCCCTCCCTCCCACTCCACCCACACCCACAGAGAAACTAAACTGGACGTTTTATAAAGATGGGAACTTGTCTTATCTACTGTTTACCTCCATGGACATGACTGGCATTTACTAAATATTCATTGGAAGAATGGACAAGGAAGATTCCAGTTTTGATAAGAAATGATGGCTATCACAGGTGATGTAAAACAAAAATATTATACAACTTTTTGCCTAAATGAGATTTTATAACTAGTTCATGGATTGAATGAAAAGAGCCTAGTTAGGCAAATAATTACCCTTTGGTAAAGACCAAAGCAGCAAAAAAACCTTAACAAAAATCCAAATGTAAATGTAAAAGGACTAACCAAGACTCATTCCTTGACATTCCAATAATGACCTCAGAAGGTGCCTAACCTCAAGCAATTCCCTTCACTTCCTTCCTGGCTCACTCACCTCCAAGTGAGGAGCTCAGATCTGTTGTAGTATTATTATTCTATTATTTGATTTTGTTTTTCTTTAGAAATAGGCTCTGCAGATACCTAAAATTAGACCAAAGAATATAGCTTGCAAATTATTTTTCAAAACTAAAAACAATCAATCTGTTAATAAAAAGGATACCTGATTAAAATACATAACCCTGACCATCAGACAAAAATCAAAGCTCTTCCTAAAAAAGTGGGATTGACAAACTCTTAGCCAACTGCCCAAAATAGAAAAAGGCTCTCAAAGGATCCCAAAAGGCTCCTGTTTAGAACAAAGAGCAAGCCTGCCCACTAGCGGGTGATTTAAGGAATTGCTCTGTTTTCTGAGAGCAATTGATTAGCTCCATCTTGTGGGTGAAAATTGTTAGGTAAGCTTTAAAGCTGTGTCAGGATTCACCACTGAGGACGCAGACGAGTACTAAACAGGTCATTGAAAGCTCCGGGGTCTACAGAAACCAAGGACATAAGGGTCTATGGGCTGGGCAAACATAGCAGTTATAAGACAAAAACCCAACTGGCCTTCATCTTGCCACATTGAGTATATATGAAGATTATGTCTTAAATTGAAAATTAAAAATTGAAATATTGTATGTGTAACATTTTATTTCAGAATGTGTTAACTTTTATTTTGCAGCCAGATATTTGTCTCTTTTTTTTTTGGCGCCCACATGTCACATTAAATTTGTGTCAGGTTATTACGTAAAAACAGAATTCATCCTCAACTAACTAGGATTAATATTTGATTTTGCTTAGTTTAATCACAGAAAAGGGCTGTTAGAAAATGTAGATACTTTCAAACATGAATCTGCACAGATGCTAACACATTTGTGGGAACTTACCCTTAAAACATCACTATTTTAGACCTGCCTGTCTGCGATCACCCGGCGGCGTGCGCGTGAGCTCCCGGCCTGCGCGGGAGCTCCCGGCCTGCGCGACAACAGACCCAGGAAGG
>NW_022900928.1:94319659-94326089 GCF_012274545.1 Fukomys damarensis | reverse complement strand
AAAAAAAAAAAAAAAAACATCACTATTTTAAATGTTCAGTCCTGTATCACCCCCTGCAGATCAGCCCTCATAGAAAAGGTAAGAATTCAACATTCTATGAACAATGGGCAGTCACATCACAAAATAAGGAATCAAAAAGCCATTGGGAAATCAATTTTAAAAAAAAAAAAAAAAAAAAAAAAAAAAAACATCACTATTTTAAATGTTCAGTCCTGTATCACCCCCTGCAGATCAGCCCTCATAGAAAAGGTAAGAATTCAACATTCTATGAACAATGGGCAGTCACATCACAAAATAAGGAATCAAAAAGCCATTCAGGGAAATCAATTTTTAATGCATCACAGTTTTCATCACCAGGTTCATGGAATCAACTACACTTCTATAAAAACTTATTCTAACAGAGAAAAGAGAACCAAATGACACTGTTACAAATATGCTTCCTCATAATGTTTTATAATTCTTTGTGGATGCTTTTGTGGGGAAATATTCGCAGGGTCCACTCAAAAGGCCAATTATATGATAAAAATCTTGACTGCTTAGCATAAGGATTGTTTTTTCTTTGCTTCAGATGATGTGAACAAGTTCACTTCCTTTCTGCAGCTTGACAGTGCTCCTTTCTATACTGCTCTAACTGAGCTAGCAGCCCACTGTGTGATGAGCAGATTGTGGTGCTGTCTGATTCTTCAACACCCAGGCCTGCACCCCACCATGTGCTCCAGCTCCAATGGTGATCACTATGAAATGTCCACAACGTCTTCCATTTTTAACTCCTAGCAGAAAGCAATTCCTGCTGAATAATGCAAATGAGTCTCTGTAAAGCCTGTGTCCTTACATTACTTGCCACACAGAACTTTGGTTTTATTGCAATTCCAATATTAATACCATGTGATCCACAAAGAATATCACACAAGAGCACAACTTTTCCATATTTAAATTGTTCTAGGGCTTCCTTTCATCACAAAAATTAATTTTGTAATTACTACCCTGTATCATGTTTGTTGGGGAACCCTGTCTAAAATACACTCAGTCAGATAAAAATTCTTAACCCCACATTTAATAAATAGACCTATTAAATCTGAGGAATGCTAAACATGCATATTGATCAGCCGCAATGGAAAATATTACCATTTTAAAGCTTTTTCACATGATTTTTCTTTCAATTTCTTAGCCATATTTAAATTATACTGAGCAGCAGTATTTCTGATTATATTTTACCTTTGCAAATGCTTTTACCTTTTCAAGACACACAATTTCTTTTGTGTGTGTGTGTGTGTGTGTGTGTGTGTGTGTGTGTGTGGTACCAGGGATCGAACTCGGGTCCTTGCGCTTGTGAGGCAGGCCACCGAATTGCTGAGCTAAATCCCCGGCCCAAGACACACAATTTCGACTACATTCACTGTGAACTTTTACTGCTTAGCTTCTTGCAGAACTCACTGGCCCACACACATTTTTCACTTATATACATAACTACTTATTTTATAAACAACCAAGATAAACACTCTTGGCATTTCAACTCTCTTTTCAGCTTGTTAGGTTTTGATGATACATTTTTTCTATATCACTGGTCTTTGTTCTGACAGTGGCTTATTTCAGAAAGACATTGTGGTTGTGTTCTTTCATTACATTTTTGCCAAATTCACATATAAGAATATTATCCAATTTACAAACTGGAAGGAACATATGATACTCTCAGCCTGTCTTTTTTCCAACTTTTCATAGAGAAGTGGGCCCAAGAAATATGTTTCTTTTCTAGCACTATACTAAGGATGACTTCTACAAGCCAAAAACTTGGCATTGCAAAATGTGGTAATTATTTTCTATATTCAACCTCTTGATCTGGTCTCCTTCCATCTGATAGACATATATACCCTCTTAGTTTCCTCCAAAAAATCATCCAGCCATTTCTACTGGGATGTGGATAGACACTGATACTGTTGTCTCAGAATTGAGCCTAAATCCCACATAACATAAAATGATAAATTGCTTTAAAGAGCAGTAGTTCTCAACCCTCCCTAAATGAGTAAAAAGATTTCAGAATGCCAATGCTTAGCTTCTCTCCAAAGCAATTATTTTGAATCTGTAAAGATGGGATAGAAGTATGGATGTTTTTCAAGAGCTCGTCAGGTAATTTAGGCAATGCCTGAATGTGGCCAGGATTGAGGAGGACATACTGGGGGTGGGGGGGAAAGCAGCCAGTAATTGAGCCCAGATGCCTACCTACAAAATTTATGAGGCTGCAGTGCCAGCCCAAAAGCAACCAACCACAATCTCAAAGAGCACCCTCCTTATAAAAAGATGATCTAGGACAGAGAGAAAAGAGAAGGTTCACGAATCTATGGGCACAAAGTGGAGAACCGTTACAGAACCCCAATAAGAATTCACAGGCACTCTCACAAGACAGCCAACTCACAAGTGCCAGGCACTCCAAAAGGTAGGGACAGCCAGATGGTGTTAGACAGGGAAGCAGCAACAACCATACAAGAGCACATTTCTAACAGCATTCAGTAGAATAAAGAGACTTTGTCTCCTGTCCTCTCTCCTGCATAGCTAAGGCTTAAGAGACAAATGTGTTTCAGAGCTCATGGAGTTCTCAGCAAGTCCAGCCAGGTGGGCGAGGCTCAGCTCAGAGGAAAAGGAAGAGGTAAGATTTCAACAAATATGAAACTAAACTGCACTGAGTTTGTTTTTTATTAGTACACATTTGCAGTGCATACTGTTTATATCCCTTGAGGGGAGTTGGTACACATATATGAAACATCTTAATTCCTTTTTTCACCCCCTTTCCCTCCCCTTCTGCCCCTCTCCATCTCTTGATCCCCTTCCCATTTAAGAAAGATCTATCTCCCAGCTTCTTGGTGTCTGTTTTTATTTTTCTCTTCATTTATAATTTGGGTTTCTCATATAAAAGAAACCATATTCGCTGACTATTAACAACATGAAACCCGCTCAAGATATCAACCCGGGATGGGAAAGGAAGATTCAATAAATAGGCCTGAGCACTGTGGCTGGGGGAAAAACTTCTTGTGTTTTTTTACCCCTTTGGTGAGTTGTCACTGCTCCATAAACTAATTATACTTTAATATTTCTTAGTCATCCCTGGCTTAAACATTGTGCTCACCAGATTGTTCCAGGATTTCTCTTTCCTGTCCTCCCTGAGGTAAAATCCATATGCTTTGGGGACCATACAGACACTTGGCATGGTGGTGCGATGTGGAACAGATCCCAGGGCCATTCCTCTGTCCATACACTGGCTTCAACTGTATCAAATACAGTCTACATCCCATCTGAACCCAGCTTGAAGTCACCTTGATATGACCACACAAACCTTTGGGGAATCCATCAACTCCCACTACAGATTTCCAAACCCTTTCCATGTGTACAATGAGGCTTAGCAGTGTTTCCAAGTGGGAGATTTGAGGCCTGTCTTGGAGCCCCGCTATCTTGACATCGCTATGCAGCCACAAGGAGTGGGCCAATACAGAGGCCTTTCAGAGATCCTCCTCTTCTTTAGCTCTTCTCTGTCTTCTCCTTCCTAATCTCTCTCCAACTTGAGAAAACATTTTCTAGACTGTGTGGTGTTAAAGAGAGAAGTAAGATAAAAATTATTCCCCTTGTCATAGAGTCTTCCAAATCTGTCCTATTTTACAACCAGATCAACACTTTTGAATCTAACAGCTAAGAATCTGAAACCTTCATTCTCTGGTTCCCCCATAAGGTCTGCCCTAAAGTAAATATGCCTCCTATCTTAGTCTGTTCTGTGCTATTACAACAGAATACTATACCTGGAGTAATTTACAAAGAACAGAGATTTATGTCTTACAGTTCTAAATGGAAAGTCCAAGGTCAAGCAGCCATAGAATCTGGCGAGAACATTTTCGCTCCATCATTCCATGCCAAGAGGCAGAAGCACAAGAATGAGCAAGAGAGAGTTGAACTTGCCTTGACAATAAACTCACTCTTGAGAGAATGAATTAACCTATCCATGAGAGCAGAACCCTCATAATCTAATTATCTCTTAAACTCTCAACACTTTTTGCACTGGGGATTCAATTTCAAATACATGAACTGCAGTAAACACATTCAAATTATAGCATTTTCATTCTAACTCCCCAAATGAGAACAAAGCTGTCGTAATTACTTTTCTTGTTGCTGAGACAAAATACCTGACACCCAAAGTTAAAGGAGGAAAGGTTTATTCAGCACAAAGTTTGTAGAGGTTCCCCTCCATAATTGTCTGGTTCCAAGGCAGTCTGGCATCACAGAGGAAACACAGTTCATGGCAGGCAGAAGGTAGCAAAGCAATCAAGAGATAAGACAAGCCTCTTTCTGTCCCTTTTACTATAACCAGGCTACCAGCACTAGGGCAGTGCCAAATCAATCAGGGAACTGATTTAGTAACCACCCACCCTTAATCCTAGCACCCTTATTCCTAGCACTGTGCCATAAATCAATCACACACTCTAGATTCATCCATCTCTGAAAACTACCTATGACTGCATGAGGCTTTGGGGTAACATCTAGACACAAGCCATAACAATATCATAGAAAAAGAAGTCAATTGCCCCATATCACTACAAATACGGTGCTATGAGTGGCTTGAATTTGGCAGCCTGGCTAGGAGGCCTGGATAGGGACTGAGCATCCATCTCTAAAGCCAAAGGGCTGTTTCCCTCCCTGCTTCTCTTGCTCATTCTTATGGGGCTGAAGGCAGATACAGTCCACCAAACCCCTCTTAAATTCAGAGAAAACACGAGTGAGAACAAACAGAAAAGGTATCAGAATAATGCAAATTAACAATATTGGGTATTAAACTTGGGGAGATGTTATTTATTACAATCTTCTATAAGTTGGTTTAAATGAGCAAAAAGATGAGGTTGGTCTTTGGAACATGTGATGGCTACTGATAAGTACTAACCTCTCTATAAGGAGAAGTAACAGAAGTTAGTGATTGTTGTTTTCGTCCACGAGCCCACTCCCAGAACAAGGTTCAGGAACCCGGACTGGAAGGGCAAGGCATGGAATGACCACGCAGACTCCAGGGAGGTTTCTGGACACTTCCATTTTACTGAGGAAATGTACAGATTTATATAGGGTAAGGCAGGGGTGGAGCCAGGGTGCAGTCGGGATATTTGGCACATCATTATTGGCCACATGTTATGTTTTAGGGGCTGAAGCAATGGAGTCAGGACCTTAGAGGTTTTTGAGAGGAACAGTTTATCTGCCTAAAGTCAGATCTCTACACACCCGAGGGGGCAGATTATTCCAGCCCTAATAGGCCTCGGAGTTTTCTTATGAGAGATAGGTGCAACGCTCCTGACTCAGCCAGACATGAACCTGATCCTCAAGTGATCCTCTTGTAGGAGGTGCAGAACCTGTTAACAGCTCTTGTTTCTAGCTTCTGTCTACAATGAATAAAGCCACTATGATCATTCTTGTACAATTGATAAGAGTTTTTATACTGATATGAATTTTTATATCTCTGAACAATACTTTCTCAGTTTTCCAACATATTGCTTTGTTTTATGCTATTTTATACAAGCATAATTAACAGTGCAACACAATTTTATAAGTTTTGGATTTCTTTATTTTGAATAAAATTAATTTAATAGTAGAAAAATCCAATTTATCATCTCTCCATTGACATTATATATAATGCAAAAGGAAAAGCATAAAAGCAAAGGAAAGCTGGCAGCAAGCCAGAGAGTCAAGAAAGTGTTGGGAATTGGTATATACAGTTAACAAACTGAAAGGTGCATGTCTTCTTCAAAATAAGCAGCCCCAGCTTCAGCCAATTCACCATACAGGCCAAATACTCAAATCTAATTTTCAAAAGAAGACATATTTTTGTCTGTATATATGTATACAATCTCCTAAACTTGTATTGGCCAATAATACAATAAAAAACTTGACCATTGGTACATTAAAGCTGTCTAGTATTAATGCGAGATAAAACATCACTGCAGGCCAAATGTGGCCCAAGGCTCCTGCGTATCTACCTAAAGCTTCTGTTCTCAAACCTAGCTATGAACAACAAGACATTTTAGCTTTTTAAAAACATAGCACACCTGAGTCCTGATTTAGCACACCCAGTTTCTGATTTAGTAGATTTGGTATGAATCCTGAATATCTTTATATATATTTTTAAGTACTGCAGAGTTCACACTGATTCACAACCAGAGTTGAGAAGTCCGAAGTTAAATTCTGGGTTACCAGAATTTGTCACATTTCCCAACTTCTACATAAGGTTCAGAACACAATGAAGCCTTCTCAGTCCAAGACTACCTGCTTCTGGGCTCAGATACTCATCTGGAGCTTAGTAAATTTTAACTGGTGATACACACCAATGAAAACTGACTTCCTGCACTGGAGATTTAGCTCAGCAGTGCCACCCACTGCCTCACAAGCACAACATCCTGAGTTTGATCCCCAG
>NW_022900928.1:94220978-94319427 GCF_012274545.1 Fukomys damarensis | reverse complement strand
AAAAAAAAAAAAAAACTCACTTCCTTACCTTCAATTAATTCAAATAGTACCAAATTTTGGCCTTTATGTGTTTGAGTATATTATATTAGCTGTCCTCTACCAAAAATAATTGGTTCTAAGTAAAGATGTGCATATCTAAATTCACGGAATTTTCACACACATAGTAGCTATAGGAATAAAAGCCTATTCCAAATTAAAAGAAAGAAAAGCATGAGAAACAAATAAAAGAAGCAATATGAGATTTCATAGATAACAAGTAACATGGATCTTGGGAGACATAAAGGCCATGGGTCACTAAGATTCCTAACTTGGGATTCTTGATTTATTCAGGCTAGGAGTGGGGGATACCAACTTAAAATAAATGAAATAGGGAGGTGTGGTGTTTGGCATTCATTGCAAATTCTATCCAATGAGCTCCTGAAAGCTCAAAACACATGGGCCTTTATGAAAAACTGAGATCGAGCAGTAATCAGATCCTCTCATTATTTGCATGTCAAGCCTCTAAACTTTCACAAAACAAATGAAGAAAACTTAGAAATAACCAGGAAAAGAGAAAAACTACAATGAATCTGACTGAAGTTCAGAGTATTACAGAGCAGTCACCAGTTCCCAGGGTGGATATCTGAAAGTTACGCAGGAAGAATGGCCACAGACAACAGAGAAGCCACTGGAATTGCTTCTTTTAAAAACACCTTCATCTTGGTTGTCTTTGGCACAGAGTGCATGACTGGTGTCCTTGGAAGTGGCTTCATCATGGCTGTTTATGGGGCTAAGTGGATCAGGGAAAAAAGACTCCCCACTGGTGACAGCCTTATGTTGATGCTGAGTTCTTCCAGGCTTGCACTACAGATTTGGCTGATGGTGACTATTATTTATAGTTACTTATTCCCAGTCATTTATTACCAAAATTTACTATATAAACTCTTCACAATCATGCTTTTGTTTCTGAACTATTCCAACCTCTGGTTTGCTGCCTGGCTCAATGTCTTCTACTGTCTTAAAATTGCCAACTTTGCTCAGCCTTTGTTCTTGATGATGAAGAAGAAGATTTCAGTGTGGATACCTTGGCTTATGAGTTTGTCATTGTTGGTTTCCTTCAGCATGAGTTTTCTCTTCTTTAAAGACACCTTCAATATTTATGCGAATGGTTCCTTCCCTGTCCCTAACTCCAACTCCACTGAGAAGAAGTACATCGTTGAGATCAATGTGGTCAACCTGAGTTTTTTCTATTACATGGGGATCCTTATTCCCCTGACCCTGTTCATCATGGCAGCCACTCTGCTGATTGTCTCTCTCAAGAGACACACCATGCACATGGAAAGCAATGCCACAGGCTCCAGGGATCCCAGCATGGAGGCTCACTTGGAGGTCATCAAATCCACTAGCTATTTTCTCATTCTCTACATCACCAATGCAATTACTCTATTTATATTCATGTCCAACACCTCTGAAATACACACTCTCTCGAGTATTTTGTGCAGATTTATCATGGGTGCCTACCCAGCTAGCCACTCAGTGCAACTGATCTTGTGTAACCCTGGGCTGAGAAGAGCCTGGAAGCGGTTTCAGCATAGAGTTCAGCATTACCTTAGAGGACAAACTCATTGAATGGAAGCCAGGGGATATCACAAGAACTGGCCCAAACACTCTGCCTTTTCCTCACCTGGATCTCTCTTCACCCATTTTGTTCTCCCTCAAACATTTCTTCTCAGGTAATTTGATTAGTTCATAAATGCAAAGTTGAGCTTTTCAGTTGTGATCTTAAGCAAAAGTAGCTAATAAACTTGATAATGGACTTTAAAAAACTCCTTAATCCAAACTCATTCATATCCTTTCCTGAGCTCTTGCCAGTCTGTCTTCACCCTGAGCCTTAAGGAGAGTGTGACTAGATGTCTCAATTTCCCTGGGACAAGCTTTGCTTGATGTCTGTTGCCCACTGGGCACCATTTAATTTTCAAAGGTTATCTTGGTCTGGATGAAAAAAAAAGATATGGTCATGTAAAGGTATCTCAATGATAAATATAACTGTATTGTTTGCTTTAAATGTACCAATAAACTTAATGGGGGAAAAAAGATATGGTCATCTATCCTAGATACTACTAACCAATATTAGGGGAAGGAAAGCTCATGAAGAGATGGCATGCAGTCCAGGAAGGAGAAAGGAAACTAGAATGTATGCACACAAAGAGAATTCTGGAAGGAAAGGCTGCCAGTATCATCAAGTGCTACAGATGTTCCAAGGAAAGTGAAGACTGAAGAAAAGCTTTGTATTTGACTAAGTGGACAGAGACCATGTATACTGACAGGGAACTGATAGAGTGGCAGCCAGGCTCCAAGAATTTCCAGACATGGTGATGAGAAAGTGATAGTCTACAAAGACAAGTAATGCGGGAGGTCATACTGAGACAAAGATGAAATAGAGGAGTGCAGGCAGATGGTCAATCTAATGGTTTTTATTGTTGTAGCTGCTGCTGCTGCTGCCACTGCTGTTTGGTTTAGTTTGATTTGCTCTGGTCTGGTTTGTTTCTTTGTTGTTCAGGGCTGGGGACTGAACATGGGCTTCTGCACAGGGCTACACTGTCACTCCTTTTTTCAGTTTTTAATTATGAGACAGGATTCCACAAGGTCTCTAAGTTATCCAGGCTAGGCTTTACCTGGTCATTCTCCTGTCTTAGTTTCCCAGAGTGCTGGAATTACATGAACGGTCATGCCCATCTTAAATGTGTTATTTTCCAAGTGGGAGAGGACAATGTGAAAAGAGAGGAAAAGAAAGAATGAAGGAAAAGGAGTGAATTGAACAGAAAGCAAAAAGAGGCCAGAACAAGGGAGCATCTCTTTTGCTTAGCACTTGTGTCTGTGGCAAAGAATTCAGCACCTGTGTCTTCAGCTTTACCAGTTCTGGGTCATTTGGAGTAAAGAGTTGGGCTAGCACGAGGTCATTTGGAAGTGGCAGTTTGAAAAAGAAAACATTCCTTGTCAGTAAGGCTTTGCTAGCATTGTCACAAAGGGTCATTCATAAAATAAGACACCCCAACCCTGAAGCACTGCAGAATTAGAAAATTAGAAATGTCAGTTTTTCCTTTAGAATGTATTTTTTAAATTGTAATGATTCAGGAAAGTGTGAAAAGAATGCTGCTGCTCACCATAAGCTCGAATAGCCCTCAAATGAAAGTGTGACATTGGTAACAAAGACTGAATCCTATGTTCCTGCTCCCAAGCACATACAGAGGTACCCTCAGTTCATTAATTCATTCATGATTCTGGGGAAGATGGCCATGGTCATGTTCATCACCTGAGGTGGAGTTCACAGATGAAAGCAAAAGTTTACCAAATGTTTCTGTTCATGAACTGAATTGCTTGCAAACAAGTGTTGGTGAACCGAGGTATTACTGTATTTCAGAGAGAATTCTTTATACCCATGAACTGCAAAAACACACACGTGTGTTCATGCACAAACTCATATACACACTCACATATAATCTTTTAGAGTTCAGACTCTAGCCTAGGACTTATTTAACTAGAAAGTAAAATATATATTAAAATACAGTTTTGGTAGTTTGTTTGAGTGATACCTTATTTGACTGTTTAGTATCAGCAGAGTTGTTGCTGTAAAGCAAACTAGATTTTGAAGTGTTACTATAATTCCTGAAGAATAAAGAAGTGTACATTTTTTTTCCAAATGATAAATGCCAGTAAGAGAGCAACCACACTTACTAGTTATTCTAAAGCATCACAGAGAAAAATTAAAAAAGTATTTGAAGTTACCATTACTTGCATATAAACCATGCCAAGATAACAAAATGGATAATCACTCCCCATGTTTATTATGAAGAAATAATCATCTTATTGTTTGCAGGAGCTTAAGGTATCAAGCAGAGAACTGATGAGAGCTTCAAGGACAATGACATCCTCATTGATGCTCTGTGTCACCCCGCATTCAACCAAATAAAGTTCTCTCCAAGTCTCTCTCTTCTCTCAGTTCTCTTTTTTTAGTAAAGCCCAACTAAGCGTCCAGAAAGGGTCAATGTACAGAGTCTTCAAATTAGTTTTAGACAGAAATCCAAAGCCTAAGATGAAAATTGGATTCTGCTGGATTAAAGTCTATAAGAAAAAGCAAAGCCTGGCTTGCTATTCTCCCAATATCCTAGCTAGAGCTGCCCTATGAAATCCCATCTCCTCTTGCTCAGAGGAGGTTAAAAGTTGCAGTGCAAAGCCTTCCTTTACCCACACAATCATGCTGGGTTTTTTTAAACCAAGAGCTAACAAGTTGTTTGCTCAGTGATTCCAGTCTGGAAGAGGGGGAGTGTATGCCTTCTCTCACACTTGGTCAACAATTCACCTAACATAAGTTTCGCATTGGGAGAAGGAAGTAGAAACCAAGGCAGGGATCAGCATCATCATAGAAAGACAGCAAACAAAGAGACACAGAGAGGGGCCTTTGGAATATGATTCAGTTTCATCATCCTCTCCAAGAAGAAGAATCTTTAGGGGAGAATTGGAAGAAATGGAAATTTCTTGTATGTTCAGATTAGTTTCTGAGAGCAAGAAGAAGGTAAAAAGGCTGAGGAGCTCAGTCCTCAATATTGGAAAGCAGCAAGAGCTCTCTGCTCTTTTCCAAGCCAAGGCAAAGATGCTTAACTCAAAAGACAGATGTCAAGAAATCCTCATCTCAGGTGTCCCTGGGAAGAGGCGACACCTCATACTGACAGATGTTTCCATGGATGAAAGAAGTTAGAAGCACCCTGAAGGCTGCAATGTGACCCAGGAAATATAAGTCTGGGCAGGAAATAGCAGCAGATGACAGAAAACATATGGAGTAAGGGGCCAGAACAGAAGAAACCCTGATTGGGAAGGTGTTCAGTGCTGAAGTCAGTCTCCATCACTCTCAGCTAAGGAGCCCTCCCCAGAGAGACATGGCCTAGGCCTTGAGGATTATTCTGTGTAATGCAGTGAAAGAGGCCATCTTCCAAGAGTGAGTGACCAAGGGTACCACCTCTAGGTTGGACATTTCCACTTTGGAGTCAGATATGGTGTCTGGGTGCTCAACTGTTAACCAATCTCTTTGGGGGAAAGATTTTTTTTAATGCTTTGTCTCTCATTTGATTTTCATTTTTTTAAATAAAGTGTTTTATGTATACCTCATCTCTCAGTTTTATCAGAAAAAGAAAAGAGGCAAATGACTTTAAAGACAATCCAAAGAAAAGAATCAAGAAACCCTGGATTTAAGGGTGGCTGGGCAATGTTTAGGGGTCCAGGGAAGACTGCCAAGGTGGAAGGGGAATGGGAAAACCTCCCAGGATCTTCACGGAGTTTCCCCCAGCCCCACCTCCATGCTGTCCCTGGAGTCAAGAAATTGAGTGTGAGTCCTGGATCTGCTGTTTCCTGGGATGACACATGGGCAGGTTACTGCATCTCTCTACATCTGTAAAATGGGAATCATTATCAGAATCATAATATTTACCTTCTAGGACAATTTCATTCTATGAAGTAAGTGAACTACTGTTGGGTGCACACTGTCTAGCCTAGAGTAAGCTGTCAATAAGTGTTTGTCATCCTATTCTAAAGAAAAGTAAAGTGAGGCTGGGAGGCTGAGGGGCTGGGTATCTAAGCTGAGGATGTTCAAACCATGGCCAAATATGGAAGTCCAGAGCCCAGACCAGGCCTGCTGCACATAGCAGGCTGGGATTTTGGTAGACATCATGGCAGAACATGGACAAAGCATCAGCAGCACCTCATCTACTTGAGCAGAGGTGAAAAGAGAAAGACACCCTGCAGCCTTCAGCCCCTGCACCTTCACTGGGCAATATCAGAAAGGCAAGCAGCAAGCATTCCCACTTCAACTGCTGCTTTCACCAAAACAGGTCCCTAGGATAGGGGTCAGCAAACTTTTTCAATCAAAGGCCAGCTACTCAAAATTCTCCCTTTTGCAGACATAAATTCCCTGTCACAAGCACTCACCTCTTCTTCTGTAGCACAAACGCCATGAGAGACAATGTATACATGAAAGATGATGGCTCTGTTCCAAGAAATTTTGATTATGCACACTAAAATTTGAATTTGAAATCATTTCCATATGTCATGAAATATTACTCTTCCCTTGATTTTTTTCAATCAAGAATGCAAAAGAAGCAGTCTAAATTCCTAGGTTATGGGGAGCGTGCAGGGAGACACAGAGATGGCAGTGGTGCACGCAAGCTGCAGGTTGCATATTGTATCCCTAGTTATATTTCACTATGAATCATGGATAGACATCATGACAATTTTTGCTACATCTGTAACATTTCAACTTTCTTAATATTTTGACACTTTCAGTTTCTCCCACTTTTCTGTACTGTTTGCAATCTTGAAAATGCAATATTTTAGTTTGCTCTAAAGGCAAATAAAAACTTAACACCTATTAAGATCACCTTAGACACTCTGTCAGTAAGCATGAGTACAAAGTGGTAAACAGCTCCCTGCAGAGGCCTTGGACACATTTGAAGATCATAGCTGCCCATCAGGCCTATAACCATCTCTGCCGAGGCTGAGAGGATCCCTTTGTGGATCCCATTCAGCATGGTTATGTTTACGGTTTTGTGTTCTTTTCAGATGACTAACAGTCTAGCTTGTTGTATGATGATATGAAATGCTTCAGAGTCAGTGTGATCCAAGGGGGCAAAAAAAATCCTACATTTTGGGGTCAAAAAAGGTTTGAATCCTCACTTTTTTAACCTTGAGAAAACCATTAAACCTTTCTGAATCTCAGTTTCTTCTCCTGGAAAAGAGAGATAATCATAACAGCCCTTTCACAAGTTTGCTGAGAGGGTCACAGGAAAAAATAAATACATGGGTAATAAATTATAAAGCACCATACAAAGATGGGTGCATATAAATACATTCCAAAAATTACTCATTAATTCAAAGATTAAGCCAATAAAATTTTTGCCCTTCAGGAGTACATAGTCTAGGAAGGAATAACTGGTTCAATTACCACATAAGAACGGGTACTGTGTGAATCAGGGATGTGTCTTAAACCTCAAATGTTCACGATTAAAACTTCTAACTTCTGAATATATTTTTAAACTTGGTCTACCTCTTTTAGCACCTTCATTACAGAGAGTAGAGAATGCAGAACAGAATCTTTGTCTCTTCATCTTCACATGCCAGTTAGAAGAGACTGAGAATGAAAAGAAAAGAAATTTTCCACTGGGCATCTACAGAGAATCTCAGCAAAACCGAAGATGCAAAACAGAAAGAGGTCCCATTATATCCAGCCCTCTCTGGAGAGAGCTGGCCTTTGCATCTCCTCCCTGGAGCCTTAGAGACTGCAAATGACCCTGTGGTTTATTCAAATGAATTGGTGGGGGCAGGTTTCAGATTGTGGCCCTGAGTGCAGCTGGAACTAAGAATGATACAGAGGTTCAGCAGAGAGCAGGTGTCAACGTAACGCTCAGGCAAGACCAAGGACCCTCCAGGCGCCATCTCTCTTCTTATATCCCAGTGTAATAATGCTCAATGCTCACATTCCACTCAAAAATGCAGTGAGAATAATTTTACTACCCATGATTCAAAGGCCCAGAAAATGCTCTGAAAAAGTCAGACTAGTCACGTGGAGGTCATGTCTGGACAGGGCTTGGCCACTCCCTTCAACTTTTCCTTCACAGCCATAATCTGGCTTTCCAGGTATAAGAGAATACCTACCAGAGGGATTCTAGGGGTGTATGAATGAGGAAGGCTGGATTCAGTATCTTGTGCTGAGGCTGGAGATAAATAATGCCGTGGTTCAACTTGTAACCCCAACCCCTACGCACTCCATGAACCTGTCAGATTGCCACTCCACTGAGCAGTTCCAACAAGCAATGGCGCCAGGGACAGTGGGAGGAGCAGTTCTCTGCCCTGTTGACCATGTAAAGTAAGCATGCAATGAAGTGATTAAAGTTCCAGAAAGGAAAAGCCATGTGACTTCATGATCTCTGATGGAATTGTCTTTGCAAAGACAGGGCAACCCTCTGGGAAATCAGTGCCCAAACAACCTTTATAACTAAACCCTGCCATCTAACTTGCAAGCATGAGACAAAATAAAGCCAGCAACCTGCTCTCCAAGCTTCTCAGGTAGCCTCTGACAGAAGAAAAATATTGATTGTCTCCTTGAAAGACTGCCTAAATTATCTTTGTGTTCTCCATAGCCTTAGCCCAGGACCTGACTCACACTGCAGAGTAGCAAATGTGAAGGAGAATTAACCCAGTAATTCAGATTAGCAGGATGCTCAATGTGATACTTAACTGTGTCAAATTGAAACACACAACTAAACTGGGTACAGTTCTGGGTGTGGCTGGGGGGTTTACTGAAGACAGAAGACAGGCTTGTCACCTAAATGGTATAAAAGAGAAATGAAGAGTGAAGACTCCCTTCTGTTTCTTCAGAGGCACTCCAGTCTTCACCTTCACCTTGAACGTTGTCTCCTGACTTCCAGTACAAAAACTTCAGCCTTTCATCACAGACCCTTTGGCCTCTTGATGTGGACTTGTGAAACACAACAGTGAGTTCTACTGGATCCTTCCAATCTCCTGTGCCCTGACAGCCCTTTTGCACTCTTCCACACCTGACTCTGTGGATGGCATCATAAACCAATCTTGTAATCTCTTATATTTTGCATATCTTGCATTAAATCTGTTTCTCTAATAAGCACTGACTGGACTGATATGAACAAGTAGGCTGAAATTTCTTGCTTGGGAGTATATTGTTAGCTATATGCTTGTATTTTATATGTTTTGACCAAGATTTATTCAACCTTATAATACAATAAAAGATAAATATCTCCAAACACTATAGGAGATTGCTTTAAATTCTTTATCAAAATTTTAAACAACTAGAATACCTTTGCGTTTGTGTTTTACCTCTCATGAGTTATTTAAGTAATTCCTATGCCCTGTGTTCTAATACCAAAAATATGAATTCAAATTCTATTTTGGGAATGGATCATATTAATCATAAACAAAAGCAGATTTTTTGGTTTTTGGTTTTTTTGCTTTCAAACGTTAAGTAACTAAAAAACATGTCTGGTAAGATCTTCTGTAAGCAGAAATTTTTTTTGTTGTTTTTTTTTGGTGGTTTTTTTTTTTGTACCGGAGATCGAACTCAAGACCTTGTGCTTGCGAAGCAGGCAGTGGAACCACTGAGCTAAACTCCCAGCCCAAGCAGAAGTTGTTCTAAAAGCCAAACTCAGTGGCCTGTATATCCCCGACCTCTGATCCTCTGGGGAGGAGTCACGTTGAGAAACCCCCTTTGTTTTTAATCTCTGCTTCTGTGGCTTTCTATCTGTTCACCTGTCTGGTTTTCTTCTATTTCCTTATCCACCAAGTACCTTCAAACACAGAAGTCAATTTGTACCCTTTATCCATCACTGTCATTAAGGTGATCCACCACTCAGATTTTTAAACTGAAAGTCCCACAACCCAGAAGACCCCTCTCTCCTGGACAAACTGGTACAGTTGGCCACCCCAACACTACCCAGATGACTAAAGCTACAAAGTTACAGTATGACCTTGATACTCTGGTTCTATTCCTTCATAAGCAAAACTCAGGTAGACACACATACATATGCCTGAGCTTCACGTTCACACACACAGTCACAAACTCAAACACACACCGCCTGCTTAAAATTCTTCAATGACTTCCTATTATCCTTAGACTTTCCCGCAGGCAGGTGAAGCCCTCTACAGTGCACTTTATATCTAAGTTTTTCTCATGGATTTTGGTGCCTTATTTTATATACTCTACTCAGTATAATCATTTAAGGAGGTTGATGGATTGGGCCATTTTTATCTTAATTTTGGAGAATTTCAAACATTCGTGAAAGTAGAGGAAATAATACATGGTCCCTGGATATCCATTACTCAAGGTTAACACCTGTCAACATTTTGTCAGTACTGACCACTGAAGGTTTTTTTTAGAAGAGCTATTATATGTTTCCACTATTTCTAATAACTCCAGCCCAAAATGTTTTTGGGGTTCCTTTGATATCAGCTAAATTTTTAGTTCCTGTTAGAGTTCCTCTTTAACCCCAAGATCCTTCTTTAAAGCATGAACTATCTGGAATATACCAAAGCACATACCTTTCCTCTGGCCAAGATCTATGTACTTCCTTCCTCCTCTAATTCAACTTTGATGATGTCTTGAATATAGATTATTTGAGTGCAAAAAATAGAAATCAACTCAAAGCAGCAAAAGAAAAAGGGGAAAATGTTAAAATGATCCAGGGGCTCTCATGGAACCCCATGCAGTCATCACAGGAAATATGAGTGAGCTTTATAAAAACTGGAAAACCATCAGGGACATCCTCTCTTCTCTCTTCCTGTCTCCCTCCTCTTTTCTCTCCCCCATCAGCCCCTTGAAGAAACAGCTGTTTTCCCTTTGCCTCTCTATGCACATCTGTCCTCCACTCCTTTCTTCAAACCACTGTGCACTGTGAGGATGTTCATTAGCCTCGTGATCCTTTGTGATCCCAGCCCGCCTTTAGTCTGGCACTGCCAAATGTGTGAGGTTTTGTGATTTCCACTGTGCAAATACTCCCACCAGGACAGAATTCACACTAGGGACATCATGGCCCTGAACACGGAGCTGGAAGAGCACACACCATCCAAGCCCTTCAGATGAGCACACCACTCTCCCTTGCAGCCATAACAGCAGAACCTTGCACATCCCCATTATACAGCCACACAGTCCAGCCACAGCCACACAGCATCAACTCTGTCACCTTGGCAAGTTGCTTAGCTTCGCTAAACCTCTGTTTCTTCATATTTAAGTTAATGCTAATAATAACCTATGTTTTACAGGGTGATTGCTGCAATGTGAAAATTCTAGCATATAGTAAGCCCTACAAAGTTCTGTTAACTCAGGACTGGAGCCAATAGTGGTGTTTGGATTTATGGCCACAAGATGGCGATGTCCTCATTCCTGTAGCACAAACCCTTTCTGCGCAAGTATTCGCAATTCAACATTAACCAAAAGAGGATTCAATTATATAAATTGATTGGCATTTTTCCCCCTCTGTAAAATTGGCACTATAAAATTTTCATATTTTCCTTCGAAATTCTACTGAGAACTCAGCTACTGGCAAGTGTGTGTGAGCCCTCTAAAGCCTACACAGGAGCTATGCTGAATGAACAATTGTTACTCTCCATGAATTTCAGTAAGAATTAAGACCAACGCCATATTTCCAAAAGAGATAGACTCCTTGGCCTCCACTTTTCTCTTCTGGCTCTTTTTCCTCAAGGGAAAAGGTGGCTTCAATTCAGACCTCCATTGTCACATTTCCCACTTCAGCACGGAAAGGAGTTCATAACATTAGTTCAGTTCTAATAATATTCATTGAGCTACTGTATATGTGAGATACAGTATCCGATACAGACACAGTACTTCATAGGTAGAAGATATAAAGGCAAATATTAATCATATGGAAGCAAAGAATTTGCTTATCAAAAAATGTACTAGATCTTTCCAGAAATGTATTTTCATTGAACTCAACAACCTACAACCTACCCTAAAAAGTACATAGAATATGAGTTTTTAAGCAGCAAATATCTCTACCAGATATTAAAACATACTAGTTATAAACTATGACAACAGAAAAATGATTGTAAAGCCAGATCCATTGACCATGGGAACTTAAATTATGACTAAAGTGACTAAGGGTGGTGGCCATTTAGGAGGCTGAGCCACGAAGATTCTAAGTTCAAAGCCAGATGGACCATATAATTAGACCCTTTCTCAAGAAAAAAAAAAAAAAGATGGTGAAAATGAGCTGTGTATAACTGAGTGAAGGACAGATTACTAAATGGTAATTAGGCTTCACTATTCGAAAAAGTTGGATCCCATCCTCTTATTTATACAAAGATAAGCTTAGATGGATGAGACATAAATGTAGAGAACAAAGTTATAAAACTGATAGAAGAAAAAATAAAATATCTTTGTGACCCAAAGGTGGGAAATAGATGATTAAATAAGATCCCAAAAACTCAAATCAAAGGCAAAGATTATTTCTGTTCAGTGAAAGGCACAGGTGACAGCCAGGCTAGAAAATGAAAACGTTTAAAAGCTGCATGGTACCTCAATCAAGAACATATGAGGAACAGTGATACACGTGTCCACACACCATATACATACACACACAATACAAATAGACAGAGAAAGCCAAATTGGCCAGCAAACAGGAGAAGGGGTATGTGTGCCAACTTGTTACTGGAATTATGTCAATTAAAACAACAATAACGTGATCACCCTTTTACCCACTACCGAAGGTTTTACTTTCTACATTTTCAGTTACCCCATGTCAACAAGAAGGGTGGGTACAATATAACAAAATATTTTGAAAGTGAAACCACATTCAGTAACTTTATTCAGTAACTTTTATTATAATTGTTCCATTTTGTTCTTATTGTTATTAAGGTCTTACGGTGCCTAATTTATAAATTAAACTTTATCATAGGTGTGTGTGTATAGGAAAAATATAGTATACTTAAAGTTTGGTACTGTCTGCAGTTTCAGGTATCTGCTGAGGGTCCTGGAACATGTCCTCTGTGGGTAAGGGGAACTACGGGACTATTTTACATCCCTCAGAACATCCACAAGTTAACAAGCGTTGGGGAGAAAGTGAAGTGCTACTGGCAGCAATGTTAAATGGTACCATCACTCTAGATAGTAACTTATCAGCACCTAATAAAACCTTCACATACCCTTTGAGGTCAGAGATCTGCTCCTGGTTACACTCCCAGGATAAATTTCATTACAGGTTCATGGAAGGGCATAGATGAGAATTTCCCTGGTATCATTCTTTGTGGATGTAGCAAGTTGAAGCCACCCCAGAGGAGAATAGATCAAAAAGGTGTGATGTGTGGCTGGGATGAAGTAGTATGCAGTAGTTAGAAACTGTGAACTAGCAATGTGGAGAGTGTGTTGGGAGAAAAATACAAGCAGCAGAACAAGGCCTATAGCATAATGCCATTATGTTATGAAAAACTCCCACATGTGAAACAACACTATACATTTTAGGAAGTGATATGCATGTCCAGTCATCATCTGTCACAAGAGCTTATGTGTCTAGGAAATACACGCAGTGGTATTTATGTCCTAGTGTATCACAGAAATCAAAGGACTGTCCTAGTGTATCAGAGAAATCAAAGGACTTCTAGAGCCAGATCACTTGATTTCAGTGCCAGCTCTCCAACTTGCTCTGTTATCTGGGGCAAGTCTCAAAACCTCTCTAAAAAATAAATTTATTTGTCTAAAAAATGAGAGCTAATAATAGGAACTATTCTATGGGGCTGTGGTAAGAATCAATTGAGTCAATAAAAGGTGCTTAAACAATGCCAGGCCATAAGTGCCTAGTGGTGGTAGCATTGTTATCAGTACAATATGAATGGGGGAATCAAGGATGAGGAGAAAAATAAGGTAAAAATGTGTGTGGATAAAGTGAGCTGTAAGTTAAAGGGGATCACTAACACCACTCTATACCAAAAGTTAAACACACAGACAGACACGCATGCAGTGTTCTTCCTGCTCAAGTTTACAATATGGTGGAAGATATGGATGACTTCAATGTCATATAGGAAGGTCTCCAAGTTAGGACACAGCTGTGCCTTTATCTTGCCTGTATGACGTGTGGCAAGTTAGATTCCCAGAGCAGTGACCTGTAGAAAACACCCAGACCCTAAGACTGTATTACCAAGGCTCAAAGGCCCCAAGAGGCCTCACTATACCTTCACTATGATGGAATCTTCTTTGAGGATAGTTCTGTCTCTAAGAACAGTCCCCCTGCATATCATCAGTCAACCCTGTGCATGTTAACTACAGACTGACAACATGTCTTCTTACTGGTTTGTTCAGCAGGGAGAGTGAAGTTGTCTCTTTGGAAATCCTCAGCAAAGGAAGGAAGCAGAACATGGTAATCACACAAAATCTTGAAAGCAGAAGGGCCTGATGACTGCGGTGACCTTTAAAATCAGAAAAAAAAAAAAAATAGCAGCCAGAGGCAAAGGGTCCTTTGAGCAATTGGCTCATAAACCCAACAGTCATCCCACATGCTGTCATCAGCACAGTGCTGCCAGCTACCAGCTGCTGTGTTAAAAAAGAAATCCAGCAGGCACAAAGATTAAATCACTAGCTAGAGAATTATTTTGTCCTAAGAGATTGGTTCTCTGTCCAAGAAAGGAGATTTGATCACTGAAGAGTTTGCAAATCCCAGTTGAAAATACTTGCTAGGTTTGTTCATTTTTCTCACAGAAGAAGCACAAAAATAAAAATACGTAAGTGGCCAGGAATTAGCTTAGGGCTTGACCTCAGAAGCAAAGGAAAAAAAAAAAATAACAACACAGGCACAAACCTCATGGACAGAATCGAATGACACATTGTCTAACATTTCTGAAACCAAGATCAGGTAGAGGAAAGTAGACATGGTTTATTCTTGGAAAAAGACAATTCCAAATGAAGGAAGAAGTCACCAAAGTTTAGTGTTGAGTCCTCCTAGATTACCTTGAGATTGCAAAAGCTCAGCTCCCCCTCCACCACTGACAGGCTTTATGACTTTGTACAATTTCCCTATCAATGAAATGGAGATGCTGGTGCCAGAACCTACCTGAACAGACACTTTGGAAAGTTTGTCAGTTTCTTAAAAAGCTAAGCAACCTTTTTATTAGACCTAGTAATTCCATTACTTGATATCTACCCAAAAGTAATATAGACACAAATCCACAACAATGCTGATATGCAAATACTCATTAATGGCCCCGTTTGTAATGGCCAATTGAAAACACCCCAAATGTCCATCAGCTGCCAACTGGATAAGCAATATGTGATACACCCATTAAACAGCATACTTTTCAGCAAAAGAAAGTGAAAAGCTATGGAAACATGCTACAATATGGATGAACTTCAAAAGCATTATGGCTAAAGCAAAAGAAGCCAGATACAAAATATTATATATATATATATATACATATACATATCATGATCCCATTTATATGAAAGGCCTACAAAAGGAAAATTTTAGAGACAGAAAGATAACTGGTTTCCTTGGGCCAATAGTAGGACTGACTGCAAACTGGCACAAAAGAACTTTTGAGAACAGTGGCAATGTCCCAGAATTGGCTCTTGATGGTTGCACAACTACATAAATATACAAAATTCACTACATTTACAAGAGATGAGGTTTGTTGGTACATAAATAAAGCTGCTGAGAGTAGCTGGATACAAGGTCAAAACTCAAAAATCAATAGCCTTCTTGTACACAAGTAACAGACTCACAGAGAGAAATTAGGGAAACAATTCCTTTCACAATAGCATCCAAAAAAATAAAGTATCTAGGAATCAATCTAACAAAAGAAGCAAAAGACCTCTACACTGAAAACTACAGCACTCTGAAAAAAAGAGACTGAGGAGAACATTAAAAAATGGAAAGATACTCCCTGCTCCTGGGTAGTAAGAATCAACATAGTGAAAATGGCCATACTATCAAAACTGCAATACAGATTCAATGCAGTGCTGATTGAAATTCCAGCACTATATTTCACAAAACTAGAAAAAAGAATCCAAAAATTCATTTAGAACCAGAAGAGACCTAGAATAACAAAAGTCATCCTAGGCAGCACAGACATGGCAGCGGATATAACAATTCCCAATTTGAAACTATACTACAAAACCACTGTGATAAAAACCCCATGGTACTGGTAAAGAAACAGACCTGAGGATCAGTGGAACAGACTGGAAGATACAAAAACAACTCCAGCTGTACTCAGCTACCTCACCTTTGACAAAGGAGCTGACCGTCCTCACTGGAGGGAAGATAGTCTCTTTAATAAATGGTGTTGGAAAAACTGGATCTCAATCTGCCAAAGATTAAAACTAGACTCTTATCTTTCACCATGCACTAAACTACAATACAAGTGGATTAAAGATCTAAATATTAAAAAAGAAACACTAAACTTGCTGGAAGATAAGTTAAACAGAACTCTTGAAGACTTTGGCATAAGAAAAGACTTTATGAACAAATCCTCAGTAGCACAGGAACTAGCAGAAAGAATCAACAAGTGGGATCTCATCTTATTAAAAAGCTTCTGCACTGCAAAAGAAACCATCAACAGAACTAACAGACAACCTACAATGTGGGAAAAAAATTTTACCAGCTGTTCCTCAGACAAAGGACTCTTATCTAGAATATATAAAGAACTCAAAACTATTAGCCCCCCCAAATATAAAGACCTGATTCAAAAATGGGCATCTGAAATGAACAGACATTTCTCACACAAAGAAGTAAAAGCACCAAGTAAATATATGAAAAAATGTTCCACATCACTGGTCATTTGAGAGATGCAGATGAAAACAATGCTGAGATTCCACCTCACTCCACAAAGAATGGCTGCTATCAAGAAATCAAACAATAACAAATGTTGGCAGGATTGTGGAGAGAAAAGAACCCTTCTCCATTGTTGGTCGGAGTGCAGACTGGTGCAACCACTATGGAAATCAATATGGAGATACCTCAAAGAGCTGGGACTAGAGGTTCCATTTGACCCAGCCATCCCTCTGCTGGGTATCTTTCCAAAAGAATTAAAAGAATCATATCACAGTGATATGATTATAGCGGCACAGTTTCTAGTAGCTAAAACTTGGAAACAGCACATTTGCCCATCAGTTGGAAACTGGATAAAGAAGATGCAGTTTTTCTAAAAAATGGAATACTACTCAACCATAAAGAATAAGAAATTAGATTCATTCATAAGAAAATGTATATATATTGAGGATATACTCCTAAGTGAAATAAATAAGTCACATATGTGTAAATAGCAAATAGTTTCTCTGGTGTGAAAAACTGTAATAGTACATAAGATCCTAATGACATGAATGACAATGTGAAATAGGAAGAAAAGTGCTAAAGGTGTAGGGAAAGTGGGAAGGGTAGGGGAAAGGGAATAAGGGAAAAGAAAAAAATATGAGAAAATGAAAAAATGGAAATAAAGTGTTTGTAAATGGGGAGGGGAGGATGGGTTGAAGGGAGGGTAGGGACAAGGGGAAAAAATGAGAACCAAGACCTGTCGTGTAAAGTTACAAGATCCCAATAATGAATGTAACTGTACTGTATACCTAAAATGTACCAATAAACTCAATGAGAGAAAAAAAAAAGTTGCTGAAACAAACAGTACCTGCTCATTGGATTGTTATGAAAATTAAACAAGTTAATATTTTCAAAGCTCTTAGAACAGTGTCTGAAATGTAATAAACTCAATGTGTTTTGGCTAAATAATAAAAATATATCTTTGTGGCTGAGTGATTCATCACAGGAGTAAATTACTGGTAGCTTCTGTATGTTTTCTGCACCACAGGAAACACTTTTTAGTACTTAAGCATACTTATACAATGGGATTCCCTCTCTTCTATAAAATATGTTTACAAAATCACCCTAAGTTTGAGGTCATTCATGTAAAGACTAACACTTGTCACACAAGCGAGCCTCTACATGCCCTGGCTCCAGTTTCCTCTCTTTCACTGTCCTCCTCGAAATCCTTCTGCTAAAAAGAACTCCTCTCATTACCTCAAGACTCCAGACAATGGGCTTTTGGCCCTGATGCTAGCTCAGTATGCTCCACCTGCTCCCTCTAATTGACATAGATTGGACGTTTGTGTTCCAGCAAGATTCCTCTATTGAAATCTTAACCTCCATACTGACATAGTTAGGTGAGACCATTGGAAGGTGACTGGTATAGACCCCTCAGTAGACAGCAAATCTGCTGGCTGTTTGACTTCCTAACCTCCAGAACCATAAGAAGTAAAATTCTGTTGATTATACACCACCTAGTTTATGGATCGTTTAATAGCAGCCTTGACTAAGATATTCTGATGATGTACTTCCTACCCACCCTTCAAGTCTTCATTTAGGGTTACTTCTCCCAAGCACCTTGCCTTGGATTTTTTTCATCATTCTCAATCCTAACACATGCACATGTGTGTGTGCACATGCGCACACACACACACACAGACACACACACACACACTCACACACACACACTGCACCGTTGATTGAATTTCCTAAGCAACTTTTTTTCTTTTTTTTTTTTTTTTTGGTACCAGATATCCAACTTGAGACCTTGTGCTTTTGAGGCTGAACCACTGAGCTAAATCCCCAGCCCTGCTAAGCAACTTTTGACTCTATCATTAAAGGATTAACTAAATGCATATATCCCCAAACATTCAGCATAGTATATGAGACAGAAGGGACAGTCGATAAAGACCAGTACACTGGCTCTCAACAGGGGATGATTTTGACACTGCCAAGAGTTAACTGGCAATTCCATCCCTTAAGAAGCTCTCTCTTGACAGTTTTCAGTCAATCCCTGCTCTCACTGACAGTCTTAGGAAAGACCACTGATATCTTTTCTGTCTCTTCTGGAGATTTCACGTAAATGAAATAATGTAATATATAGTCTTCACTCATTGAGTATAATATTTGATTATCACAGGTAGTGTTCAGAGGGCTGCTACTTGCTTATAGTGGAGAGGACAGAGATGCTACAAATATCCCACAATAAATACAATGGCCCCCACAACCAAGAATTATCCAGCCCAATGTTCTATAGCACTAAGGATGAAGGATATAGCACAAATGGAATGAATGAAGCTTTAAATAATGAACAAATGAATCTTTTCTTAGACTGAATTTAAAGATTGTTCTCACTGTACTTTTAAATTTTCAAACAATGTTTGAAAATGTTTCTACATTTCTTCCCATCTTTGCATTATTACAGTGAAATAACTGGGAGAATTAACTCATTAAGAGAAAAAGTTTCTTTATCTCAGTTTCAGAAATTGAAGTTCTAAATTGGGGAGACCATTGCCGTGGGCCTCTGGTGAGGGTGCTGGATGGCAAGGGTGGAGAGCACATTTTGAAGCAAAACAGTCACACCTTGAGCGAGGAAGCAGAGAGTTGAAACATAGGATCCTGGTCTCTTGAGGCCACACCCACCTAAGAGCCTTCTGCACTCCCACTGTCACCCTTGACAAAGCTTTTGACATGTAGGCCTTGGAGGAGACAATTCCAAACTATAGCATCTTCACACATTTGAACTCTCTTTCAAATAATTCAAGATGGGATATATGTCAGGATTATTATACTGGGGAGGGGAGGCCCTTTGAAGTTCTACACAGGTTCCCTCCAGACATAAACCTGAGCCAGTGATTTTTCACAAAACAGAAGAAGAGAAAGAAGGAAAAGAGGGAAGGAAGAAATGGTGGAGGCAAGTAGAAAGGGAGGGAGAGAAAAGGAAGAGAGAAAGAAGGAAGAAATGAAAGCAAGAAGGAAGGAAGGGAGAGAATGAAGGAAGGGAAGGAAAGAAGGTATTAACAAAGCTGTTTTTTAAGTCTGAGAAATTAAGAAAAGTTGTGCATAATCCCTAAAAGAGCTATTGTCACTTTATTTTCTTTTGTTTTTGTCCATGTGCACACATATTTTGCAAGACTATATAATTTCAGCATTTATTAGCTATTCTTGGTTTCAATGTTATCACACTGGTATATTCTCAGGAATTGTGAGATGTTCCATGTAAATTTGTTATTAATCATATTTAAAGTAACCCGATTGCTGAAGTTTGTTCTTAAATATAGCATGGTATATCCAAGATAAGAGCTATAATAATGTTAACTTCATTCTCTTGCATTTTTGTATGATTTCTTAAGTGAAAAAGCTAGCATGTGGAATTTCACACAACCTTTGGTAAGCCTCTAGAAAAATGTCACGCACTGAGAACCAGGGATGTAAATATGCACTTGCATCTTGGCAAATATTAAACCTTAACACCATGTTACACACGTTGCTATGTGGCCTCCATAACTGACATTTTCCTTAAATCAAAGTAAAATGCACAAATTACAGTAAGTCAAATAAATAATAATAACTGGAGAGGGTGAAGGGAGGGCAGGGACAAGGGCAAAAATGAAAACCAAGACTTGTCATGTAAAGGTAGAAGATCCCAGTAATGAATGTAACTGTACTGTGTACCTAGAATGTACCAATAAACTCAATAAAAAGAAAAAAAATAATAATAACTGCCCTCTAATTTCCTCCCTCTTCTGCCAGCGCAGACTCCTAAGCAAAATTTTTCCCTTTATTACTTTTTCCTTGCTTTCTCCTCCCATTTTTGTTTACTCCATTTCTTTCTGCTTCTTTCATATCTGTCTTTCTGAGTAGATTATTTACTCACATAGATTAAAAAATATTAAACCTTATATACAGCAAAACTCTCCCACCTAGCCCGTCCCTCAGCCACTTAGTCTTACTCCTCAAAAGTAAACAATTTGTCAATTCTTTGTCTCCACTCAGCAACATCAAGAAGCATGTATGTGTATGCATACACACACACTTAGATTATTTCAACCCTTAAAAAATAATACTATTTGTACTTTGTTTTTTCACTTATTAATATATATGATATAAACTGAGCGTGGTGGCACACACCCATAATCCCAGCACTCTGGGAGGCTGAGGAAGAAGGATTCTGAGTCCAACATGGCCAATTTAGTGACTTACTAAGACTCCGTCTCAAAACAAACATTAAAGGTTGGGGGGAGTGCTGGAGGTATAGCTCAGTGCAAAGGTTCCTGGGTTTGATCTTAGTACTGAAAACACTGGTATGAATACCTAATTACGTAAATAATTTGTGCTGCTTTGGATCTGAAACATTCCCTGAAAGCTCATGTGTGGAAAGCTTGATTTCCAGTACAGCAGTGTTCAAAGGTGGGGTGTTTGGGAGGCGATGGGATTTGAGTGCTGTAACCTCATCAGGGGATCAGTCTATTGATGAATTTATAGGTTGTTGGGAAGTGGTGGGAACTTCAGGATGTGAAACCTGATTGGAGAAACCCGGTTACTAGGAGTGTATTCTTGAAGGGTACTTTTTATCCTCGGCCCTTGCCCTCTCCCCTTCCCCACTTCCCGTCCTCAATGAGATGAGCCCCTTTCCTCAACCACTGCTCTCTATCATGATGTTCAGTCTCTCCTTAGGTCCACAGCCATGGAGCCAAGCAGCTATGGACTGAAACCTCTAAAATCATGAGCCAAAACTAATCTTTCTTTCATGTTGATTTTCTCAGGTATGGTATCATAGTAATGGAAAGCTAACAAACACAATCCAATATCAACATTAAAAGTTTCAAAATCCTTTTCGAACTTTCAAAATATTCTAAATATTAGTTATAATAAATATTCTAAAATATTCTAAATATTGAGTTGTCCCATAATGATAGTTAATAGTTCCCAGTATACTGCTATTATAAACAATACTAATGAATAATCCCACAGGGAGACAAGCTTATGTCCTCAACACACCTGCAGAGCTGATAAATACAATACCACGCAAAGCTAGCGTCCAAGCAGGGACCGCAGTTTTAGAGGTTATCAGATCAGCTATAAGATCACTGAAGTACTCATATTCAAGAAAGCCTTACGTTAGTTAATAATGGCCGCTAAATGTAAGTTTTTAATCCAGGAGATTGTTATTAGCTATCATTGTTAATGTCCAATTGTCCTTAATTTATAAGTTTAGCTTTGTTGTAGGTATATATAGGAAAAAATATAGTATAACGTATGTCGGGTTCGGTATTATCTGTGATTCCAAGCATCCAGTGGAGAGGATTACTGTATTGATTGTTACGTAAGTCCCACGGAACACAAGAAAATGTGAAATTTGGAACTTCTACCCAGTCCTAAGAGGTTCGTGCAACTCCCAAGAAACAATAACAAGCAGGCCCTTCCTTATTGCAAGCCCTTCCTTCCTCACTATGTGCTGAAGTGCTTAAGTTCCAGAGAGGTTTAGAGCCATCTAGTTTCTTGCAAAGGCGCAAGGCTAAGTGAAATGTACTGCAAGCATCTCAGACCACGCTGTTCACCCCAGACTCCACCTCAGCAGAACAAGGACTCCAACCCGAAGTCCCCCCTACTTCCTGAACTGGACGCCGAGCTGCGACGTCAGAAGCGCAACTCCCCGCAAGCCTGGTGTCTCTCCACCGAGGCTGCGCGGCCGGCGCTGGGGGCGGGCCCGAGAGAGGAGGCGGGATCTGCGGGTCGGGGAGAGGTGGCAGAGACCAGGACCGCTTACTTTACCTTCTCCTTCTGTTTTCGCTGCCTGCCTGCTGAGGCAACATGGGGCCCCCGCCACGCACTCTGGAGCTCTTCTATGATGTGCTGTCCCCATACTCCTGGCTGGGCTTCGAGGTGATGCGGGGGTGGGGGGAGCCGCCTGGGCCTGGAGGGCGAGGACATCGGGGTTGAGTCTCCTATTCCTAACGCTGCCGTGGGGCTACAACAATCAGAGTATAAGGGACTGACCGTTACTTCGCGCTTTTGAACTGGTCAGAGTCGCCGGCTCCAAGTGGAGACCTTGTCTCCTAAAACAGTGCAGCCTTCCCACGGTGGTGAGAAAGTACAAGGGTATCCCCAGAGAATCAAGGAGATGAAATGCATGGCCACTTCTCGTCCAGGCCCTCGGCTGGCAGTTTCTGCGGCTGAGGTGCAGAAGCAAAGTTCCTGAAACTGATTGTAGGCATGGAGAACAGTGTGTCCTTTTAAACCAAACAGCCCAGACTGCCCTTATTATCTTACTCTGCACTTAGAACCTCTGGCTAATTGGCTGCCAGGAGAGGCGTTTTCTGTCTTCCAGTCTGACACGTGGTTATTCTGTTTTGTTTCTGTTGTTGTTTTGCTTCCTCGGGGTAGGTCCTGTGCAGGTATCAGAACATCTGGAATATCAAGCTGCAGTTGCGGCCCACCTATATTGCAGGGATCATGACAGACAGCGGTAGGCAGGGAGAAGCATTTGGGGTAGGGCTGGGGTAATCTCATCTCAGGGGCCACCAGAAGCTGTCCTCAGCTGGTTTTTATAAGGGCCCCTGCAGCTGATACTGTAATTTGCACTCTGCCTGAGACCAAGGCAGAGGTCCTCCAAGCCTAGGACCCTTAGTTCTTTCAACAGCCTGTCCAACTCTCCACTGCCAGGAAACAAGCCGCCAGTTGTGGTTCCTCGAAAAGCCCAGTACATGATAAACGACCTTGGACGCCTGAAACAGCATTTCCAGGTCCCGCTCAGATTCCCCAAGGATTTCAACTCTGTGGTTTTCAAAAAAGGTGAAGAGAGCAGGAGAGAGTGAGCCAGAGGGTTTGGGAGACTAACTTGGTGCAGCCTGCTGGGGAATTTTAGGACCTGAGCAGAACAAGCACAGGGCTGTGGGGTCAGAAAAAAGGGGTTAAATGGGACAAGTTGGTTATGGGAAAGAGGTGAAAGATAGCAGGCAGCAGAGGCCAGAGGCATATCAGTAAGGAGGAGCTTGTTCTCAAGACATCCAGATACAAAGACAAGAACGCTACCTCTGAGTGCATTTGTCCTGCAGGAAGTTTGTCTGCCATGCAGTTCCTCACTGCTGTGAACATGGAACACCCAGAGAGCCTGGAAAAGGTGTCCAGGGAGCTATGGATGCGCATCTGGTCACGGGTGAGGGCTGGGTTCTGGGAATCCACTGAGAGGGACCCTGGGTGGCCAGAGTAACAGTCCTGCCTTCCCTTACTGTCAATTCCCTGTCTCTGCTATTCCCTTTCTGCTAAGTGTCCTCCTTTCCCAGGATGAAGATATTGTGGAGTCCCAGAGCATCCTGGCTGTAAGTGACTGGGCCCCACCCTCAGTGTTGTCCCAGGGATCTATCTGAGAACAGCTGGTGTTGAGAGCAAAGAGAACAATAGCTCTAATATTGCATGAAAAAGCTCATAGTGATTTGTGGGGAAAAATGTGTCAGAGAGGACAAATTACTGAAAAGCCAGAATTAAGAGAATACTCAAAACAGTATGTTAGCAGGTGGGGATGTAGCTCAGTGGTAGTGTGTGTGTAGCATGAACAAAGTCCTGGGTTCAGTCCCAGTACCAAAAACAAATTAAATCTCTCAGCTGAAAAAGGAAATGCAAAATAAACAACATATGAGTAAAATGTAGTTGATTGAAAGAAGTCGGTGGGAGAGAGAGAGAATCACAGCTAGATCCCCAGGTGCTGAAGGATGGAGTGTTCACAAGTCCCCAAAGACTCCAGCACTAAACTCACCAACAGCCAGAGATTTAGCTCAGTGGCACCACACCACCCTTGCAAGCACAAGGTCCTGAGTTCAATCCCCAGTACCAGGAAAAAAAAAAACAAAAAACACCAACAAATGTATATTAGAATGCAAGAGATTTTTAGAAGAGGCTCTAAAAAGACAAAAAGATAAGTGACAAGTGTCAAAGTGAGAAAAAATGGAAAATGCTCTCAAAACACTGAATCGATGCCATACAGAGATGGAGGTTTAAATAAGACATCCTGTGGGGTTAAGAAAATTCAGTTTAGGGCTGGGGATTTAGCTCTGCGGTTCAGTGGCCTGCCTTGCAAGCACAAGGACCCGAGTTCAATCCCCAGTTCCCAAAAAAAAAAAAAAAAAAAAAAAAAAAAAAATTCAGTTTATAAACAATAGTTGAAGCACATTCATAGTTAATATATGAAATGACAAACCACACCAGATTTCAGTGTTGAAAAGCCTGCCTACTACAATCTAGTGTCTTTGTTCCTACAAAGAAAGTTTTTGGCCTGCTGTTTTGCTTAATATTTAAAAACTCAGGCTGGGGATTTAGTTTAGTGGTTGGTTCCAGCACCTGTCTCACAAGCTCAAGGGCCCAAGTTTGATCCCCAGTACAAAAAAAATGGGCCAGGGATTTAGTTTAGTGGCGCCACACCTACCTTTCAAGTGCAAAGTCCTGAGTTCAATCCCCAGTACCAAAATAATAATAATAAACCCTTTTTCCATGACACTTTCGACTTTCTGAAAGTACGATTCTTCGTTTTGACATAGTTTTCTACCCAGTGGCCTTATCTCTGCTGACTTATCTGTTCTATTGTTGGCCGTTTTGTCTGAGATACAATTCTCCCATCTCTCATTGCCTGTCAAGGCAATGGCTCATTACCATGGACTTTGTGGCCTCCAAATGTGCAGCAGTTCTCAGCAGGGCTATCCATTAACATCACATGTCCCACCTGGTCCTACCCCAGACTCTGATGTGATCATTCGCTAGGGATGGCCTGCATATTAGGGTTTTTTAAAGTTCCCAGGAGAGTCATATTCACCAGGCTTGAGGACCACTGGTCCCAATCTTTAATGGCCTCCTTTAAGCCAAAGCCTTTACCATTCTCTTGAAGCCAGGCAAGAGGCTGCTACCATATCATTGTGTCAGAGTCCTCCAGAAAGTCCATGGAAATTAGAACTCAACCCTTGACTTGAAAAATGAGGTATTGAGGAATTCTGAGAAGTAGGAAAGCACCCTGGACTTGAATTTTAGAGACTTAAGAGATTTGTACCTCTGCACAGGTAGTGTGTCACCTCTGACCCTTCTAAGATGCCCTCTGGTGTTCATTTCCTCTGGCTGTGACTCTGCCCACTGTTCTTTCCATCCATTTCAAATTTTGAAGAAAGGAGAATTTCTCTTGACAAGGATAGACTGTCATTACCATAGACTGTGTCCTGACAAGGATGCCTGGGTGGGCAAAGGCATTGCCAGGAAAACTTGGAAACAGCTAAAGAAAAGGCCAGAGTTTTCTCCTGAGCTCCTGCTTCCACAGTGCAGACAGAGCTGTGTCCCCTGCCTATCCCCTCAGGCAGCGCAGAAGGCTGGTTTGTCTGCAGAGAAAGCCCAAAGTCTTCTGGAGAAGATCTCCACAGCACAAGTGAAGAACCAGCTCAAGGAGACCACTGAGGCAGCCTGCAGATATGGGGTGAGCAACTCTCCCTGTATTCCCAAGTCCTGTCCCAAAGACCAAGACAGTCTCTTCGGTAAAGGGCTCTGTACTCGTGCCCAAAAGCCCTGCTCATGCTTCCTTCCCAGCTCTCCCAGATAACTCTTCTTTTCTCTTCCTCTATCTGAGCCAAGAAAGGAGGGAAAGAAAAGGCAGAGCCTCAGTGTCACAAGCAGAGAAGGCACCTCAGTCCATGTTTGCAAACACCTCTTTGGCAGCTGGGCTGCTGTGACCCCAGTCACTTCTTGCCTAAAAGCTCTCAATCCCAGTCTAATAAGCAGCATTGCACTCTGCTTTCTTTAGGCTTTTGGGTTGCCCATCACTGTGGCCCACGTGGATGACCAGACACACATGTTATTTGGCTCTGACCGCATGGAACTGCTGGCGCACCTGCTAGGTACGTTCCAGTTTCCACCCCGAGCTACCTTAACCCCCACCCCACCCCCATCATATCAGCTGACCAGAAGCAGGCATTCGGAGCAAAAAATATTCTTGACATTTCCCACCAGAAAACTGTATACAGCCAGTACTGCTCAAGGTTTAATGGGGAGGAGCCACCAGGTTCCTCCAGGAGAAAAGGAAGTTTCAGCAAGCTTCTTCCTTGAAGTCAAGCAGAGCTCCTTCTAGAAAACCCCTGGGTCCTATGGGGATACCCCTACTGCCAGCACACTGGAGAACAATATGTAGACATCTCTGGTTTTTCATCCAGGAGAGAAGTGGATGGGCCCTGTGCCTCCCACCCTCAATGCCAAACTTTAAGACTGACTGGAAGAAGCAAGCTGTTGGTAGAAACAAGCAAGCCATCTGTTCCAGGCCCCCAAATTTGTCAGTTTGATAGGGGGTGTCCCCTGCGGCCCTGGGGATATCTCTTTCCTGCCTGTCCCAAGGATGCTCTGGAAGGGGTCTACCGTTAGCTGTGGTTGCCTTTACATCTGAGCTTCACAAGTGCCTTATGGAGAACCCCAAACTCTTTGCCACAAAATAAACCTAATGCCATTAGGCAAAACATTTCTGGGTCAGTCTATCCTGGTGGTGTTGGTATGCTCTTATTCCTAGTCACATTGTGTCTGCTCTCAGGATTCGCACAAAGAGCCTTTTCTAGATTCAGGCCACTGTGAGGCAGCTGTGTGGCACACATGGGAAACAGTCCCCATTTCTCTCACTGTTTTGGAAATGTTTGTCTCTGGGACAAAAGATTAAGCCCCATAGACTTACTTCACTAACAAGTTTGCCACTTACTATCTCTGACCAGCCACAGTGGTGGGGAGGACAGTGGTTCGAGCAGCAGAGGGAACCAAAGAAAGGCCCAGCCTGTGCCCAGATGTTTAGACCAGGTACAGCCACTGGACCAGAAGAACCAAGGCAAGACACAGAGCAGGGAGATGGCCAGCTGTGCTCAGCCTAGGCCACTTGCTCACCCCTCCATCATCCCTCCCCTTACCCACCATGCAGATCCTGAGAACAGCCCTGGGCCTCTGAGCCTAGCCTGTATGACCCTGTTTCCTTCCACCACCATAAATCTTTCCCATCCCCATGGTATTTACCCAAGTCCCTGCCTCTCTCTATGCCCACAGTGAGTTAATCAGAGTCCTTTGGGTTTCACTAGCTTTCTGGCTTCTTTGAAACCACTCTTCTGAAGCTGAGGCCACACTTAGACACCTTTTGGGAACCAGGTACACAGCTTTCCACAGGGCTGGGAGCCTTGAGAAGCTAGCATTGGCCTCCCTTTGCCTCCTCCCTCTGGCCCTTCCTCACCTCATATCCCATATCCCCCTTTTGTCCCTAGCACTTTCCTCTCTCCTTTCCCATGTTTCCTGCATCTTCTGAGAATTAAAGTCTTCTTTAGCCAGTTTCTGTGAAGTAATACCAAAAGTACATATCCAGATTACTCCCTTTTTTAAGTGAGTTTTGTGATGTGTATGCTAACATAAACATAGGGGAAAATGTCCAATCTTTATAGCCATGAGGGCAAAATAAAATAAAATGTAGCTTCTTGTTAATCAGAGCTTCCCAGAATGGAAACTGCATGGTGAGTGCAGTTGTATTAATAAAGGTGGCTGCCTCTGAACTATTTGTGCTTTTCCAAAATTGTGATGACTTAAACTATGAGAGCAGAATAAATAAATTATGGTACACCCAGGGGATAATGTCTCACAGCCATCAAAAATTGTGTTTGTAAAGAAATTTTAAGAATATTGGAAATTCTTAGGATATAATTATGATGGGAAAAAATTAAACTCTATGGTCGATCTCAATATATCAGCATAAAAATACAGAGGCCATTAATTTTAGTATATTAATTCTGTACAGTGTTGCTTAAGGCTGCATGTGGAGGACCCCACCCCCGAGGAGAGAAAAAGCCTTCTGGACCTTGAGGCAAATCAGGGCTCTTCCTAGAAAACCTGTAGGTCCTGTAGGGCCACTCTGCTGACAACATACCAAAGAACAGTGTGTAGATGTTTGTAAATTATCCAGGAGAGAAGTGGGTGGTCCTGTGTCTCCATTCCTGAATTTAAGACTAATTGAAGAATTTAAGACTGAATTCCTGACTTTAAAACTATCCTGCCAACTGTTGGTGTAAATAATGGCCAAATAGGGAGTCAACACAAATGTCCAACAACAGACAAATGGATAAAGAAAATGCAGAGTAAATATATCATGGAAAACTCTTCAGAGTAAATATATCATGGAAAACTCTTCAGCCTTAAGAAATTCCAGCTGTGTGTGGTGGTGCATGCCTGTAATCCCAGCACTCAGGAGGCTGAGGCAGCAGGATTGCCACAGGTTCAAGACCAGCCTGTGCTACATAGTGAGCTCAAGGAGAGCCTGAACTATGTACTAAGACCCTGTCTCAAAAAAATAACCAAAAAAAAGGAAAAGAAATTCTATTTGCAACATTATGGATGAGGCTAGAAGACACTATGCTAATTGAACTAATCCACGTCTAGAAAGGTAAACAGCACATGATCTCACAGGTGGAAACTAAAAAAGTCAAATTTAACATAAGTAAAGAGGAGAATGGTGGTTACCAGGGGAAGAGGTGGGGGCTGGGGCAGGGGATTAGGAAGATGTTGGCCAAAGGGTACAAAGTTTCCATTAATCCTGAGGAGTAAGTTTTTAAGATCTGCTGTACATCATGGTGATCATAGCTAACAATATATTGTATATTTCCAAGTTGGTAACAAAGATAAGAGTGATAAAACTTATTACAGTAAAAGACACATTGCCCAAAAAAATGGGATAAGTGGGTTCAAAATATTTTGAGGGATTAATGGCAATGTGTCTTGTACTGTAATAAATGTTTTACTAAAATATTCATTGCATTTTTGAACACCCCCTTGTTGAATCAAAATGTTTATGGCAATTTCTGTCAAATAAATAGATTACATGGGAAGAAAGTGTTTAAATGTGAAGGGGAAGAAGGGAGGAGAGAGGGAGAAATGATGAATAAACAAGAAAAAAGGTGAAAATAGGAAAAAATGGAAACAAACCTGTTGTACAGACGAGGGGGCTTGAGGGGGAATGGGATAAAATAAAATTTATCAAATAAATAGATTACAGTGTGTCTTTATCCACCTTATTGTCTGGATCTGGCACCATGTGCTTCTGACTCTTCCCCACAGTCAAAGTGACCATGAAAGGGAAATGTTTTGAATCAGTTCAGGACATCAAGACAACCACAACAGCACAACTCAAGACATGAAGGAGGTCTTCCAGAACTGCTTCAGAAACTAGCACAAACGATATACTGAATGTGTTCAAAACAGGAAACATTTTGAGAGAGATCAATGGCAATGTGTGTTTTACTACAATAAAAATTTTAAACATTCAACATATTTTTCATTACACCTTATATATTAAAGGTTCTCGTTACATAAAAGTGATAAGTGAAGTGACGGACATGTTATAAGCTCAGTGGCATTTCCATAACATACGCATATACATGAAAACACTCTGTGCCCATAAACACGATTATGCCAAAGATCAAATGCTAAATTAAAAATAAGTATGACATAAGTACTGTCAGGAAAAGAGGGTCATGAGATTTTAACTGATATTCCACACTTAACACCCTGTCCCCACTCCACTGTGCACACAAGGCCACCTTTATAGGCTTGGAATTACACGTTCACACAGAGCCTCACAACTGACTTACCACTCACTAGCTCTACACTGAAATCCTTTCTAATTACTTGTGGAGCTGCATTTTCATTTTGCAGTGGACTCCACACATCACGTGGACAGGCCAGATCCTTGAGCACAATGTACATTTTGAATAAAGGTTTCTAAGGAAATGGAGCAAATATTCTCCTTCTAGTATCTTCCTGAAAGTGTTAAAGACATCATATTACAGTGACATGTGCATACTGCCAACACATGAAGTAAATAAAAATTAAATACAAATAGAGCAAATGACAAGGTGAGAGAAAATAAAAAGAAACAGCCAGCAAAAAGAAGGCAGAGATAGTAAGAGCAAAAGGAGAACGTCACAAAGTATTTGAAAATTGGAGTGGAGATTCCAGGAAGTGGTGCTGCTGTGAGGGGTACTTGGTAGTTAAGGTGGTAGACAGGAGCATGGGGCCCTTACTTATATTTTCTTTCAACTGCTATTCCCAGGCACAAAAACAAGCAGAAAGAAGCTGCCCCTCAGGCCCTAGGAGAGAGGCCAGGAGGACTGGGAGGCCAGCTAGGTTCTCAGGCACTGCCCACTGCTCTTCAGCCCAGCCCAGGGAGTCCTTTCCAGGTCTTTGGAGGAGAACTAAACCTCCCACCTGCAATCAGACAAATTCCCTTCTGTTTTTTTATTTTTCTATCATTTTAGGTGCTAATTTATACAGTTTGAATTTTGAAAGCAACTTTAAATAACATGTAGTGTAATTCTATTTTCCAGATAAAGATTAATTCATCTATAGATCTAGAGTTACAACTTTAAGATAACAGAGACACATGATATTGATGTATTTACAACAAGAGTAATATAAAGTCTGCAATTAGATCAGAGTATTTGCCAAGGTTATCTATGGTTGGTAGAGCTACACTTTATAACCTTCTTTATAACCTTTTTTTACAGTATACATTTATTACTAATGTTTTTTTTTAATTGAGGACAAATAAAATGAGGCCCAATAAATTATTTTTGTTTGTCTTTGTTTTTTGAGACAGGGTCTCACTGTGTAGCCCAGGCTGGCCTTGAACTCATGTTGATCCACCTGCCTTAGGCTCCCAAAGGCTGGGATTGCAGGTGTGCACTTCACCCAGCTCAGCTCCATAGATTCTTACATGAAAATTATATATCATTTGCATGTAATATTTCACTAAAAAAAGCTAAGAAAATTGAAAAATGTTCTAGTTTTAATTACAGACACAAGCTGGGTGCGGTGGCACACGCCTGTAATCCCAGCACTTGGGAGGCTGAGGCAGGAGGATCAATGTGAGTCGAACCAGCCTGAATGGCATAGTAAATTTAAGGTCAGCCTGAACTAAATAGCAAGACCCTATTTAAAATAATAAATGATAAATAATAGATACAGTGAAACTATAAATAAAATTATTCTTTTCAAGTTAAAATGAAGATATTAATTTATTATAAAAGAGAAACATGGGAATTATTTACATAATGGAAGATTTCCAAACTGCAATGGAAGGGGCCCCTTTATGTGATGCCATTTCAGTAGTGATATATTTCTACACTAAATAAGAAATTTGTATTCATTAATTCTAATACTTATTTGTTGAAATGTGTATTTATTAATTCCAATCCAATGCCTATTTGTTGAATCTTAGTTTGAAATAAATCCCTGATATGTAAATCTACATATTTTCTGAAAATATTACCATCTCTAAAGAAATAACCCTAATTCTTCTCAACCAAATCCTTGCCCTGGGGTGTGGTTGCTTCTAGCTGGCATCATGTTAGAAAAGATCTGGAAAGGGTAAAGGAGGTGGGGAAACAGCTGATGAAGGAGATTCAAGGGGCAGAAGATTGTGAGTCACTAAAACAGTATTCCTTAATTATCAATAAATGATAGCATGAGTACTTATTCCCTAGTCATGCCTATGACTAAGACAGGCATCAAAAAGAGTGCAAATAAACCCTGCTCTCTCCTTGAAGCATTCCAATCCCCACCTACCCTTCCCAGCAGTCACCTCTGAATCCCAGCACACTTTGCCCCTCACTCCCAGCACTTGGCATTTTGTACCCTGTCTTTTAATTCCTTGCAGTGATAATGGCTTTCTGGACTGTAAACTCCTTGCCTCTGAGCTTCATCTCTGATCCATTGTAGCTAGTGTAGGATAAAAAATTTTTGACTTTAAATCACTTACTTGAGCTCAAAGAAACATACCATCAGGTAAGGAGAGTTGGAGTATGAACTGCTACAACTTCTTTGGTGGACAGTTTGGCCATATCTATTAAAAACTTTAGGCCTGGCATGGAGGTGTATGCCTGTAATCCCAGCATTCGGGAGGCTGAGGAAGGAGGATCGCAGTGAGTTCAAGGCCAACCTGGGCTACATAGTTCAGGGACAGTATGAACTACAAAGTGAGACCCTGCCTCAAAAAAAAAAAAAAAAAAAAAATCAGGCACACACCTGCAATCCCAGCACTTGAGAGGCGGAGGGAGGAGGATCACAGTGAGTTCAGTCTGGATTTCAGTCCCTGTTTCAAAAAAACAAACAAACAAAAAAATTTCATTTGGAGGAATTTTTTCCTATTTCAACATGTAAATAAACACAAAGTCATATATAAATAGTAATTGCAAAATCATGAAAACAATATAAATGGTTACTGTTTGGAGAATCATTGAATAGTTGTTCCCTGATATAGAATAAAATCAAATATATATTTCAATACATAAATATACTTAAAACATGGAAAGAAAACAAAGTTTGCCTGTGGAATTGACTGAGAAGGAATATGAGGGTCTTTTCTGGGTGATAGTAATATTTTGTGTTTTAGCTGGTTTTCGAATCATGAAATTGTATGCTTTTGTCAGAACTCAAGGAATAGTACACTTAAAATCTCTGTGTTTAAACAGCAAGCCAGGCTTGAGGAGTAGCTAAGTGCAAAAGCCCTGGACTTAATCACCAATACTGAAGGAAAATATAACCTATGTGTTCATTGTAGGAAGATTTTATTTCAAAGGAAAAAAATTAACAGAAAACAAATATAGAATTGTACTTTTGTGCATGCTGAGGTAGGGAGAAGTGTATTGATGTCTGCAGACTCCTTTGAAATGTACCAAAAAGAAGATGCACTAGTGATAGAGGGATAAAGAGATGACAGACCAGTTATAAAGCAAGTGTAGTATAATGCTAACTGTAAAATTAGGTGGTGGGTTGCCAGAGACTCCTGCAGTAAGTCTCTAGTCTCCACCTGTCCAGTGTGTGACTCAAGGTTGAAGACAAATTTAAGACAGAGTTAAAAAGAAAGTGTGAACTGAGACAACCAATGCTCCTTTGGCAAAAGGCACTGGCGTGCCTCTTCCACTGAATTTTATTATTCATCAATCAGGGTAAAGGTGCAATATGTGTATAGATGTGCAGTATGTGAAACTGCCGTGGAAATAATATAGACAAGGCATTAAAGAGAAGTCAAAGCATTTTCAAATTAGAAGCAAGATGGACAAAATATATGGTTGTAATTGGAGCACTGTCCTTCAAGCTATGAAGGCAGTAATTGTGGGAATGGAATTTGGGTGCAAGTACTCTGACCTCAGCTATAGCTGTTATCTTCTATGGGCCCCACATCTTTATAGGCCATTGCTCTGGTCTTGGCCATGGCCCTTAGCAGGGAGGTCAGTTAACCTGTGCCTTACCGCATTGCTCATGAGATACTTCTGAGAGTCACAGAGCTTCAGTCAGACTCGCTTCTTAAAGTAAAGCCAATCAAGGGATTTAACTCTTTGCAGCCTGCACCACTAACAGCATGTTTCAGGCATAATCAATATTGTGAGTTCTAGCAGTGGGTATAAGGATATTCACTGGAAAGTCTTTCTGCAATATTTTAATACTCAAAAGAAAATAGTCTATACATGCTGATACACTGCTCTACACATATTGATAAAGGATCATCTCCAATATATATTGTTAGGTGGAAAAATCAAAACATAAAGCAATATTATGGCTTGCTTCTGAGGGTATTCAGGAAGTCCATTTGGATGACTCTGGCATATTCAGGACGCTCTGGGTGGGGTGACGGTTTACACAGAAAACCAGAAACTAATTCAGGAGTATACAAGACACTTGCTTTTTACTATTATTCTCTTAACTATTAGCTTTTATACCATAACTATAGATTATTTTTAATTAACTACAATAATTATATTTTAGTAATATATTTAATTTTTATATTTTTAAAATATTGTACCTACACATTGATACTCTCTTACTGTCTCTAATCACTGGGTATTTTATCTCTCCAACCGTATCACAACACCCCGAAGACCAAAATCAAATGTGTCATCTCTCCCGGGTAGATACACTTAGAGGTTAGCACCTGACTAGCACAATGTAAACAATTGATCCACAGTGCAATCAGCCGCAATAACAGGACGGTGCCCCCTGCTGGTGCCACACAGATGTACCCAAAGTCTGGCTGTGACTGCACGCAGTTAAACTGAAGGAGCAGAGTAGGAAAGGGGTGCTAAGGAGGGAACACCAGAGGAATTTCACAGGTGTTTTGTTAAACCATCCTGAGAGGGGAGACAAAGTCTTTGGAGAGGAAATGACACATGGTTAAGAGCAAGGTCTCTGAGCTTGGATAGTGGGTTCACCCATATTCCTTGTTTCTGATATTATATTCATAAAATGGACATAATCAACATAATTACCTATTATATTATGCATATTTTAAGTTACTTAATTTATGTATTAAGCACAGTAAAGCGGTATATAACCAAACACCCCACACAACTATAAGACAAATCCAGATTCAGAAGCATTGAATCACATATGTGGCCATAAAGAAAAGCACACAGTGGGAAACCCCCCAAATCTCACAGTAAGTCTGGTATCACCTGTTTTCTTTATTGCTGTGCCCCCCACTCCTCCCCCATCATCCCCCAAGATGAGGTGGCAAGAGTGGGGAGAGAGGCATGCATCAGCCTCCCACAGGTGTGGCAAGGGCAGGCAAGTAGAAAGTGATTGATTTAAGTGGTTCACTCGGGTTTTATTAAGGACATTAAGTTGATAAAGACAGAAAAGAAATTAAATCCCTTGGGAAACTGCTATCTGTATTCAAAGCAATAGGAGCTTCCATGTTGCTTGTCTCTCAACGATGCTGTATCTTAGAATTCTTCCCCCTCTTAGAATTCATCATTCAATCCAAAAAAGGTATTAGCTGACTCTATAAACAGCTTATTGAATTTATAAGCAGCTTTATCGAGCTATGTTTACCCTTTTAAAGTATACAATTCAGTGGAGTTTGTCCTGCAAGCATCACCACTATGTAATTCCAGAACACCTGGTTAATCCACAAAGAATCCCATCAGCAATTACTCCTCAGTCCTCCCTAACCCAGTCTGGCCTTAACAACCACTGTAACCCACTTTCTGTGTCTTAACAGCAGCATTTTTAATGACCAAGAAAATTAGATGAAATAAGCTCATAAGGATATGCTATATTCAGTCAATAAAAATATTGCGTGGTTCTCAGAAATTACTATAATAGGGTTGGGATGCAAAGGTCAGTAGTAGTGTAGGCTTAGGGTATGCAAAGCATTGGGTTCTATACCCAATACCAAAAAAGGAACAAAAACAAATACTAAAACTTAGGCTATGTCAACAGGTAAAATATATACTGCATAATGTTTAAAACATTTTAAAGATAAAAACCAATGAGTATTCTCTGATCTCAACCAGAAGCAAGGCCCACAAAGAATTGTAAAAAGTTTAAAGGGCCACATTAGAGATAATCACAAATCATTTGTTCTTTAGCTTTTAAACATTTTGTAATATTTTTTAACAAAGGCAAAATTCAGAAATCAATCTAAAATTATTGGGATAGAGAATACATTAAAGGGAATGGCCAGCAGGCAATTCAGCCTGATTTGATCTGCTTTTTATCTCAACTCACAGATCTCTTTATTACACCTTCCTCCAGCAACCAAGAGATTTAAACTACAAAGGTCCCAGCTCTCCAGGACAGCACATTGTGCTGTGCTGCCGACATTCAGGCCAATGCCCTTTTGCCCCTTGCCTCCTAGCCTACCGTCCCCACTCTTTCCTCACTCACTTTTCAACAAGTCTCCCTAGCTTATCACACATGCCATCAGTACTTGGCCATTCTCTTCTTCTCAGATACTAACCAAAGATCAAAATCCTAGCCGGGTGTGTTGGCGCACGCCAGTAATCCCAGCACTTGGAGGCTGAGACAGTTGGATCACTGAGAGTTCCAGACCAGCCTAGGCTACATAGGGAGTTCAGGTCAGTCTCAACTACATAGTAAGACCCTGTCTCCAGAAGAAAAAAAAAAGAAAAAATCAAAATCCTGATTCCAGCCATGCTTTCCCTCATGAGTTGAATAGTAAGGAGATTGGTGGAAACAAAAGAACCACCAGCTAGCTCTTCTCCCACTCATTGCTTCATCCCACTCCATGCTTTGTGTAGTGACATACTTCAAGTAGACACCACAGCCTGTCGTGTCTCTTCCCACTCTGCACGGCAGCCTTCGACAGAGTGTCGTTGCGACACCCCATCACTACCCACAAATGCTGCTACAGACATGTTCATTCTCACTTGCCTCTCACCCTACACACACACACACACACACACACACACACACACACACCAGAAAAAATTTCCACACACTGTTGCAGTGGCCCTGGCTAGGTTCCTATGACTGTCATACTTGGGGACACCGGATTTATGCGCGCATCTGTCTGCACCTCCCCTCAATCTATCCAGTGCTAACACACTGAAAGGAGAGCCCAAACTCATCTGGCCCAAGGACACAGTACACCTCTAGTCACTCTTCACCTCTCAGCACCTCGTTCCACAGCCCCACAACTAAAGAGTAGCTCTGGGACCATGGAAGACAGGAAGACCCCTTCAAGGGTAGCTTCTAATAAAAGCAATGACTCTATTGAGCAGATACTTACCCAGTGTCAGGAAATACATAGGTTTCAGGGATTCTTAGACAACTGAAACCAAACACTTGCCTTGATAATCTCACAGTGGGGAAAAAAAAAGAAGAAAAACAAAAAAAACAGAAAAGTACTATATACCCAGGGACTCACAGAGGAAACTAGGGATGCCAGGAATACACTGGGCAAAAAGACCCTACAACAAGGGCCTTGAAGATGATTTTTGAAGAATGGAGAGTTAACTGAGCCAGAAAGCATAAACAGACACACACACACACACCTCTAACAGATCTGCAGGAAACTGGGACTCCACAGAAATGGCAGCAGAAACAGGACAGACCACTCCCTGCCCACATCATGGTTCACTGTGTGCAAGGCCTGGGTGAGATCTACAGAGATTAAATAAGGCACTTCCTCTGGCCTCTGCTTCCAGTCAGCTGCGAGAGTCAGGTACAAAATAAATTACGCACATTGAAGATTGTGACTAACCTCCAATGCTGAGAAAGGAGAGGGAAAGGTTAATTGGAATTCAAGTCCTAAGTACAAGGATCATTACAAGTGGAGAGAGCCCTCCCACAAGGACAGAGGAGTGAAAATAGAGGTGGGGCAATAGGAGGAGGCCATCCTGGAAGACAGAAATGAGGAAGAGTGGGCAGGACAGGGATTGGGCCAGTAGGGGTTGGGGCCAGTAGGCTCCGCCCCTGCACTCCCCGTGACTGCTTTGGTCTGAACCAGGTGAGCAGGAACTCCTGAGACAGGCAAGGAGCAGGTTGGGAGGTCATGCAAGGCGGGCTGTGTGCCTCGGAGTTGTTGCTGTGTTTCTGAGAAAAGCCTTCCCTTGCCCATGGGCCTCCCAGACTGTGTTGGCTCCTGACAGAAAACTGGAAATCTGAGTTAGTGAATTAGAAGGCACTTGGGTGAGGAGGCACATCTCGCAGACGTAGGGTGTAGAAAAGGTCAGGAGTGATCCGGACCAGGCTTTTGTAAAACCTAGCATAAGTAGTTGTCTTTGAGGCCCTGTTCAGTCGGTAAGCAGTTTGTCGCTCCAGCCAGAGAATGGACTAACTGTAAGGGAATCAGAAGACACAGGGCTCACAGGGTAAGTGACGCTTCAACCCACTTCTCTCTCTTCAACCCCCTTCTTTCTCCCAGGGCCAGTCTGAGGGCCTCCAGAGGGAGAGGTAAAGGGTGGAGGTTCAATCAGAACCATAACAAGGAAAGGGAAGGCCCTCCCCCAGTCCCTGGATTCCAGAGATGCCCGTGTGCGGAGGCCTGAGGCAGGTGACAGGGGCTTGATCTGGGATCCTGGAAGGGAGACTGCAGGGAGAAAGACAGAGGGAGGCAGAGCCCTGACACAGTAAATTCACATAAGGGCTGGTAGTCAGAACTCTGGACTGCTTTCCCAGCTTTTCCACATATACTGATAACCTAGAGTGAATTATGAAGCTGGTCATTTATTTGATTTGATATTGAAGAAACAAAAACCCAAACAGAGGAGTAGAATATGCTTACTTTGGCATCTAGCACAGCTGTGATGTCAACTGCTAGTTTATACACAACAGCAGTGTGTCTTTTTGCAGGCGCCCCGGGAAGGGCCATGGTGCCAAGCCAGTTTTGGGGGAAACTGAAGAAGCCATTTCTCTTCCTGAGCAGCGCCTTCCTCCTCCTGGGCCTGGCTTTGCTGAGCATACGGCCAGACATCACCCCTGTTGCTTATATCTTTCTCATCTTGGCTGGTTTCTTCTTGTTTGGGTGCCTCCTGGGTGCTTTTCTGGAATGGCGCCTCCAATCAATGCAGAGATCAATGCATTCACTTCAGACTGAGAGCCAAGGAACCTCAGGCAGTGGACGGTGAGTTAAGGGTGGGCAGGATGACCTGAATACACTTGGAGCCTGTTATCCCTCTATCTCTCTAGTCTCTCTGTATAGACTCTGCTTTCCTCTGTCACTCCCGTCAGGAGTTAGGGCCAACAAAGGGGTCTTTTGTGGATAGTGTACAGGAAGAAGAAAAAGAAGTCCTTTCAGGAATTCACTAATGACCTTATTTCTCCTCCCTTAGAGACAATGCAGCTTTTGAAGTACCATCCTATGAAGAGGCAGTGGTGAGTTCAGAGTCACAGAACTGCCCCCAAGAAGTGGATCAGCCACCACCTTACTGTAGTGTTGTAATCCCCTCAGGACTGGAGGGGGAACAGGCTCCCCAACCTGAGAGGCCCATGACAGGCAGACTGGAAAATAGTGCGGGCTCTGAGGGGACCGTGACCCAGGGAGGAAACCATGGAAGACCCCTTATTAGCCTTCGGCTTCGGGGACCACGTGTTGCATCCACTGCTCCTGATCTGCAGAGCTTGAGAGGGCCCCCCAAATTGGAGCCACTTACTCCACCCCCTACTTATGATGACTGCTTTGTTCATCCTAATGATGATAACGTTTTCTATGAAGACAGCTGCACACGCTCCTAAGCAACTCTCTCAGGACTTCCATCTCTCCACAGTAGATCCACTGACTCATTTGACCAGCATTTCCCACTGTCAGGAACATTACTATGTGTCAAGAACTGCATTTCCACCTGAACATCACAAATGGAGGCTTGAACCCAGAGAGGAATCAGGCTATGTGGGTGGCACAATTTGTCTTCTGGCAACACTGACTGACCTGTCCATGTCCAGTATTTCCAGAGTTAGAGCTAGGTGATATGGAAAGGTGATCCAGGAAGCTGGAAAAAGAAGAAAAGAAGTAACTTGTGAGCGACAGCTGTGTTATCTCTGCTCTGGACGCTGTTAGATCCCTTAGGCTTTCAGCCTTGTGAGGCATTACCCTTTTTGGAAAATGAGGAAGGACCCAAGGATCAGAGGATTTGGATAACTTGCACAAGGATACACTGTTAGTAAATAACATAAAAAAAAAAAAAAAAAACTTGAATGGACTCTTGATTCTGAAGCCTATTGCGTTATCAATACAAGGTAACAAACGGGTATCCAGGCCACCCACCCTTCTCATAATCTTGTCTTGGGACCACTGCTGGTGAGGGTTGGAAGACTAAATAGAGCGGGGGACCAGCTATACCTATAAGCAGGGTGGGCTGAACAACACCAGGAAAATCTCCAGCCTCCCAGAAGAGCGCCCTCTAGTACACCAAGGCCCCTCCGGCCCCAGGTGATCAACTCCAAACCAGCGAAAAGTCCGGCCAAGAAGGTCTCTGTTAAGTAACTGCAATAGGCGGAGCAGGAGGAGTGGGAGGGGTCCGGGGGAGGAGCTGCGGTTTTCCGCGGGAATCAAGAGCCAATGAGATCCTCTTGAAAGCGAGGCTTTTATTCTTTCCCCGCCTCTTCCACTTCCGTTTCCCCATTGCTCTGGCCCCATTGGACGGCATGGCTCCCGCGGCAACGCTGCGCTTGCGCACGCACCGACCGCGACGGGGGCGACACCTGCTTGTGTTGGGGAGGCGCTAAGAATAGCAGGGCGCAGGCGCGGGGTGCGACGGAGGCGGGAGGGGGGGATGCGGAGGAAGCGGGGGGCCTCGGGTTTGTTTGGGTTGTGGGCGGTCCGTGCACAGCCCGGGAAAAGTGGGAAATGGCGGCGCCTAACGCGACAACCCGGCCCTCTGTGCAACAAAAGGGGACAATGGCTGCCGACCGGAGGCGTAGGTGAGTGGGGAAGGGTACCAGGGGGCTTAGTGAGGCCGAGGAAAAAGGGACGAGGTCCCAGGCGTGCGACTCTGCAGTCCCCTCCTCACGGAGCCCTTGGAAGTGGCCGCGTCCCGCACTTGCCTAGGACGTGGGGTCCTACCCAGCCCTCGGGGCACCCGGAACCTCACTTCGCGCTGGCTCTCGGCCTGTGCCCTGTGAACGAAAGTACTCAGCCTCCTTTTGTCTCTCTCACGGGGCCTTTACCTAAGAGCAGCTCTGCCGGGCCCCACAAATTGCAGTTTCTCCTAGACAATTCTCCATCCTTTCCTCAGCTTTCCTTAGAAACTATACTGTGATCTCTTAAAAACCGATAAGACCTGCAGATTTAAGTGTTCGGCCTGGTATGCATTTGATTTGGATTACCTATATCATGACCTGCATTGTTCTACGTATAATGACAGTATTTTTTTTTTTTTTCAAAGAATGCAGCACAGGCTTTGGGGGTTGAGTAGGTTCCTGTAATTCAGGTGTACTTCTGTCCCGGTCTTCCCGATTGGATGCAGTCAGTCCACCCAGGAGAACTTATTTTAATAAGACCATGGTTAACATGGGACCTTGAAGCAGGAACCTTCAGAAGGACACAGAATCAAAACTTTAAACCTGCTTTGGTGTCCCTTTTCTCTGCCTGCCACCACTTCAAAAGCGTCCTGAAATTGACAGTGATTTCAAACTTTGGGAAAGCTTACATTTAGGACTATCCCTGTGGTATGAAATAGAGGAAAGAGCAGTTGTACAGAGAGCACTTGATACTTCAAATGAAAAGTAATGAGTTGTTGGATGAAAATTCAAGTCTGGGACTTTCAAGAAGGTTCAGAACTAGTTGTCAGCGAGTTGTCAGTATGGATGAGATTACCTAGGAAAAGATAATTTGTGGGAGAGTTCTAATGCCCATCAGCATTTAAGGAAAGATCCAAAGTCCTACAAAGGAAACAAGTGTAGTAGGCAGAGAGAGGAGATAGAAAGGATGATGTTATGAAAACTAATGGAAAAGAAAGCTTTAAGAAGTAAGTGTTTACTAAAGGAAGAAATCTGCTCCATCATTGTTTTAAGATCTTAAGTGAGGTCTTTGATTTGTATAGTCTGTTGTAGTTTTTAACAAAGATTTGGAGTAGCAGGTGTGTTCTTGATACCTCTACTGCTTTAGGATCCCACTTGCTGTCTTGGGTCTCTGCGTTCCACCTTATTTTCCATCTAACTAAACCTCTAGACCACGGACATCTTTATGTAAAGTATTTCCATCCTGAATGCATATTTCACTGATTTGAAGGTTCATTTTCCTTGAGCATTTTATCATCTTTAAAATCGAGTTGCATTTTAAAATAGGTTTTAAGCTAGAAAGTGAATCTGTTACATTCCTTTCTCAGGACCTTAACATTGTCATATATTTGAAAGCTAAGGCTGGAGAGTTGTTGATTTATATAAATTAGGCACTTAGATGATATATAGTGAAAATGGGACTCCTTTAGTTCGAAAGTAGAAGCTAATCCCTTTCCAAACCCACAGTGTAAGGAAATCTTTGAATTGACAGTATCCATAGTAGTAAACCAAATCACCAAAATAATTTAACCTTCATTGTACTGTGATTCCAAGTCATGTTTTTTTTTCCCAAGTCATGTTGATTGTGTTCATCGTTGATATTTTTATGACTTTCATACTTTTTTTTACTTAGCCACATCTTAGAGGATTCTGGTTTTTAGTGTTATTTTGTTGCAGAAATTTAAAAGTTTGAGAAGACAATTTGTATAAGTAATCTAGAGAGAATATGCCTGCTTTACCTGGCCATTGTTTATTCCTCATCTAAGAACATTTTAAAAATTAGTTTTAGATGACAAATACAAAATGCTTTCTGGAATTACTCTCTTAATTAGTCTGTCAGAGGAATGCTCTTGAATGGGTGTGTATATTACTTTGATCACAATAGATTTCCCTCATGTGGTCTGACTGTTCATCTCAGATGGTCCCACTTGAACATGCTTCATAAAGAATTTTGCATTATTTCCTTAAGATCAGTATGTTACTGCTTAATACATCTTTGAATTTGTTCTTATCCACACCTCTTCCGCTCCACTCTTACTTGACCACCTTTCCATCTCCCTCTTCCTACAGGATAATAGGAGTATGTGGCATGCATCCTGACCATCAGGAAACTCTAAAAAGGAACCGAGTGGTGCTGGCCAAGCAGCTGTTGCTGAGCGAACTGTTGGAACATCTCCTGGAGAAGGACATCATTACTTTGGAAATGAGAGAACTGATCCAGGTATGTGGAGGCAAGAGAGGGCGGGGCCAAGAAGATAAATTGGAACAGCAGATAGAGTGTGGAAAAGATGTTGTGTCTGACTGAGGAAATGCCTCAGGAATTTGACAGGAAAGATACATATTTCAAGGTTAATGGGAGGGACTTCAGCTTTACATACTTTTCTTTTTAAAATAAATTCTTAATTTACAATGACAGTACTAGGAAGGAAGCTCATATGGAAAACTAGGATTAAAACTAGACTAAATGTGATACCATGTTTCATCTGTTTCTTAGGCCAAAGTGGGCAGTTTCAGCCAGAATGTGGAACTCCTCAACTTGTTGCCCAAGAGGGGTCCTGAGGCTTTTGATGCTTTCTGTGTGGCACTGAGGGAGACCAAGCAGGGTCATCTAGAGGATCTGTTGCTTACAACCCTCTCTGGTCTTCAGCATGTACTCCCACCGGTATGAAACCCTAGAAATGTGGGATCCTGGGAAGGGTTAATTTGGCTGGAAAGGATTTCTATGGGATAGGGTAGGGAAGAGATTTTTATTTGGACTGGACCATCTCCTTAAGGTTTGTCATGGTGTGTCCTGATCTCTTACAGTTGAGCTGTGACTATGACATGAGTCTCTCTTTCCCAGTGTGTGAGTCCTGTTCTCCTCACAAGCAGCTCCGCCTGTCAACAGGTGAGAATTGATGCAGAAAAAAAGGGATCTCACAGATTGATTTCTTTAATTTTGACTGTCATCTGGCTTCTCCCTTACATGAGACACATTTCATGTTGGGTGCAGTTCCTTGATATATTTTTTAGAGCCTAGCAGGACAGTTTTTATAAGGCACTAGTTGGTCCCTTTTCCCTTACCTTACAAATAACATTCATTGGGATAATTGGCCCTTTGAAAGTTTATACAGGTGGGAAGTTCCTACACATGATCAGCTGGTCCTGCCTTGAAAGCTGAATGAGAAGCCTACTTTTAGGGCCATCAGCCCTACTGACTGGTAGCCTAGAGATAAGAATCAGGATTTTATCAGATACCCCTTCCTTTCAGCCATTCAGTGAGTTGGTCTCCTGCATACAAGCCAAGTGCAGAGGACCTAGTGGTAAGCTAAAGTTAACACGGGCTATACTTTCATAGAGCTTATAGATCAGAAAGTGAGTGAGAACAATATTTATCAAGGCCAGCTCAAAGAGATGCCTAAAGTTTCCATGAGGTACTGGAGTGGGTGTTTTAATTGTCTACTAGTTTGGAGGATTTTTGTTTTAACTGCAGATGTAGTGGAACACTCCCTAGATAATGGAGACGGTCCTCCCTGCCTCCAGGTGAAGCCTTGCACTGCCGAGTTTTATCAAACACACCACCAGCAGGTGAGTCTTGCATAATAGCAAGTAGAGTTGAGCAAAGAGATACCTTTGTGGGACATCTCAGCCTAGTTTGTGTACACTCCCTTACCACCTTATTTGTCAGAAAGTTCCTGTTGACTGAATGTCTTCTGTGGGGATTTCTCTGTACCTGGTGTGGTTAGGAAGATTACAGTATTGTCTTTGATTTTTTTGGGAAGTGGCTTATTTTCATCATAATTAGTGTTATCAAAAATCCGATGGTCTAACTGGCCTCCTTTCTCTAGGCCTATAGGTTGCAGTCCCGGCCTCGAGGCCTAGCACTGGTTCTGAGCAATGTGCACTTCACTGGAGAGAAAGACCTGGAATTGCGCTCTGGAGGGGAGGTGGACCAGAGCACTCTAGTTGCTCTCTTCAAGCTTCTGGGCTATGAAGTCCATGTCCTGCATGACCAGACTGCACAGGTACCCCAGGCTGGGAAGACTGACACGTAGATCAGAGGATGGGGCTATACTTTGAGGCTGGACATATCTGCTGCTCCTTTGTTTGCTAGATGTGTCTTGTAAGTCACTGGCCTTACGTTCCCACTCTGTTGTGCTTCTTTCCTTGCAGTCTAGTAAAAAGGAATCGAAGCCTGCTAGCTATTTAAATGTTTGATGTCTGGAGGTAGCTGTACTTTCAGGGAATAATAGTAGTCCAGGGTTAAGTTCTTTTTACAAGTTCAGAAACTCAAGAAGTGATGAAACTGTAAGATTCATGCTAACCAATTCAGAGAAGATATTTATGAGCCAGACTGCACAGGACATTTACTTCTTGGTTGCTGTCCATACTTAGGAACCCAGTTATTGCTGTAGTGATTAATTTGGCAGAGAAAATTCCTTCAAATGGAAGCTTATAAATACTGCTTAGTGACCATCTAATGAATATGGGGAAATTCCTTATCGTTACCAGTAGTGTGGGCCATAAGTCTTAGGATAGATTGTTTCTGAACTAGATTCTTAACAAGTCTTAAACATTTTCATTATGGGTTACTTAGTCCTTGTTAACCTAAAATACTGAGCTGCACTATTGATTTTGTATTATTCGATATTTATGACCTATTTGTAAATTTATTAACTCTGGATAACTGTAGCGATAATCATTTCTTGCCTTTGGAGTTACCAGTGGTGAAATTAAAGTTTTTAGAAGATTTACATGAACCTGTTGAGGTACAGGATCTTGATTTTGTGTTCTGCACATGTTGTGTGGTTTTTCATCATTTTCTCAGTTCTACTACTATGAGAATTGCATGTTGGCTGTGCATTGAGTACAACCAGGTTCATCATAACGTTCCTAGGTGTCATCTTTTACATGCTATTTTTGCTGGCTTCCTGTAGCAGCCCCATGCAACATAATAAACAAAGCCATGGCTAGAACACTATCTCTAATCATCAATTAATAAAGTAGACTATGCACTTCCTGAGAAATCCACTGGGTATGAATGGAGCAAGAGTAGCTTATCACCACAATTGTTACATGTCTTAGGTACTTCTCTCCATGCTGAGACAAAATACCCAACACCCAAAGTTAAAGGAGGAAAGATTTATAGTATTTCAGCTTAGTTTTTAGAGGTTTCATTCTATGTTGGGCCAGCTCCAAAGCAGAGTGGTGTGGCAGAGGGGCATCACAGAGAAGAAATAGTCCATGGCAGGCAGAAGACACCAAAAGCAAGCAAGTGACAAGCCACACTAGCAGCTTTTTTCTGTCCTTTTTATATTCTGTCTAGGCTGTCTGGCTTAGGGCAGGTAGCACTCACACCCAGAACTATGACAAAACAAATCAGTGAACTAGCTTAGTAATCATACACCCTTTAATTCCAGCACCACACATTCTAGGTCTAGCTATCTCTGGAAAAGCCCCTCTATGATTGCATGAGGATTTGGGGGAACATCTCAGTACAAGTCATAACAGCTACAGAAAAAGGAATCTGTTGAAAAAAAAAGAAAAAGGAATCTGTTGGAAGGTCGCTTAACAAAATGTATGGTATGCATGTCTTCCTAGAGATTTTGATCTAGCTGTTCCTTTTATAGGAATCTAGTATGTCATTATATTCAAAATCATATGCCATTGACAAGGGCATGCTGGATAATTACAGATACCATACCAAGTCAGCTGTATATACTCCTGTTTTTTTTGTACCATTCCATAGATTTGATGAGCCCATCAGCTCAGTTCATAAATGCTATTTCCATTTATGGTAAACCAAATGCAGCTTCAAGGTCCTATTGAATTCTCATTCTCTGCTTACATTTCTCTATAACTACAATTACAATAAACTTCAATTTTGAGCATCTTACAGGGGGACTGTGTTAGCTACCATAAACATTAAAAACATGGGCCTTGAATTCCAGGGATCTCTTATCAATGAGGGAGTCTTGAATATCAGCAGAAAGAAAATGTGACCCCTTACTATTCCAACGACTGGGGGAGATTAGAGTCACAGGCTTCTGTAAGAGCTCAGAGGAAGTACTTTCTGGGTCAGTGTGGTCAGCAGGGTGAAAGGAGCAGTGGGACTTACAGAGGCTACTGAAGCAGAGCAGAGTGGCAAAGTCATCCTAGGCAGGGAAAACAGTATGTAAACGAGATTTGTGTGCCCCAGACTGGGCAGTTGCTATGAGTATCATAACTTGTGCATTGAGCATTTGCACAGAATACTATCTTCCTGGTAGACCAGAAACAAAACCAAATAGATTGAAGATCTCCCTTTTTCTTTCTCAAACATATTGGACTTTATAGACAAATTTCATTTGGATACAATAAATAGTGGGCCAGGTATGATGGCGCACACCTGTAATCCCACCACTCAGGAGGCTGAGGCAGGAGGATCAGCACAATTTCAAGGCTAGCCTAGACTTCATAGCAAGACACTGTCTCAAGAAAAAAAAAATGTATAACCCTAGAGCATCCTTGTCTGTTGATAGCACTGGTGAGAACACTGCTTTGGACTTTGTTGCCCTCTACTGACTAAACTAGTAATCCCACTGAGTTTGAATACTCAAAAGTAGATGCCTAAGTATATCTGTAATTTTTATTATAATATTGGGGCAAAATTTAACTTTACATATATATATACCCCGCCTCATGATGAATGTAATCATGAATGTACTGCAAACACTCAATAAAATTGTTTAAGTTAAATTTTTAAAAATTTGGGTGGGTCCTGAGAAACATTAACAATTAGGATTCTCTTAAAATTATATATTCTATAAACAAGTGAAATTTGGTAGTCTTTATTATTTTAAGATTTCCATTATGGTGTTGTTTACCTGAGAAATACACATATTTTTTCCAAAAAAGTAGTTTCTCTATTTCCAGTTAAATTGCAGTGTTTCACATCTTTTATATATTTACATAAATGAAATATTCCAAATAAGTGGATTAGTAAACCTTAAATTTTAAAATAACAGAATCAGCTGGAAAGTTTGTTTAAATTGATTTTGTGGCCCAGGAATTCGTATTTTTCAGAAATTCTTAGGCAGTATGCTGGGGTTGCTTTAGGGACTACCCTTTGAAAACCACTGCAATATATTGTACAAGTGTACTTTTTATTGGGAGTGGGTAAATGTTAAGTCTGCCTAGGTCGCGTGTTCATCTTTATTATTCTCTGTTGAATGAACTGGATTCTTAAGGTGGTATTTGTGAGTGGTAACTTAGTATGTGATAAGTAAGATGAAGTTGGATTACAGGTCTGATCATTAATGGGTTTCTTTAAAAAAGTGATAAGATTGTTACTGTATTAGACATGCACATTATAACAGGTCTTTTTAGTATGTCTGAGATACTGTGATTACATAATTTCTGCAAAATCTCACTTAATCTTCAAAAATAAAGAGAAAATGTACGTGTAATTATATAAAATGGAAATCAGGACCTTAAAGGACTAAGCTCCTTGTTCCAGTTTATGGGCCCAGGGTTCAAATCTAGATCAGTCTGATCCCATAATCTGTGTTTCTAATCTGCGCCAAATAGATTGGTCCACCATTGTACTCTCCATTCCATAAAACAAAACATTCCATAAAGGTGTCATCTTTGCTTGGATGCTTACCACCCCACATGGAAAATAGCAACCAAGTAATGCTATTCTCAGCTATCGTGGCTCTTAGCCCTCCTCACAGAGCAGTTCATTTTCTCATAGCTGAGTAGGTGTAGTCTCTCATGCCATTTACATAGAGGGCACTTGCCTCTAATAAAGGGTCTGGTTGATGATCAGGAATCAATCAGAGTTGACTAGCTTGTAATTAGTTCCATAAGTAAGTTGGTTTAATTGTGCTCTTAAGTTACCTTGGTGAGTCTGTAAATCTATATTCAGAATTCTATCTGACATTGTGTGGTATTTTTTTTTTTTTATGGTTAATGCAGTTTTATTTAGCCTCTCAGAGGCTCTCTGACTTCTCTTGTCATTGACCACAGGAGTACAGTGGTACTTCCTTTCATGAGTATAATTCTTTCCATTATTCTGGCCACTAACCTAATCAAATTCAATGGTTAGGTTCAATGTTGACCTTAAGCGGAAATTTGATTCAGGGTACGACCAGAATCATGGAAAAAATTAAGTTCATGAACCAGCATACCACTATATACCAAAAAACGTCTCTTCTGATAGCATAAGGTTTCAAACAGAAACCAGAGACCAGTGCTAGCATTGGTGCTGAGTGCATTGGCAACACTGAAAGATGTCTTTCTTCTAGGCAATGCAAGAGAAACTCCAAAGTTTTGCACAGTTACCTGCACACCGGGTCACAGACTCATGCATTGTGGTGATCCTCTCGCATGGTGTGGAGGGCAGCGTCTACGGTGTGGATGGCAAACTGCTGCAGGTGCGTGACCTGCCATGGAAGCTATTGTAACCACTCCTTTGCCTGTCTTTCAATGGATGACTACTGTAGCCCTACAGAAGTCTCAGTGACCTCTTAACCTCCCTTCCTCATTTCTTTCGGCAGCTCCAAAAGATTTTTCGGCTTTTTGACAATGCCAACTGCCCAAGTCTACAGAACAAGCCAAAGATGTTCTTCATCCAGGCCTGCCGTGGAGGTGAGTGCCCTGGCAGACCAGCAGCTGGGTGATGGCTCCTGGACAGCCCCCCACCAGCTCTCACTTTCCTGTTTGCTCCTCTCAGGTGCTATCGGATCCCTTGGGCACCTCCTTCTGTTCCCTGCTGCCACCGCCTCTCTTGCTCTGTAAGTGTCTCCCAATGCATGGGGTGTGCTGGGACTTGGGCAGCCCATGGCTCTCAGGCTGGTCAGCTCTCCGTGCACCACCATATCCTGTTCTCAGGATTCTCTTGTCAGTGTCTTTGCCTTTTTTTCTGAGTACTTGGACTCTTTGCTATGCTTATCCATGCAGATGCACTTTTTTTTGTTGTTATTCTTTCTGGTTAGGGATTTTCTGTTTGTCTCTTCTCCTTCCTATTTGTCTCACTTTATCTCTTTCCTCTTTTTCTTTTCCTCCTTTCTTCCCCCTTTCCACTTTCTTCTTAGGCTTCTCTGTTCACCTAGTTCACCTAGCTTCCACTTTTGCTGTCTTCTCTTTTTCATTCCTGGACCTTGCAGGATAGCAGTGCAGAAACCATGTCAGCCCTGGACTCTTTCCTAAGCTGCTTCTGTCCCTCTTCTTTCTTGCTTGCAGTCTGCAGTTACTCTACCCCTGTAAGAGCCAGGCCTGCATCACAAGGATCAGAAGATACACAGGCTGCTTCTCCTGGAGGAAAACAGTAGTAATTAAGAGTTCTAAATCTGGAGTCAAATTCTCACTCCACTACTTAGTAATTATAAGAAGTTAGAGGCATTACTTGATATTTGTGCACCCTGCTTTCCTTTATGTAAAATGTGGATTGTCGCTGTATCGACTTGATAAGGCTGTAATGGTGATTAAAGGGAGTTATGCATATAAGAGCTCACCTAGCACAGTACCTAACTAGTGGCACATTCACAAAGAAAGCCAGCTGTGGCTATTACAACATGATCAGTGTCCTCAAAGGTCTTATAGTTTTGGTTCAAGTTCATTTTATCCAAACATTCAAATGATTTTTTTAAATCTATTGTGTAATAGTTAATATTTTTCTCATCTAATATTATCATGGAATGTGATACTGCATTACTAAAACTATACTAGGTAATACCACAAAAGCAAAAGAAAATGTGGCTTAAGAAGCCTGTGAGATTGCTTGTGAAACTAAAGCATGAAGTAGCTTGAAACTGGTTCTCTAGCAAAGGTAAAATTATTGAGATGGAAACTGTACTTAGGAAGAAATATGCAGTAAGAGTAGATGATTTTAAGTGAGGTTAGTTCAGAGAGACTTTATGGAAAGGGTAGAGCTTAACTTGGACCCAGGACATAGGATTTGCAGAGGTGTGGGGAGACAGTCTTTCCCAGGAGAAGGAGCAGAGCAGGCTAACAGGCACACCAGGATTCAGAGTATGTTGTGCCCCCATCTCTCCCCAATCCTGTGGTTGGATCTAATTAAAAAGCTGAGCATCTGTGTATGTTAGTGAAATGTTGCTTATCACAGGAAGTAGATCCAGATAATTAGAAACCCTTAGTCATAGCTGAGATTTTGGACTTCAAAAGATAATAGTACAGAGATGTTGAGAGCTTAAGTAAGAAATAAGATGATGATTTTTTCCTTGGCAAGGTCACCAGGGAAAAATCGGCAGGGAGATACACTAAGGGAAGAGCTTGTGAGGGGCAGGAACATAGTTTTTCATTCACTGCTGTCTTTCCAAAGTCAGAGTACTTCCTGACACACAGTGACATTTATATAATATACTGAATGAATGAATGGAAATTTATCTGCTCAAAAAAATCAGTGAGGCCAGGGATTTAGCCCAGTGGTACCATGCCTCCTTTGCAAGTGCAAGGTCCTGCGTTTGATCCCTGATACAAAAAAAAAAAAGTATGAATATTAAAAAATCATAATGATAATATGGAAAACGGATAAGCAGTGTTGTAAAGAAAGAACCAGTTCCTTGCAAGCTCAAGGACCCGAGTTCAATCCCTGATACTAAAAACAAAAACAAACAAACAGAACCAGTGTGCAATATGAAAGCAAGAAAAGTTTATCTCATAAATTACATTCTTAGCTTGACCTATTTCCTTTAAGAGCCTTTACCAGTAAAATAAAGACATTAGTGGTCATTTTCTTCTAAATTCGGAGATACATACAATACTACATCTGAGTGGGGAGAAATTGCCCTCTTCTGGAATAATCTGAATTTTTAGTTCTGCCTCTCCAACTCCTCTGTAAAAGTAAACCCTTAAAGCTATGACTGGGCCAGGGATTTAGCTCAGTGGTTCCATCACCTGCCTCTCAAGCACAAGGACCCGAGTTCGATCCCCGGTACCAAAACAAACAAAAAAAGGTTTGACCAATATCCCATTGTTCCTTTGAGGATTTGAACTCACCATCTCCCTACTATAGTGCTATTGTTAACATCTGAAAAAAAGTACCGCCCTTGACCCAACTGACTGACTCCTAAATTGGAGTGCAAGCTTGACAAAGGCAGTGACTTTCTTCACTGTGTCCTGAGGGCTTAGGGACAATGCCATACAACATGGCAGTTGCTCATTAAGTTTTTAGTAAATCAATGAATCTTGGTCCTTTTCCCCACAGTTCTTCAAGTATTCCGCTTCCTTGCTGGGCTCCCTTGAATGTTGGATGGAGTGGGAGTACCAAAAAAGAGAGTACACTCTTACTTTTGCTGTGTTGATCTGAACATCCTCCCATCTCCCTTTCCTTCAGACAGCATCCCTGCCTGCCTCCATAGTAAAAGAGAAACAACAGAAGTAGGGATCTGTCTTAGAATAGGAAAGGCCTGAGTAAGGAGTCCAGCATGTACATGTTCAGGATATGCTGAGAAACTACCACTGAAATTGAATAGTGGTGTTCTAAGTTCTTTCTCTTTTAAACTTCTCTCATATCTTGGCTGCCTGCTATACCTTGTCTTATGAGATAAGTAGTAAATGCTTTCAAAATACCAAAAAAAGCCTGGTGTGGCGTAATCCCAGCTCTTGAGAGGCTGAGGCTACAAATTCAAGGCCAGCTGGGACTACAGATGGAGACCCTGTCTCAAAACATTTAAAAAAAAAAAAAAAATACTAAAACCACTTTGGAAACTGATCATGCGTAGTTTTACAGTTTTTTTTGTTTTTTTGTTTTTTTTTTTCTGATAACATAGTTTGCGGTTCTGAGTTTTATATGGCATATATGTTTTGACAACCATGTGGCAACCATAGTTTTGGCTTATTGCTTTTGGCTTATATAGTAAAACTGAGTATCAGTATTTTATTGTATACTGCAATAAAGCCAATAAAAAACACTCATATATTTCAGTTATTTTGCTATCTGAACAAGTGAATCATAGACCTACATGATTTTTAGTTCCATTTACCAAGAGTATTTGCCCTGGCCACTTTTTAAGCAGAATGGGATATGTTCCAACCATGTATATGCGCATGTGCTTGAGTGTGGTGCCTGGTCTAGTAGGCACTCGCAGAGTAATGGATGCATGCTAAGAAAATAATGATGCTTTTGCTTTCATTCATCAGCTACAGGTTGGAGGCAACAGCTGCAAATGACTTCCCAGTCAAGGTTATTGCAAACTTGGGCATGCTTATGACAAACCTACAAGAGATGGTAGAAAGTAATATGTTTGTCCATTCTGTCTGCCTTGCTACAGATGAGACTGATCGTGGGGTTGACCAGCTAGATGGAAAAAACCACGCAAGTTCCCCTGGGTGTGAGGAGAGTGACGCTGGTAAAGAGGAGTTGCTGAAGATGAGATTGCCTACTCAGTCGGATATGATATGTGGCTATGCCTGCCTGAAAGGTATTTTGAGTTCTAAAGAGTAATCCAGAAGACTATATTTTCCTAGTCAAGGGTTTGTGATACTGGGCTCTCCTGACTGGGAGGGTTCGAGGTGCCATGAAGTCCAGTTGTGTGAGGTTTCTCCGTGACTTTCACACTTCTGGTTGCAGGAACTGCTGCCATGCGAAACACCAAACGGGGCTCCTGGTACATTGAGGCACTCGCTCAAGTGTTCTCTGAGAGGGCTTGTGACATGCATGTGGCCGACATGCTAGTTAAGGTAAGTCGGCTCAGGCTTACAACTCCAGTGTTTTCCCTTCCCCTTCCTTTAAGCTGTTTTTTCTAGTCTCTCTGTCCTTCCCTTTGGGCTGCTATCATGGAAATGCAATCTGACTTTGGACTCCTGGTTCTGCCTTTGCAGGTGAATGCTCTTATCAAGGAGCGTGAGGGCTATGCCCCTGGCACAGAGTTCCACCGATGCAAGGAGATGTCAGAGTACTGTAGCACTCTGTGCCGACCACTCTATATGTTCCCAGGATACTCTCCCACGTGATGCCACCTCCCTGTCATCCATGCTGTTGGAGGGCCCTGGACTGCCAGAGGATGCTAGAGCCTTTTCTCTTCAGGACACATGGTTTCTGATCTGCCCCCTCAGGGATATGGGACTTTTGCAGGTGTGTTTCCTGTGCCCATCATCTCCACCTTTGTGAATGGGACTCTAGACCAGCACCAGCTCCTGTGTGAAGCTCTTACCGGCTGTGGCTGAACTCCTTGCCAGAAGTGTTTGAGCTGCGGTCAAAGAGTCTGGCAAGTGATGTTTTGAACACAGTATCATCATGGAGAGAGGACATGGGGGTTTCCCCAGTATCTGTTATTTCTGCCCTCAGGGCTTTTGTAGGAAGCACTTTGGTTATCACTTGTATTACATTAGTTGAGATGTCTTGGAGATCACCTCCTATCTGTTCTCTCTTTCATTTCCCTGGCCCCATTGTCCCAGTGACAGTTTGGGAGGTGTCCCAATTTAGTATAGACATTTCCGTTTGGCTTTGAAGAGGCAAGCATGACTAAGATAATACCCTGCTGTCATGAGCAAAAGTGCCTGTGATTCCTTCAGGACTGCCAGCCCCCAGGGAAAGAACCTTTGCTCCTCCACCTTCAGCTCCTTTGGGAGCTCTTAGCAGAGCTAGGGTCTGCATGCCTCGACCGGAAGTCTTAAAGGGCTTCCTTAGTCACTCCCTGAGCTTTTCCTGAAAGGAGACTTGTGGGGAGTGTTGGCAGAAGGCTAGGAAGGAGGACATGCTCCTCACCCCTGACCTTTCTCCTTCCTGCAAGGTCTCCCTTTTTCCTTTTCTCACTTCCATGCAGTCAGACTTTACCTTGTATCTGGATTTCTAGAAGAGCTTTCTAGGTGTTACCACCCTGCTTCATGTCTCTCCCTTTTACCGTCATTTTCATCCTGTGCATTTCTTCCACCAAGCCTGTCTGAAATACTCCTGCACTGGGTCATTTTTCCGCTCAATAGTATAATGTACTACTTTGTTCCTACCTTCTGCTTCAGAATCAGACTCTCCTTTGATTTTATGTGGTCGTAACTCCTCTATTTCTGCTTCAGTGAACCTTTACTTATTCTCAAAGGCATTCTTGCCCCTTTTGGTCTATGCTTTACATAACAGTTTTTGGCTTTTAAATATAAATGTCACTCTCCTGCTTGGAACTCTGGGCTTCCCTCTATACCTAGTATAAAATACAAAATCCTTGCCCTGGTTCGTGAGATCTGGCTTTGCCTTCTCCTCCAATCTGTTCCAGCCCTAATAGCCTCTACTCATACTTCTTTGACATTTTGAGCTCTTCATTCTTATTGCACTTGGCTGGAGAAGCGTCTTATTCTTTGTTTTGTGGAGCCTTTCCAGGCCATTCTGACTAAATAGTCTCCTCCCTTTATTACTGCATCCTGGTTAATTCCTTCATTGCACTTACGCGATTTGTAACTACATATTTGTTTATTTTACTTACTCAGTTTTTCTCCCCTACTAGGCTACAAGCTTTAAGAGGGCAGAAACCTGGCTCTCTTGCTAGTATGTACCAGTACCTGACACTTACTGTTCCTCCATAAATGTTTGTTTATAAAGGAAGGAAGCAGCCAACCGTAGGTAAACTCCTTTTTGATAAAATTTCCCATTTGACAATATATAGAGTTTAGTATTTGTACTCATGTTTTTCCAGGTGTTTTTGTTTTTATCCACTGGTATTTTGAGCTCCTTGAAGAGGTGTCACATGTGAGCCAACTTCCATCACATCTCATAGTGCCTAGCAAAGTGCTAGGCCTGTAGCAGTCAAGGTGCTTGATAAACGTTTATTCTGTGAGCCAGACGGTTTGAAGACTTGGTGTCAAATCCTGCCTTTCGCTCATATAGGATGTATGTATTTTAATGATACAACTTTCCCACTTATCACTGCCAAGATTTTTTGTATCAGGTGCCAAATAAATGTTCATATTTGTTGCTGGGGTATGCATATTGTCTGTGTTTCTGTGGTTACTTAATCTTCTCAAGTCCACATATCTTCATTCCCTTAGCTCCTTGTCATTCCTCCCTCCCTACAAGACATACCTAGACATACCTAAATCCCTCTTATTTGCTGCCACGGGCTTGTCTGAGTTGTCACAGCCTACAGTTTCTCTTGGTCAGATGAGATGGAGGAGTGATAAGTCGACGGTGTTTGTTCTGGGTTATGGGACGGAGGCTGGAGTCATAGACTGGGCTAGCATAGAAGGGGTGTAGGATTCCATTTCTCATATGATCCAAGTGAGACACAAGGTTTTCTAGGGTGACAAAGATTGTAAGAGAATTCTAGGGCATTATGGAAGAGATCCGTGCAGTGGGATCTTAAGTGGAGCTGTACAGTTGGAGCCTGGGAATGCAATTGCTGGTTCAGTTGAGCTACACGGGTACAGCAGGAGATAGGAAGTTATGTAGGAGCATTTGTGTAAGAAACCTGGACTCAGGGAAGTCACTTAGGAATACAGATGAGAGGATGACTGTCTAGGAAGAGCAAAGGGGCATCGAGTTGAGCTGAAGCGTATCACCAGCAGAGGGGAATTCAGTGCAGAAAAACAGGCCAAAAGGACATGAAAGATGGACTGAAACCACTTGATTTGCAAGAACAGCTGCAAAGGAGTGAGGGCTATAAAAACCCTGGAGGTTTTGTTACAGAAATCCATTAAAAGTACCCATTTTCAGGACAGGAAAGCCTTTTGAAGGTGTGTGTTTGGGAGTTACCAAGCAGTATCTGAGCTGGAGTCTGTGCCCTTCCCCTCCCTGTCCTTGAATAGGGTGTCAGGTTGAATTTCACAGCTCTCTTCCCTTCCCCCACTTACCTCTGCCAGGGGATTCTCTTCTAAAATTATCCCCCTCTGAGCTGGGGGCTGCCCTCTACTGCCCTTCCCCATCCTGTTTCCTTAGATGGGAAAAGGAAAACAGGAAGAAATGAAATGAATGGGTATCAGACCAAAGCTGTGGTGTTAAGAAGGGAACGGGAGATGTCTAAAAGGCAGACAGTAATAACAGCTACAACTAAGCTAGTGTTCAGCCTGTTATACTCGGGGGAGCTTTCAGTTCCATCTTCCCTATAGTCTCAGGAAAGTCATTTTCCACTTTTTTTCAGAGGAAAATTAGTCTTAGAAGTTTTGAAGTATACAAAGAATAAAGGCATGGACTCTAAATTTTCTAACTCTGATTTTGAGTGTTACCTCTACCTTTAAAGATGTTGGAGACCTTGGCCAAGTTAGCTAATAATGAGTCAGTTGCCTTTTATCTAAAAATGAAAGTTGTTTTTTTTTAGGCGGGGGTTGAGACGGTCTCACTGTAGTTGAGACTGACCTAGAACTCACTGTGTAGCCCAGGCTGGTCTCGAACTCACAGCGGTCCTGCCTCTGGGTTTATAGGCTAATGAAAGCTAATGAAAGTTGTTTCTGCTTTGAAAGGTTCCTGAGGATTAAATGTGATGATGCATGGAAAGTATCCTGTTTGAAAAGAGGAAGGTAGAGAAAGATCTGTTGAGTGTTGCAGGGAAAGCCTAAACTGCAGGGCACGGGAGAGACCCAAGGTTCTTCAAGATAAAGCAAGGCCCAATAAAGAGTAGAGAAGAGGGGCTGGGGATTTAGTCCCACACCCGCTTTACAAGCACAAGGTCCTGAGTTTAATCTCTGGCACCTAAAAGTGAGTACCAATAAGATCTGCTACAAAATATCTTCAGCTACAAAGCTATGGTTGCTTTGCTAGAATTTCAGAAAGTAGGTGGGGCGGCAACTGCTACCTGGATATGCAGAAGGAAACTGATGTCTGCAAACACTGTTAAAGAGTATGCTGTTCATATTTATTGCCCCATAAATTAGGAAGATCAGACTGGAAGATATTGGAGTTGGAAAACATAACCCAGAAATTCCAACTGAAATTTATTGGGGTTTAAAGGGCTACCCAACCTCCTGTACATGCAACAAGCTTCCCCTCTGCTTTATCCTGTGTGGCCACTTTGTACAGCCTTCCTTCAAAGAGTGGTTTCCATTATGTATGTAGATTTTAACCTTTTACAATCATAGGCTTTGGAGAATCTTTAACACCTCAGAGGAGTGAATAACATGTTTGTCTATTCTTTTGAATTTGCTTTCAACTTTAGGAACTTCCCAGAAACCTTCCTTTGGTACCCCAAATAAGAACCCTAAGCTCTAGGCCACTTTTCGAGTGAGGTAGGAGTGTGGTTTACATTTTGTTTTCTAGTTCTGTTGTGGGATGATAATCCTTGTGGTTTCAACTCTTCCCAATTTCAAACCAGATACTCTCATGGCCTTGGCCTCCAGCAGGAGGATCCTGCAGGTGATCTTGGTCCTTGAAAATCCAGCTCTTAGATTGGCAGTTGGTGCTTTCCTTCTAGACCACATCCTCCCACTTGGCTTGGCCAGGCATGATGGTTTCCTTAGCTCTTCTGAGCTCTGCCTTCAAGGATGAGTCTATGACTATGCTGCTCTGTTTTAGGGACCTGTGTTGTAAGAATACTGTGGAAGTATCTGGGCATAGTAGCACATGCCTGTAATCCCAGCTTTCAAAAGGCTGAGGGAGGATAGCTGCAATTTCGAGGCCAGCGTGAACTACAAACTACATGGTTAGACCCTGTCTCAAAAACAAAAAACAAACAAACAAAAAAAAAACCCTCTGGAAGCAATAATTGAAGCTGATAATAGTTTCTCCATTTCCTATGTGAACTGGTCACTTCCAGGAGAGCCAGACTTCACAAACAGATACAAAAAATTTTATAAAGCCCTCTAAGAATATTATCTTACTTTGGCACTGTATTTTCTTTAGAAAGTATTACTTTGATTTCACACCAATCCCTTATATTTCTCCTTAGTTTCCATCTGTAGAAAAGTGAGGTACTGTGTATCACAGAACATCACATATCCATTATCTTTGTGGATAGAATATTATAGGCCTTAAGGGTAACAGGACTGGAGCTAGAAAAGTTTTTTCCCCCAACTTTTTGGTATGCCGTTGACAAATAGAAATTGTACATATTTATAGTATATAATTTGATACATTGGGAAAAAGACACATCATGAAGTGATCACTACAAAGTCGTTAACCATGACTGTACACGTGTGTGTGTGTGTGTGTGTGTGTGTGTGTGGTTAGAACACCTAAAGTCTATTCTCTAAGCAAATTTCAGATATACGATATAATATTAACTGTTGTCACCATGTCATCCTGCATAACTGAAACTTTGTACCTTGATGGACATTTCTGGTAGCCATTCCCCTAGTGACCTATCACCTACTCTGTTTCTGAGTCCTACTACTTTAGTTTCTGCATATAATGTACACTCATGCAGCATTTGTCTTCCTATGCCTGGCATATTTTATATAGTATATGTCCTGTTGTCACAGCTGGCAGCTGTGTTTCCTTGTTTTTTGTGGATGAATACTATTCTGTTGTGCATATATACCACATTTTCTTTATCCATTCATCTGTTGACAGACGTTTAAGTTGTTCTTATATCTTGGCTGCTGTAGATGTTGCCACAGTGAACAAGGGAGTCCAGATGTTGGTGGCATACTGATTTCATTTCCTTTAGGTGTATGTATATTATATATATATATATATATATATCCATAAGTGGTGTTGCTGGATTATAGTTCTATTTCCAATTGATAAATTTCCATACTTCTGTGAGGACTGTTCCAGTTTACCTTTCATCAGCAGTGTACAAGGGTTCTCTTTTCTCTGCCTCTTGGACACTTAGTGCTTGTCTTTTTTGTACTAGCCATCTTAATAGGTATGAGGTGATATCTCATTGTGGTTTTGATTTGCATTTCCCTTTAATGATTTGAGCACCTAGAAAAGCTGCTTTTAATGATATCCATCTTCCCACTTGCTTTGAGCAGTTCCATGTAGCTTAGCTCAAAAATTACATTGTAGACCAGATCATTTCATGTCTCCACCTTCCAGTTACTGAACTGGGACTGTCCTAGGAAGGAGCCTCACTTGGCAATATCCTAAACTTCACTTTACCTCAATTTATAGCTTTTCCTCCATGATGACAAGTTTACAGGGAAAGAATGTCTTTGGAAAATTGATGAAAAAACACCATGCCAGATGCAGTAGTTTGACCTTGGTGGAAAGTATTTATTGACTTCAAAAGGGAAGACTGGTGAGATTACTTCCCCATCATCTGTTATTTGTTGGGCTCATCATAAGAAACACTCCCTCCTTTCCCACCACCACCACCTTCCTGATGGCTCTGGTCTACTTCCCTTTCTTTCCCAGTCTACATGGAAGCCCAGTCCCTCCCCAGAGTTCTGGCTGGGAGTGCAGCTAATACATGTGAGTGTGGGAAATGGGTAAGATTCCAGAACCCAAGGCTATTACCCCCACTTCCCACAGTGCTGCACTCCCCACTGGTTGATAAGGGCAGGGTCGAGGGGAAGGCAGTGTTATAAGCAGTTTCTGGCAGGCAGAAGGGCAGAGACCTGGAGGAGAAAACTAGAAACCCGATGGGTGGGCAGAGCTGTCCAGACAGTTCAGCATCCAGATGAGCACAAAACCTGGCAAAGATCCGGAGCTGGGGACAACCCACCTGGGAGAGATGGCAGAGCGGCACCGCTTGCTGTCCCAGGTGAGTGACCTGGCTAGTGTCTTTCACTCCCACCGTCCACATCCTGAAGATGTGGACGCACACAGCATCCAGAACATACTAAGCACTTTCCTGTCTTGGCCTGAACGATATTTATAGAGAGAACTGGGGCTGGATGCCTACTACTGACTAGGGAGGGACAGTGCTGCTGGCCGGAGGGAATTCCCTGTGGGGCTGTCCTGCAGGTTCTCATCCCAACCCCACCCCCACACTGCACTCACACCTGCTTCGACCCCAAGCAGATCAGATGTGGCAGTGGGGGGTCATGTGATGGAGAGGCAGCTATAAATAGCTGGAGGTGGGCATGCTGCCCCAGACGCCTTGGGGACAGGCGAGTACAAAGGCCTAAGGAGCTACACTGGGGGGAAGATAGGGGCAAGCAGGCCAGAGCTGGGGGAGGACGCATGGAGAGACCCCCATCCCAGCGGCATGGGGGTGAACAGAGCTGGTGGGGAAGTGCCCCCCAGTACCAGTACATGCCCTTTGAGCACTGCACCAGCTATGGACTGCCCTCCGAGAACGGGGGCATTCAGCACCGGCCCCAAAAGGATGCAGGCCCCCGGCACAACGTCCACCCCACACAGGTAAAGTCATGAAGGGAGGGGAACAGTGGACAGGGACACTGGGGCCAGAGGATTGGTAAAAGTGAGGGGCTAGGTGACAAGAGAGCAGTGTTTATTTTTTAATAACTTTTTTAAGAGTCCATGGTAATGTGTTCGAAATATAAAAATCACTCAAAAGTCTGGGCTTGCCTAAGTGTGCACTTGGAGAGATACCCTTACACACTCATAGGGCCTTTACTAACAGAATAACCAAAGCCTGGGGAACCCAACAGAGCCACATGTGCACCAAGAGCCAGCACTTACATAAGCTCTAGGGAGTGACTTGCACAGGGCCCACACTGCTGCTTGCTGCTAGCCTCCCACACCCTCAGCCACAGCAGACACTGCAGAGTTTCTGCCACACAGCCGCCGTAGAGCACACATGCAAAGGAGCCCCTCTGCAGAAACCAGAAGCAAAGAGTTGGGACAGAGTGGATGGCTTATCAGTGATCAGAGAGCTACCAGGATGGAAAAGAGCAGAGCAATGTAATCCTGCTACAGCACTTCTTGCCTGGCATGGGTGAAGCCCCACGTTTGACCTGCAGCACCACACACACACACACACACACACACACACACACACACACACTAAACTTTTAGATGACCACATGGATCAAGTACAAATATATGCATTGTGAGATGCTTGGAAAGGTGCAGAGATGTGGTCCCAGCGAGGAGCTGGCAGACTAGTTCAGGTGTCCAGGAATACTTAGCTTGCAGGGGTGGGGATTGGTGGACTATGGACATTGAGGAGAGGGGAAATGAGGGCAGGCACGAGAAAAGGAAAGGTTGTGAGACAGCTTTGGAGAATTTACAGGCCACAATTAGTAAGAAAGTGTGATTCTCACTGCCAAGAACGCAGTGATCGAGGGAGGATGGAAGATGTCTGGAGGGGCAGGAGATCAGACTTAAAAAGGGTTTCTGCTTGCCAGGAGCCCACAGCTCCTACAGGTACTGAGCAACGAACCTGAGGGGTGAGCTACACAGGGGTAGTGCTGGGGGTCATTCCCTGATCCAGCCCGAAGTGGAGTGGTTGGAGGTGGCATGGGGAACTCACTGGGGGATTGGACCAGCATAGGCCCAATCCTGAGACTGGGGAGGCTTCCTGGGAACCCAGGCCTTAGGATGCTGTATGGGGCTAGACAGATACCCCCCCCCAACCCAGCCCTGTGTTCACTCTCACCCAGGTGCTAGTCATTCCAAAGTATGACAGGACAACAGCACAATTAGGGCACTTTCTGGTGACAGTGAAGACACTGGCCAAGTGAGCATGAAGCGAAATGTAGGAAAGATTGGCAAGTTAGTTTGGGGACTAAGGCAGCCCCAGTTCTCTGATCTTCACTCAGGGTATTTTCTATCTGTGGGTCTCAAGTAGGGCTTAGAGGGAAACACTGCCTCCCTTAGTCATTGACTTCATCCCAGGGATTGAAACAGCTATGAATGGGAAATTAGTGTGTGCCTATTTGGGTCCAAGGCATAAAGCACTAGTCTTTTTTTTTTTTTTTTTGGTACCGGGGATTGAATTCAGGACCTTGCACTTATGAGGTAGGCAGCATCTACTCCTTTTTATTATGAAATCAGATCTCATCTACTCAGGCTCTCAGAATCAGCAACACGGCCTGGCGTAACCCTGGTCCCAGAGAGCTCTTGCACACTTCCCTTGTTGCACATGCTACTGTCAGGAGGGGATGGGGGCTTGCAGATCTGACAGGGGCTGCCCCTCCCTCCTCACATGTTGGTGGGGCCCAGTTACCAGGCTTTGGGAAGAAGTGGAATGACTTGCCTTGTCAGGACTAGTAACATTTTGTGCAGAAAAGCCCTGGAAGATGGATAGACAGGTTTTATCCAAGCTTTACAGACGACCCAATGCCTCAAGGAAGGCAAAATACACAAAGGCAAAGTGCAACTAAGTCATCCTCCCCTCAAAAGATGTACATGTTTTATGAGTCAACTTGAAAGAAAGTCATCCAAATTCACTCTGTCTACATTAGGATCCCAGTACAGTGTCCATGCAGGGGGTGGGCCTTAGGAAACTGTAGTCAAACCGAAAGCATAATGACACACGAAATGCCTAACTGATAAAGATTCCCAATTTTGTGTCTCTACTTCATAGGAGACATTGGTCTCCTTGATGATAGCTACCGTGGACCAAGATGAGGACATGTTGATAAATGGATGGGAAGAGGGTAGAGATGGATGAATGAAGGCAAAGAGTGGGAAGTGTGAGAATGGAGAGCAGAGAGTTGAAGGCAGCGATGACTACCAAGTGCTTTGCATGCAACTCTTAAGGCCCAGGGTTCAAAATAGCTAATTCCCTTGTCTCCAGAAGTCCTATCCTCTATCTATTCTTTTTGACTTTTCATCAAGACAGATTTTGATCACTCTCCTTCCTCCCAGATTTATGGCCATCACAAAGAGCAATTTTTGGACAAGGAGCAGGATATAAGGATCCCCAAGAATATGGGCTCCAGTTCCAGCTTGGACAGCAAGAATGAGGACCACTATTCTAAATGTCAAGGTGATGGGGACTGAGGAATAAAGGAATCTGGAATAGGAGGTACAGGGATTATGAGAATAATTTGGATGCCCCAGTGCCACCGTGCACACGTAAAAGCCTGCCTCTGAACATTAACTTCGCCTTGTTCCCTACTGTCCCTCTCCCCACCCCACAAGAAACCACCCCCCAACAGTTGTAGAGGGGAATTCACATATTCTTGGGAAATGGACTTGGTGTCCTCTGAAAGCACAGGGGCAGCAGTCGGCAGAAGTGTAAGGATAAATCTGGTGACCATGTTCAGACAAGAGCCTGTGGTCCAATCCCTTCCCTCGAGTCTTCAGCCATGCATCCAAAGTAGTGATGGGTTAGCTGCTTCCCTCTTTTTTTTTTTTTTTATCCTTTTTTCTTCTTAGGTTGTATCCACCGCCTGGAGTGCATGGTGAGAAGGAAGTTAGGCGAAGACTGGATCTTTCTGGTACTCCTGGGCCTGCTGATGGCTCTGGTCAGCTGGTGCATGGACTATGTTAGTGCCAAAAGCCTTCAGGGTATGTTCTTGGACTACTACCCTCAGCCTTTCCCCACACAACAGAGACTGTTTCTGGGGTTTCCACCTAGGACAGGCTAGATGTGTCTGGGTAGGAGATGCTGCACGGGGGGTCAGGTGCCACTCTGGTGCCAAGGAAGACCGAGATCTGCTCCTCATGCCTCTTCTCCCTACAGCCAAGCTGTGAGTGCCCTTCTAATGCGGTCACTCACTTGTTCCAGTTTCTCTGGGATCTCATCAGTTCCAGCACTGGATGTTCCAGTTCTGGCCAAGCTGGGTGGTTGGTCACTCCATAGCCTTGTATTCAGTGTCTTGCAGAGAGCCACCAGCTGCCTCTACCATAGGAAATTTCAACAGGCATGTTGCCTCCTACATGTAAAATAACAGTGGCTCCCCCAGGAAGGGGAAACAAGATGCCCTGGCCTAGGGGAACAGCTGGCCCACTGGTGGGCACTGTGCACTGGAGATTTGCTGTGACAGCACGATCACTGCCTGCCCCTCCTCCATCCTCTGTCTGACCTCACTGTGTGTCCCTGCAGCCTACAAGTGGACCTACGCCCAGGTGCAGCCCAACCTTCCTCTGCAATACCTGGTCTGGGTCACCTTCCCGCTCGTCCTCATCCTCTTCAGCGCACTCTTCTGCCACCTCATCTCTCCCCAGGCTGTTGGTGAGAAGTTTCTCCTCAACGCCACACAATCTGCTTACCTTAGACCAGGCCCCTCTGATGTCCTCCTGTCCATCCTCCAGCCCCACTTGCAGCCTTTTGGGGGTCTCACAAGTCTCCTCCCCCTCCCCATTTCCATTTTCATCCCTCCATTAAATCCAGTCCTTTTTTGATCCTTTTAGGATCTGGAATACCTGAAATGAAGACAATCCTTCGTGGTGTTGTCCTGAAGGAATATCTCACGCTCAAGGCCTTTGTGGCGAAGGTGGTGGCCCTGACTGCAGGGCTGGGCAGTGGCATCCCTGTGGGGAAAGAGGTGGGTCTGTAGTGACTGATGGAGAATGAGAGAGAGAGAGAGAGAGAGAGAGAGCGAGAGAGAGAGAGAGAGAGAGTTCGTGTGTGTCAGTGAGTCAAGATTAGAGGATGCACTTGGAGCAGAAATGGACCAAGGGGAAAGAGACTAAAGCCATGGTCAAAGCGCATTAGAAATCCCTTTGGAATCCCTTGGAAGGTCCTCTCCTGGTCTGAATGACAAACACCAGAGTCTCTCAGCCCAAGCACTGTTGACAGTGTGTGTCCGCGTGGGGGGGGTGTGCTATCCTGTGCATGGTGGAATGTCAGCAGCATCCCCGGGCTCTCACCTGAGATCCCAGCAGTAACACCTATCACAAGCACTAGAAATCTCCGACATTGCCACATGTCCCACAGGGGCCAAAATTCTCCGCTGTTTGAGCCACTGCCTCAGTGATAATTCAAACCAATCCCCTAGTTTTTATTTGAGAAGCAGAGAGCTAGAAACAGCTGCACTTCACTCAGGGGAAGTCTTGGGGCTCCCTCAGCCCATCCCTATGCACACCCTATGCCCTGTGGTGCATGCTTCACGCATCAGCTAGACTCATCTTTAAAAACAAAATAGGTCACATCTGTCTTCTGCTCAAGAACTTTGTAACAGCTTCCCATTCACGTTTGCCTGGGCTGAACAGCCGCCTCTCGTGTATTCACCCTCCAGCCTCCCAGCCTGCTAGCAGCCTTCCCTGTGCTCAGTCCTCAAGGCTTTCTTCCCACCTCTCACCCACCCCAAGCTTGTCCCCCTCAGGACCCTGTACGGAGCTTTTTTCCTGACACTCTCCTGGCTCACCAGCTCACTGCATTCACTGCTTGGTTTTCAGCAGCCAAGGAGGCCTCCCAAGACCACTTTGAGCACATGTCCGCATCCCACCTACCTCTCTCTTATCTTTTTCTCCTCACCCTCCCTCATTTGCTTCCTAGCCCTTGGCATTATCTGAAAAGATAACACACTGGTTTATCATCCTCCTGCCTCTCTGAGATGAAAAGGAAAACTCCTGCCTGACTTCTGTATTTCCAGCAGCTTGTCCAGGACCTGGAGATGAAAATATCAATTTAACGAAGCCAGGAAGCCTACCCTCCAGACTGCCCTCCCTGAACCCTAGGTCTCCTCCTCTCTTCCAGGGCCCTTTCGTCCACATTGCCAGCATCTGCGCTGCTATCCTCAGCAAGTTCATGGCCATGTTCTGCGGAGTCTATGAGGTAAGGTTGAGGCCAGGCAAAGCAGCAGGGGCCGGCTGTGGAAGAAAACTTCTGTGTGCCTGTGCACAGGGAGCCAAGCTGGGGAGGGCCGCCTGCTCCAGCTGGCCATAGTGCTGAAGGGGCATTGCACTAACCTGCGCTCCCATTCTCTACCTCTGTTCAGCCAGTGCCTGTCCCCTTCCTGATCTGTGTCCCTCCACAGTGGCCTTCATGTTCCCCTGCTAATCCACATCCCCCTTCTGTGTCAGTTCCCCTCCCCTTCCTCCTGTGCTGCCCTCGTCCCTTTTCATTTCCCCACATCTGCCTGCCTGCCCCACCCTGCCACCCCCTCGTCTGTCTGGCATGCTTTTCTGTTGCAGACCCTGCCTTGGCAGCTTGACCTCCTGGTGCCGGCCTGCGCAGTGGGCGTGGGATGCTGCTTTGCAGCCCCTATTGGAGGCAAGTTTCACTTCCTCCCTACCGGGGTTGCCTGGAGGTGGTGCGGGCTGCCATAGCTTTGGGGTGGACGAAGTGGTGTTCACTGATGGTTGGGCATCCAGGAAGTGACCGTAGATCACAGTCCCCATTTCCCATTTTTCCACCAAAGGGCTATGTGTCTCTTGAGATCAGTTGTTGTTTCCTGCTCCCTTTATTGATACTTTTCTGTCTGGAGTCCTCATCTGTCTCTTCTGCTACTACCATTTCTCACTATGAATGCCCCCATCTCCAGCCCAGTGTACCTGCCTGACACCTATTCACCTAACTTTTATTTCATTTTCTATTGGCCTTAAGCTGGAAGGTCACTTCCTGTTTGCTGAACTCACTGAGTTTCTCCTGGTCTGGGAGTCACAGGGGCAACAAGATCACAGTGATTCCCTGTGACATAGGCCTCTAACTTCACCTTGTTCCCATCCCTGATTGTTCTCCCTCTACGCCCCTGTCCTCTTCCCATCTGTCTGCCGTCTGTCTGTCTCTCCCTAGTAGCAGCCGTACTATTACACTGACATGCTGACAGTGGGCTGTGCCGTGGGGGTCGGCTGCTGCTTTGGAACACCACTTGGAGGCAAGTGTACCTTCCACATCAGCCTCCCTGCCTGGTTTCACCCACCAAATGGCTTTGGTCGCCCTCACCAAGTGCTAGACTTAGCCACTTTCTTACAACAAGAACAGCTAAGTTCTAGTGAGCCCTTACTCTGTGCCTGGGAGTGTTCGTTGTAAGCACTTGGCGTTGATTCCTGCTGAATGCTATCTGAGTGAGATATTGGAGAAGACAGAACTGAACCGCAGAGAAGGAAAGTGACCTGGGGGAGGTCATTCTGTGGCAGATCCAGGAATTAGAAGCAAGGCAGTCTTCATGGTTCCCCTAGTTACATTACAACCTGTTTGTATTGTGGGCTACTTTGGTCCCCCTGTGGTGTATTTTATAACCAGAGATTCTATGTACTTTTTTCTCTGAGGAAAAAAGTTATTATTTTGTTGTGTTTTTCATTACTGCAATTTTTATTAGTACATATTTGCAGTATACAATGGTGACATTCATCATAGAGCATTAGTACCTGTACATAACACATCTGAATTGTTTCATTCCCTTCCCCCACCCCATTTTCCTTCCTCCCTCCATCTCTTGGTCACCTCCTTTCTCCAAAGGATCTAGCTCCCTGATAGAACATGAGTGCTTTAGTGGACCTTCCTTAGATTTCTAGTAAGATTTAAAGAGGGTGTCCTTATAGGAGTTCTAAAGGAGAATAGTTCCTTGATAACAATTTACAGTCAGGTTTAGCTCTTTCTATTCATATAAGGTTAATGGCAGTCTTTTAGATTATTTTTCTTATCATGGATGACTAACAGCTGGACTTTTCCAGAGAAGGCTCCTCTATTTATTCACCAAAATCAATTATAGCTAGACTAACAGGGTAGGGATTATCTGGAACATTCAATGGATTCATTGATGACTTAAGAAAAAGTTACCAAGTTGATAATTGAAGGAACAAAACTGCAGGAAGGTCACATGCTTTTTAAATGACCACTTGCTAAAGTTATGAAAATGTAATCAGTCTTTTTATAGAGGCGTCTTCCAAGTAGCTAAAATGCCTCAGCTCCAGAATGATGTATGAGTAAGAATTCAAAGTTAATGAAAATGCACTGTGCCACCTTGTGCTAATGCCACGCCAGGCAGCCAGAGACCCATTGAGCACCAGCATCCAGGTGACACTTCTGTGATCAGCTGCATTCATTAAAGTCATTAGTCCCGGTCAGTGTGAAAGTTCATGCTGCCATTTATGTCCACATTCACCTATATTTACTCTTTAGCCTTCCAAGTTAAGAAAGTCTAAAGAATATTTTAGATGGGAAGAATTTTGTGGTTGTGTTGTTTTGTACTAGCCAGATTCTTTTAAAGTGAAGATAATCTGCATTATCTTGCTAAAATTGGAATTTCTTTTCTTTTATACTGGGGATTGAGTTCAGGACCTTGCTCTTATGAGGCAGGCAGCAGAACCATTGAGCTAAATCTCCAGCCCTAAAAGTGGAATTTCTGAAATGCATGAGAAAGATTCTTCTTGGTCCCATGTAGAGTATGGGAAAGGCATAGCCCTGAGGAAAGTTACAAAAAGAACATTGCCCTTACACAAGAAACCATTGAGCACTTGGAAGTTAAGGTATCTGCTCATGTTGCCTAGATTAAGAGGCAAACGATACACGTACCTGCAGAGGGAATTATCTGATTTATTTTATGATGACTATGCAATCATTCTGAAAGAAAAAAAATTAGCATTAAGATCATTTATTCATGGGGTAGGCAACTCTTAATTCCTTTCATAGATGAAGGAAATACGTTTCAACATTCTATTGACAGGACAAATGTCTATTTGCTGCTATTGTGGGCTGAGCACTGGCTCAATCCTGTGTTCCCAGGGTGCTCACAGTTAAATGTGGAGCACACATATCATCACAGCCCAGATGAGTGGCCCGATGGCAGCCTGGGCAAAGTGCAATGGGAACCTTCTTCCAGGCTGCCTGGGAAAGCCTGTGAGGCTTTACAAAAGAGGTAGTGTTTGCTATGAGGCTTAGTTAATAGGAACTTGCAAGGAAGGCAGTGAGGCAGGGGATAAAGGACAGAAGAAACAGCACCCAAAGAGCAGGAAGATTATCTTTACAATAGGTATTACAAGAGGAAATGGGAAGGGTGTAAGAATGAGTCTGAACAGGTAAATGGGGCTGAAGCAGGAATGCAGGTCTTACTCTTTAGGATAGGATTTCCCCAAGTATGATTTATGCAACATGGTATTATAGATGTAATGTGTAAAAATGGTTTCAACATCAAATCAGTTGGAAAATGCTTGGTTAACCAAATAGGTGTTTTGGGGGTTGTTTTGTTTTTGTTTTTTTGGACCTTGGCTTGAGAACGAAGTTTTTTTTAAAAACTGGAAAAGTTTTCAAAATGTTTGATACACTGACATAATTATGAGTACCCAAAATGTGGCTGTAAGCTGCATTTCCCACAGAGCCCCTTCTGCAGGGACTGTCTCACAGAATGTGTAGTATCTCATGTACCTGAGCTTGGGAAGTGCTGTTGTGAGCGAAGTGAAACCACAGAAAGATTTTGAACAAGGAAGTGACACCTCCAGCTCTGTCTGTCCATCCAATCCCTTTGGCAAACATGCGCAGGACAGAACTGGCCCATGGATTAACAGAATTAATCTAAGATTAACCAGAAGACTATTGTTGTAGTCTTGATTCTGGATGATGAGAGGCTGAGCCAGGCAGAGGCAGGAAAGATCGAGAACAGGTGGATAAATGTGAGCAGCAGACAGTAAAATCCATATGGCCTATTGGTTTTATGCAAAGATAGGAGGGATAAGAGAGAAAGAGACATCTAGACTAACACCCAGGCTTCCAGCAAAGGCAACTGGATGGATAGTGGTGTTGGTAACCAGGGTGGAGGATAGGGGAATTGAAACAGGGCTGGGGAGTTGATAAATTTTACTTTGAGTGTTCCGAGGTTGAAGTTCCTGTGGCAGATCCAAGGGTTCTGAGTAGGTGGCTGAATCTGAAACCCAGGAATTGGGCTGAAGACATATTTTTTATGACCAGTAGCATGTAGGTGTAGCTGACACCATGAGCATAAGGGAAATTGAAGGAGAAAATGTGCCTGTGAGCAACAAGTGTGGAAGACCAAGGATGTCACCCTGGATTAGACACAGGAGACAGCAGAGAAAACCAAGAAGGAAGCCGGAACAGGAGAAGAGCAGTATTCCAGACCAAAGAAATAAGAATTCCCAAATGCTGTTTGTGTATTCAAAGCTTTGTTTCCTTTTAGCAGCACATTCTTTTGTTTGGCTGAGGCTAATATTAAAATTAGTTCTCTTTCCTGAGCATACATGTAGTGACAGACTGTGAGGGAAAGTGTCCCAGATCTACTTCGTGGGAAAGAAAACCTAGCCCAGGGTTTCAAACAAACAAACAAAAAAGTTGTTGTAAAATATTCATAAGTTGGATAGTTTTACCCAGAATATCAAAGCTGTCTTTACTTTTGTTATGAGCAAAAAAGGAGAAAGGCCCACTCCACCCACTGGGTCAAAGCTTCCTTTTAGGCAGCAAGTCAGCCTGCCTTCCAAGTGGAATTTGAAAAGCAGGACAGGATGAGTGGCTAGGAAACCACTGCCCCAGGGCCCCCCTGCTTAGTTCCAGTTTGGATATTCCATTCATTCTGTTCTCATCTATCCTTTCTCTTTACTCAGTTGTATCCTGTCTTCCGCTCATCCCCAGCACAGGCATTCAGCACTGACCATGTGCCAGACACAAATTAGGTGTTGGTTTCTATGAATTTACAGTCTTAGAAGGAATTGAAAAATGTGCACAAATAACTAGATCTGAAAGTGGCAACTGATCTAATAATCCAAAACCCTGAGAGAATAAAATAAAGGATGGATGGTTTCTACCTGAAGAGGGAGACTGGGGATGGCTCCCCAGAGAGAGTGACATCAGGGTTGTGGGGGTACTCACCAAGCCATTGTCCACCTGGTGCTCAGGACTCAATGACAGCTGACTATTCCCTGTAGGAGAGAAGGTAGAGGTCTTGAGGAATTTTAGAGATGTGACTCGTGAATACAAATTAGGGAGAAGAAAATTCCCAGAAAGTGAGATGCTGCCTTAAAGAGGAGGCAGTGGGCAGATCCTGGGAAAACCAACAGCTGTTCGCATTGGAGACAAAGAAGGAGGCAAACCTTGCTGTGTTTCTGTTTTATTTTGCAGCCAGGCTTATCTCCAGTCATCTCATTAGGTAGTGCATTTCCTTGGTTTTCTTTCCTTTTTTTTTTTTTTTTTTTTATAAAACTTAGGCAGGTTTTAGGTAGTTTTGTTATCAACTTTTACTTTGCATTGAATCAAAATCCAATCCCTTTATTCTTAGTAGTGGGGTGGGAGTTGGGACAGCGTATCCCGTTGCAGTTGAAGCTGCCCTTGAGCTCACTATGTAGTCCAAGCTGGCCTTGAACTTGAAATGGTCCTCCTGCCTCAGTCCTCCAAGTGGTAGGATAGAAGATGTGCCTGGGCCACCATGCTTGGCTACATTCTTCTTGTTTAAAGAGTACACACACACACACTCACACACACACACACACACACACACACAATCTCTTGAATGCTGTTTATTAGAACTTTGTCAGCACTCCTGTCTTTGTTCCCACACCTTCATTTTGTCGTAGATCTTCCTCCTCATTTTCTCTCAGAAACAGTGCTGGTGAGAAATTCTAGTTGGCTTTCCTTTCACCTCACCAACCCTTCTTAAATATAATTGCTTTTATCTTCTAGCCTTGGTTTCCCCTTTTGCTTTAGTTCATTTAAGTCTGGTTTTCTATATCATTTTAATTTGAATAACTCCTCTCTTTCATGTCACATGCAATAATGATTACTGTACCATCTTTCTTATTTCTAATGAGGGTAGCCAGGTTGGAGGAGGCTGTCCAGAGTCCCAGCAAATTCTGAGCTCTGCATGTCAACTCTGCTGGGTACCTGCTCTGGAAGCTTACTCTCTTTCAGCTTGTCTGCAGAATTTTTCCACTTCCTTTAAATCTCCACAGACACCTGAGAGTTGTGAACCCCAGTCAGTCCTAGTGGAGGGTATAGCCAATGGAACCTTATGTTTTGGGTTTGGTGCTTTAAGGCCCATCCATTTCTTTTCTCTGTGTCTTACTGAACCACATCCCTGGTCTGATTTTTTTAAAAAAAGATAAAATTTAGTCTGAGTAGTATGTGGCTTATAGCATGGAAGACCAAGAGATCGTACTTTCCACTGCTACTTCCCCCAGACTGGAGTTGCAGCAAAAGCTCCTCAGGTCCACGTGATGGGGTGGAGGGTGACAGCTCCTGACCCGGCTTCCCTGTCCCCACAGGAGTGCTCTTCAGCATTGAGGTCACCTCTACCTACTTTGCTGTGCGGAACTACTGGCGAGGGTTCTTTGCAGCCACATTCAGTGCTTTTGTGTTCCGCGTGCTGGCGGTGTGGAACAAGGATGCTGGTAACAGGGTGGGCCAAGGGAGGAGGTGTGACTTGGTGATGCTGGTGAAGAAGGGGTGAGGAGGAAGGCTCTAGGGAGCATGTCAGAAAAGAAGTGGATGGCAGGACTTGGGAAGTGGAACCAAGCCTAAGGGCATAGAACGAGGATCTAGGTCAAGGTGGGGGGTGTGCACATAGAGAAAAGGAAATTAAGAGAAGAGAAAGTGGGATTGGAGGAAGGGAGGAAGAGATGCTTTAAACTAATGATCTCTTTTCTCTCTCTGTGGCTTTCTGTGATGCTCCCACTGACCTTCTTGCCTTTTCCTCCTGTAGTTACCATCACGGCTCTGTTTCGAACCAATTTCCGAATGGACTTCCCCTTTGACCTGCAGGAACTCCCAGCTTTTGCTGTCATTGGGTCAGTGGGGCCACCTGGTGTGGGTGTGGTGAGCAGGGAATGGGGAGACTGTGGGTTGGAAGGGCAGAGGGTGAGGGGGCACGGGTAAAATGTAAATCAATAGGGGAGTGCTGTAGAAAGGGAAGGTGAGGGCTGGCATGTGTTTCCCTGTAGTCACTGGGTCTGAGGAATATGCATTTCATGTCTGTAAATTTTCAACCCTGTAACTTATACCCTCAGGATTTGCTGTGGGTTCCTGGGAGCTGTATTTGTGTACCTGCATCGCCAAGTCATGCTCGGTGTCCGAAAGCACAAGGCCCTCAGTCAATTTCTTGCTAAGCAGTGAGTCACTGCCCTTCCCTTGCCCTACCTACTTTCTTTCTGGTTTCTTCCAGAGTTCCTCCCTTTTTAATCTTTGTGGAAGATATTAAATTTCTTAAGCTGATATGCATTAAAACAGTAGGGAACGCTGTGGGTAGGGAGCAAGGTGCATTGGCTTCCCTATAAAGATTGTATTTTTTGGCAAGGAGAATGCTCTTTGTTGAAAGAACTATGCCTATGGTTGACTACAGGAAACTTCAGCTTGCCAGAGTTCAGTGCTGGGGTTGGCTAAACCAGGGAGATGGTTAACTCTGTTTCTTTTTCAGCCGCCTGCTATATCCTGGAATTGTTACCTTCGTCATCGCCTCATGCACCTTCCCGCCAGGAATGGGCCAGTTTATGGCTGGAGAGGTCAGCTCAAGTGGAATCAGAGGGTGGGCTGCAGGTCATTGCACCTGACCAGGTTCTGAAGCCAGGAAGAGAGAGGGCAGTTCAGGCTTTCAGCTTCTGTAGTTTTGCCCTTTGATCCACTTTCTCCCCCAGCAAAGGGCAAAAGGGGACCCTTGAATAATGAAGTTGGGGAATGAGTTCTCTAAAAAAGAAAATACAGTAGATCCCTGGAGAACCTGCAACCTCTGCTTCTTCCCCACACAGCTGATGCCCCGTGAAGCCATCAGCACCCTGTTTGACAACAATACGTGGGTAAAACATGAGGGTGACCCCAAAAGCCTGGGTCAGTCAGCTGTGTGGATCCATCCCCGGGTCAGTGTTGTCATCATCATCCTTCTCTTCTTCATCATGAAGGTACCACACCCCACTGTGGGCCCCCAAACCTCTATTTTCAATCTAGCGACCCAGGGTTCGCATGGGGTCAGAGGGAAGAACTTGTCTAGTAAGGAAGTTGCGCATCTCTAGATGTGAGCTATATCTGGGGTAATTGCTCCATTCACATCAACTCAGTGATGTTGGCATAATTATAATAACCCTTCTAGGGCCAGGGAATTTAGCTCAGTGGTGCCACCGCCTGCTTCACAAGTGCAAAGACCTGAGTTCTATTCCTGGTACAAAACAAACAAACAAACCCTTCTAATGGTCCTATTTGTTATCTTTTTTTTTTTGGTGCCAGGGATCGAACTTGGGTCCTTATGCTTGCAAGACAGGCGCTAGAACCACTGAGCTAAATCCCCGGCCCTCCTACTTGTTATCTTATTAAAGCATCACAACAGCCAAGTAAACAAGGCAAGACAGAGTTTAGCAATATAGATAAGTGTGTCAAAACTTTAGATTAATTAGCCAAGTTCCTCCCACGTGTTGGGTAATTAGGTGTTTCATTATCCATGTACTTAATTATTCATTTTCAGGTGATTTGTACACCTCCCCACCCTGTCTGTGAGTAATCTCTTTTCTGGAATTTTGAAAGAGATGAAAACGTTTACATCAATTTTATTAGTGACTCTAAATAATTTTTATACATGTCATTAGTCTCTATTTAGGTAGTGAGGCTATGAGAACTTTTCCTTGCTCAGACTATTTTTTCCTAACTTCAGTTAGGAAACAAAAGCTGACCTTTTTTAAACATCTGTTCTTTTTCTTACCTGTCCTTCAAAGATTATGTATTTATAGTCTTCTCAATTACTGCCTTATACAAAGACATTTTTTACTTCCACCTTGGTTGTGACATCTGTCACAGCTACTGATTGCCTTTTTTATTCTTTTTTGATGATTTCCCTTTTCCTAATAGTATGGCTTACCTAAATAATCCAACATTTTCCTCTGTGTATTTTGGTTCTCATACATGTCTGTCCACACTGAACTTTCATGCTTTTGAATGTCTTGCTGTTAATTTCTTCATTATACCTTTTATGAATCTGCACTTTTCAGCATACGAGTCACTAAGTTATATTATATTATTATTTCAAAATACAGTGGATTAATTTGTTCAATAAATGTTGTTAAGTACGTATGTGTCAAGTACATAATACTTGATCATTGATCTTTGGCTAATCTTATGCTTGCAGCTGAAGAAATTATTTTAAAATCAGGCATAATGGCTCACACCTGTAATTCCACTACTCTGGAAGGTTCAGGCAGGAGTTTGAACCCAGCCTGGACAATTTAGTAACTTAGTAAAACCCTCTTAAAATTATAAATGGCTGGGATGCAGGTCGGTGTGAAGGTTCTGGATTCAATCCACGTACCATAAAAAGATTTTTTTGCTACCCATTTCACACACCAGGCTTTCTTTTTGTTTGTTTGTTTTTTGGTTTTTTTATACCAGGGTTCGAACCTTGTACTTGGGAGGCAGGCAAGGTGTCACTGAGCTAAAGCCCCAGTCCCTTCTTCTTTTTTTCTTTAATTTTGGTACAGGGGATCAAACAAGGCAGGTGCCGTGCCACTGAACTAAATCCCTGGCTCTGTGTGACTTTCTTAAAGCTGTATTTGTGTATGTTCCTCCTGGGCTACTTGAGGTCGGTTCACTGGATTTCTAGCTTCCATATTTTGCACATTTGCTTCAATAATTTATTCCTTATTTATGTCTACCTTCAAAATATTTAACGTTTTTTCGTAAAGAAGTTCTCAGAGTCTTTTAGGGATTTGATTTCTGAACTTTCATTGTGGAGTTCTCACCTTCTCCAATTTATAAATCCTAGTTTCCATACTAGTCATTCACTCTATTGAACCCCTTGTTAAAATGTCAAGATTTTCCAAAGTTTTGTAGAAACAAATAATGTATATTTTCTCCCTTACCTCAATTCATCTTCCCAGATTTCTAGTTATATATCTGCATTCTATTTCATGGATTAAGGCTTATTTTGAGAGTCCTAATTGGATGATATAGAAGGATTCAACTGTATATTGCTATGATTAATTTCTCACTGAAAAGCTATACTTCCTGGGCTACATTTCAGGCTTAGCAGTTTGCAGTAGGTCTATAATGTTCTATAGTATTTAAAACCATAAAAGCATCTATTGCTACAAATACATATTACTACTTATTACTGTTTCCTTGCATTTTCACTATCTAGCCATTGAATTCGCAATCACACCTTTATTTTTCCCAAGTGTGAGAAATAGAACACAGAGCCAAATTAAAATATAAAAGTGAATATATTAGTCTATTCTTTGTTACAATGATAAAGTATCCAAGGCAGTCTACTTTATAAGAAATAGGTTTATTTTGGCTTACAGTTTTGGACATCCAAGGTTGAGGGGCCACATCCAGAAATGGCCCTCTCGCCAGCAGGTCTTGAGGCAGAACATTACATCTGTGTCAGGAGACACAGCACACACGTGTGTCTACATATGTCTCTTCTGTTCTCTCCTTCTTGTAAAGCCACCAGGAAAGTCCATCAGGAGGACTCTACCCTAACAACCTAATCTAATCCTAACTGGTTTCCAAAGGCCCCATTTCTAAATCCCACAGTCAGATTAAGTTTTCAATCCTACTTACCTCACAAAGGGGATTAAATTTCAAAACACGAAGCCTTGCGGGTACATTTGCACCATATCCAAACCATTGCAGAGCCTAAAACTATTTTCCACAACTAGATTTAAAATTCAGTCCCTGAGGTTTTCTGGCAGTCAGGGTGGCTGGTGAGATTCTCACTTCAACTCCTTCATAATATTGATGAAGGGAACTTCTTTCTTCCTTTAGCTCAAGACATGGCAAGTATCACTGTGTTATAAGTCAAGCTATTTACAATGAATACAAATATAATTCCAGCCTCTCCACTTCCCCTTTAGAAGTCTAATGTTCAACTGAGTATCAATTCTCAGCACAGCCTGATGCTCCATAGAATTCTTTCTACTGGTCTTCCTATCACTCTTCTTGTGAGGGGCATAAGTCTATATTTAGAATCTGTGATAATTGGTCTCTAGTTTCCCATTTCTCTAGAATGAGGTGTTCAGGAGTTTGTTTTTTTTCCACATTGCTACTGGGTCCGTTCTTTCATGTGCCAATAGCAGAAAGAGTTCACTTATCTCATGTGCCATTCTTTGTGCTGAAGGAGTGGATGACTACAATGCCCTTTGATCTGGACTCTGTTTGCACACGTATCGGAGGATAATCTAGTTCTTCCTCTGAAATCACACCCATTGGTCACCTACAGTCTATAGTACTGGAGTTTCAGATTAACCCGAGCCTATAGAATCTCTTGTGGTTTTTATCTCACAAAGAGATGGTTTCTGATCATTCAAGGGGTCTCAAACTGTTAAATGTCACAATCACTTAAGAAGCTTAAACTACATGTTCTTAGAATCATGTCTCCAGATAGCCTGATGCTGTCGCCTTCTGGGAGGTCTTGTCTTCATTTCAAACTCGTTCCCTGGGTTGAGTATTACTGTTGGGTATTTTAGTAACTATTCGCTCTGAGTAGCTTTTTCTACTCTGTATGAATACTATTTGACCAGTCTGTGATCCATCTTCCTTCTCTCCCTCCTTCCCTCTTGTATTGTACCAACATTTACTGAGCATTGACCAGTGCAGAAAAAGCAGAAATCACAAGGTACATTCTCTCCCTTGAAATCTGAGGATATGAAGCCAGGCGTGGTGGTGCATGCCTGTAATCCCAGCACTGGGGAGGCTGAGGCAAGAAGATTGCTGAGAGTTCGAGACCAGCCTGGGCTACATAGTGAGTTCCAGGTCAGTCTCAACTACATAGTGAGACCCTGTCTCAAAAAACAAACAAACAAAACAAAACAAAAACAGAAATCTGAGGATATGTTCTCATCTTGCACATTTAATATTGCATACTTAATCTTTGAAATAGTCATATTTCTGATATGAAGAAGTATGATTTGCCTCATTTGAGTACTTCTGGATTGAAGCTTTCTGAAAATCTTTATTACTACCTCATGAGTTCAGCTTTGGCTGAGGAGAATTAGATAATTAAGAAATTTATTTCCCATTAGTTTATAGTGCAACTGGAGCAACTTAAGAATTGTGAATATTTTAATCTTTTCAGTTTGTTTGAACTTCTATTACCATCTTGTTCCTAATTAGAGATCCTTTTCTAACTTTCATTTATTTGTTTTAGAAGTACACATGTATGTGAAACTGTTGCTGAGTTTATTTGTTATGTGTCATACTTTCATTTCTTTGCAAATATTTCAAAATGTCAATTACTATTGTTTTCCATTGCATTTTTTCAAGTCTTTCGTATTCTTTGCCTGAGAATGTACATCCTGCATTTGCTACAACTCAGTTTCTATTAAGATACTGCCTGATGAAACTGGCCTTAGAAATATGTTGTATTATATTAGCTGACTAATCCAGCTCTTGCTTGGCCCTCTCAGTACATCAAGGAGAGATTTGTGTATGGGGAAGCTGCTGGGGATGGAACCCAGGGCCTAGCATATGCCAGGCAGGTATTCTGCCACTGAGTTATACTCCTTGTTCCACATTTAATTTTTGAACTTCATTAAAGATGATTTAATGTGATAGCAAATGAAACAGGCAGCACACTCTTCCCTCAAGCTTCCCCTGTGAGGTTTGCTACATTGGTGACTTTATAAAGTCATGCAGTAAGTCACTAGGACTTTAGTGTCTGCCACTTAGAGCTGGGTGTTCCTTTTCAAAAACATTATTTAACAAAGGGAGGGACTCCTCCAGCTTCAAGAGTGTCAGGCTACTCTCAGAGGGAAACTTTCTGGATTAAGTAAGTACAGTGAACTGGGATCTTCTTGGGGCAGTAAAAGAGAAATCTTTTGGGGGCCCTATTCCTTTTTCTGAGAGTGCCAAAAAGAAAACACAGTCACCCAAAGTAGGAGGGATTTGTGTTAGATTTTATAATCCTGTTGTCTTTGATGATCTCTCAGCCTAAGAGTGTAATGTTTTTTGGTTCTGAAGAAAAGGAGACAGCCAGAATGGGTTGCAAAAGGATTAGCCATCCCAGTACTTCTGTGGTAACTCCTAAAGTGGGAAGGAGGAGGGCAGCAAGAAGGGAGTGCATTGGTGTATGTTGGGCGAGTAAAGAGGATGTTCTAATGCTTCTTTTCTATCTCAGTTTTGGATGTCTATCGTGGCCACCACTATGCCCATACCCTGTGGAGGCTTCATGCCTGTGTTTGTGTTGGGTAAGTTCTGATGGTGTTTTACTAGTAGCTTCAATCTAGAGTACTGGGAAAGCAAGGAGACATCTGGAATGCTGGGAATTTGCATGTGGTCGAAACACTCAATAGAGATTATCATGGAAACATAGAGAATGAGGAACTTTACAGGATTTTTTTTTTTTTTTTTTTTTTTTTTTTTTTTGTTCTTATATTCCCTCTAGGAGCTGCATTTGGAAGGCTGGTGGGAGAAATCATGGCCATGCTATTCCCAGAGGGTATCTTATTTGATGACATCATCTACAAAATTCTCCCTGGGGGCTATGCAGTAATTGGTGAGACACATTCCCACCCTCAAGTAACCAAACTTCAAGAATACCAAATCCTGGCTGGGGATTTAGCTCAGTGGTGCCGCTGCCTGCCTTGTGAGCCCAAGGTCCTGAGTCTGATCCCCGGTACCAAAAAAAAAAGAATCCCAAATCCCACAATCAGAGTCTCTCAATACATCTTAAATCCAGAGTACACAAAGTAGTTTTGATTTAATGCTGTTGAACTCACCTTTTATTCAAATATTCAACCCTTTGCTCTGGTTTTCAAGTTTTCTTATTCAACTTCTTTGAACCTTGGTTTTCCCATGTGGAAAAGGAATAATGGGGGTATTACATGAGGAAATAAGAATAAAAACACCTTGAACTGAGTCTGAATGTCTAGTAAGGGTTTTCTTCTCCTCCCTAAGAATTGTGGAACCAACAAGGCAGGTGACTGCTCAGGTGCACTCACTCTGAGATGCACTAATATTGACAGGGACTAAAAAGTGTTCAGAGCTGAGGAACAAGACTGGGCTTTCTCTGCCAATTGTTGCCGGGCTGACCATGGAGCGAGTCAGCTGCCTTTCTGAGCCTTAGTTTCTTCATTCTAATGTGACTCCTGAAATGGATTTGTTCTAAGTGTGACCACTGTAACCCTCAGAATTACTCTGCCTCCTCCCTGTTTCCCATCTTTGCAGAAATCCATGATGTCTAAGGTCATGCCTCCATTGGATGAGAACCAATAAACCAGCTGTATAGCTCAAATGGCACCTATCCCTTATCATCCTTTATAAGACCTGCTGTTAACAGTTAGCATCTACTCTTATTCCCCCACTTCATACCTCTCAGGTGCCCATCGGCATCTTCCCTGATCTGCATGTTCCCATGCACACATCCTATGATAGTGTGTGTTCTGATATATTTTGCATGCAACATTCAGCAGTGTTGTTCCTTTCACTATTTTCCTTTTGTAACTTTTTCTTGTTACATTTTCGCATATGCCTACTCTGATATTTTCCCCACAGGATATCTACCTCATATTTGGTGATGAGAAAATAACTGAAAAATAAACAAGATAGATGCTATCTTCAGTGAGCTTATAGGATCATAAACTGTTAGATCTGTAAGGGCTATAGAATTCATTTAATGACCACTTTGCTCTACAGATAACAGCAGGGATTCCAGAGCAATTAAATTCTATTTATATGGTTAAAACACAGACTCAAGATCTGGTGCAGGTCTCCTTGCTCCAAGTGCACATCATGGTTCTTGGGTTTTCACTCTATTCACTCATTAATTGTTGTCATCAACACTTAGGGCCCAAGGTAAAATGCCATAGTGGGGTTTCAAAATGTTCATTAAATGATACAAACCTTCTAAAACAAAGAATGGATAAGACATGGCTATCTTCATATTACAAAAGAGCATTTTGGCACGTGCAAAGATTCTGTGATTTACTGAATGTTATAATGTGGTCAAAAGCATAATTTTCTAGCAGGTCGCAAGCTAGTCCCTTGTCTTGACAGATGTGCTGGCCCTGACCAAGATCCTGCCTCCCATTCTGTGTCATTTCCACCACTTCCACAGGTATCCTTCATGCCAGGATTGTAGCCTTAACCTCTTGACATATTCCTGTGTCGTTCTAGGAGCAGCAGCCCTGACGGGTGCCGTGTCCCACACAGTCTCCACAGCTGTGATTTGCTTTGAATTAACGGGTCAGATTGCTCACATCCTACCGATGATGGTGGCTGTTATCTTGGCCAACATGGTGGCTCAGAGCCTGCAGCCTTCCCTCTATGACAGCATCATCCAGGTCAAGAAGCTGCCCTACTTGCCTGACCTGGGTTGGAACCAGCTCAGGTCAGTGCCATTAGCTGGAATTAGCTCAGACTTGCTGGGGGATGGGAGGTTCTGAGGTTGAGGTTGAGGTCAGGGTCAATGTTGGGAAGCACTGTTTTTCATTCGTTTCCTGTTTCCACGTGCGTAACTACTGTGAGTGAAGAAATGCACGTCTGACCTCATGGGAGGAATAGAAGGGACAGCAAAGGCACAGGCATATGGTGGGACTAATCCACTGTGCTTTCTCCCTCCATAGCAAATTTACAATCGTTGTTGAGGACATCATGGTACGCGATGTGAAGTTTGTTTCAGCTTCATGCACATATGGGGAACTGCGAAATCTGCTCCAAGCCACCACAGTCAAGACTTTACCATTGGTTGATTCAAAAGGTCAGTGGGAAGGAAGGAAATGGATTCCTGAGCTGCTGACTTCAACAAGGATTACATAGAGGTAGAGGACACTGGTGTGGGCTTGTCTTTAGGGACCGACCAACCTTCTATGGGAGACCCATGGTGTACTCCTCAGGGACAAATTCAGATATATCACATGCACAAGAAAACAGTTAAAAATGTAACCAAAGAAACACAATTGATTGTCAGTAGTGAAGGCATCTGAATTCCATAAAGTCACCATGAACATGGAGTTACTACTGGACACTATATCAGACAGTTACTTCTAGGGGAAACACAGGGATTAAGCCTTTTATCACACTGTTTTCATCAACTAATCAATACATAATCTCATTTATGTGTGTGTTTAAAATGCCTTATTCCATAGATACTGCTGTTGTGTTAACGTGGGGCTCACAGTCAGCCGCACATAATCATAATACCTGAAAGGAGCTCACCTACCATACATATTTTAGTGAGGTCCAGCACAGCCTCCATATGCTCAGGAACACCAGGCAGCACTTCAGCATTGCATTTGGGCTGTTTTAATCAACAAAAGCACCAACACAAAGCACAAAGATGTGAAAAGCCTAGCATTAAATAGCCTGCAAAAAGAACTCTCTTTTACAGTACTCAAGCTGAAAAAGAGGGCTGGGTACTGTTTTGTTCCATTCCAGTTGGGAACATGAGCATCAGGCAACTCAATTTTTTTGTCGCTTTGCACATGTCTGGTATTGATTTTGGGTTCCAAATGTGTATTTTGGTGAGTAGATGAGTTCACCAATAGGGAACACATGAGGGGGACAAGCTGTCCGTCTCATGGCCCTTGACGTCTTAACTAAATCACACCTGTTCTCAATGCCCAACTTAAACGAGACAGGAAGCTGTTGCCTATAAAGGAGTGGATGACGTGAGTAAGGATGACTCCACATTTCTCTCTCTTCATCCTTCCTTTGGCACTTCATACTGCTTTTTATTATTTCTTACTGTGCTTTGTACATGTGTTATCTTGTTTCCACCACTAAACTGAATATTCCTTGAAGGTAGAGACAATAACTTCTATATTTACAGAGTATTTTGTTCTAAGTATTTACTGGATAGTAAATAAATACTTCTGGTCAGGTATAGTGGTGCACACCTGTAATCCCAGCACTCGGGAGGCTGATGTGGGTGGATCACACTGAGTTTAAGGCCATCCTGAGGTACAGCATGAGTTCAAGACCAGGCTGAACTACATAGTGAGACCCTGTCTCAAATACATACATACATACATACATACTTCCCTAGTGTTTGAATTAGTGCAATAGCTAAAAATCATGTAGCATTATTTGGAGGCATTAAGATTGCCAGTTCTGATATCAGGTAATCAGAGCATCCAAAATTTTCAAATTACTTTAACTCAAATATTTCCTCTAAGCTCAGACAACTTCTAAGTACCTCCTACAATGGCTCTTTGCTGGCATTCCTTGTTTCATTCTATATGGATAGCATTGATCAGCTTATTTTAATATCAAGGTCATTCATTGCCTGTATAAGGTCAGTATCCAAATGTCAGCATCAATTAGTATGCTACCAGTTGGGTCTGTAAGTGCTAAATGGGTGAAATAAAAGAGCCAGTGAGGTGAACCCTGGAGGATTTTTGAAATGCTTTTTTGGGAAGACAAGGGCAAGCACTGGAAAAGGGAGATGCTCGGGACTTCACTGCCTCTGGCAGATCGTCCGGAGCGTGGCACGGTGTGGGTGGGGGCTGGGGCTGATCATGGATCTCCCCCAGATTCCAGGATCCTGCTGGGCTCTGTGGAGCGCTCAGAGCTGCAGTCCCTCCTCCAGCGCCACCTGTGTCCGGAGCGGAGGTTGCAGGAAGCCCGGGACCTGGCACTGAAGTTGTCAGAGCTGCCCTACGACGGCAAGGTGCGGCTATCCGGGGACCGGTTCCTGGACGGTGCGCCAAGGGGCCGACCCGAGTCCTTCGCCTTTGTAGATGAGGATGAAGATGAGGACCTCTCCAGCAAGACCGAGGTGACCAGGCTGAGAAGGACCAGGGAGCCCGAGCGAGGGGGGAAAGGAAAGAAAGACATCAGAAGAGCCGCCAGCACCATAAGTATTTGGTGATGCTTGGGCTGGGCTGGGACAAGTGCAAGGAGAGATGGGACACCCTGGCAAGTGAAAAAGACACAATTCAGGGTCGGGTGCTGGAGAGACTAGTGCCTTTGATTTAAGGAGATAATGTCAACTTGTGTATCTATGAGAATTCAAAGAGTTCTAGGGATTCTGAGCCCAGGTGGAATAGAGTTAAGATGCCAACTGGAAGGGGAGTGAAGCCTCAAGCAACCTCTTTCCCAATACCAAGAACTTCTGCTGTTTCTTTCAGTTGCCTCCTCCTCCTCCTCTTCCAAACTTTGCTAGTGTTCCATCGTCCTCCGAAGAGCCCAATGGGCCCCTGACTGGCCACAAACAGTCGCCTGAAGCCCCAGAACCTGCAGGTGAAGACCTCCTGCATGCCACCTCACTCACTCATGCCTTGGAGGTTGCCTCTGTGCCACCTCCACTCATGTGTGAGGCTAGGGGGTGGCAGGGAGTGGCCTGCATGGGCTGATTCTCCATATTACTGTTCCAGGAAATGGGAGTAGAAGTAGTAGAGAGGTGTCTGTGGGCTTAAGGCACCTGGAAAGTGCAGTTATTTAAGGGACCCTAGGGAGTTCCTGGCCACTCCCTCCATTTGGTCACTTCCACCACTCCTTTCAGGTCAAAGATCCTCTATCTTTCAGTGCCTGCTGCACTGCCTGCTGGGCCGAGCTCACCCCCCAAAGAAGAAAACAACCCAGGTGAAGTGATGTGCTTGAAGAGGGATGAGGGAGGGGCTCACCTTTGAGGGATGAGAAATTATGGTCTTTACTATGCAGAGCAGAGATCCTCAAAGAATGAAGTCTTGGGAAGAAGGCTCCCGTGGTCCTGGCCAGGGAGAGATGAGAATGTAGCTAGCTTGGGAGAAAGGGGAAAGAACTTTGTCCTGTGTCTTTCTTCTCTAGGATTCAATGGATTTAGTGGATAACATGTCGCCTGAAGAGGTAAGTAAGAGAAAGAGCACCTGGGATGAAATTGTTCTACCCCATGAAGACATTGCTATTTTTTCCCTTCTTTCTCTATTCCGTTATTGTAATAAAAGGTAGATGGGAAAGTATTTTGCAGGATTGGAAAAAGGCATGGTTATGGAGAAAGTAACAGGCATGTGATGGCATGAACACATTATGTTCTCAGAGGGACAGAGTCCTTGCAGAAGAGGACACTTCTGAACTTCATGTGCAGATGGGACCATTATGCTCTAGACCTGGAAGTGGATGATCCTGACCAGGCAGAGGCTATTCAAGAAGGATGGCATTTACCTGTCGTGAAATAACCAGGGGCCTGCACTAAACCGTAACAGTGGGGAGAATCACATCTAGACTCTAATGGGTAACCTGGTAACCTTCCCTGGTGGAGGTTACTGTACTGGGTAACAGTACAGTATCAGGTCCTAGGACAGGGGACCACTGGAAAATGTCTGTCCTGAGGCTACAAAGAACTACAAATGGGAGGAAACTAATGACAGTGTTGTCTCATGAGGACAGATGCCTCTTTCTTAATAGAAGTCATTATTAAGACCACAGAGAAAAAGGAATCCTGAATATGCTTGGATGTGAGGCGTGGACAGAATATGGAACAGTGATCAGAAGGAAGTGATCGGTGATCAGAAGCAGTGATTAGAAATCCTGATCAGAACAGTCCCCAGGAGTCATGGAAAAACAGAGAAAATCCATTAGCAGCTATTGCTTGTATTAAAGGGAATGCAAATTGGCTTCTAAGATAGAGCTTTGGAAGTATGCGGCTGACATAAAGCCATGGTGGAAACTATTTTTAAATAAATATCTTCCTGGACATCCAGAATAAATGTGTGCTGAAGATTTGAAATGCTACAAGTTTACAGGAGGGGTTTGGAATAGAAAAGAAGGAAAAAAGGAAGAAATGAAACTGCCTCCCTTGCTACCCCTTCATAAATGGGGGGGGTCTTCTGCTACAAGCAGGAATCAGATGAACCATACTGCAGTAAAGTAGTTCTTTGTTTAATTGTTAACATGTATTTTATTTAACATGCACCAAAAAGAGTGAAAACCAGTGAGTTTATCATTGTGGAGCTCCTCACTTCATGTTCCTCAGTTTTTTGTGCCATTGATGGAACATTTCAATCAAGACACAAGGTACAGCCAGGTATAAAAAGAAGATAAATTATATGGAACACTTTAAGATGCTACCAACTCCCATGTGACCCATTGAGCTATTTTGAAAGGATAAAATCTAATAGGAGTCAAAATTCAGGATATTTTGAGCACAGTCCTTGGATCAAATGAGATGACAACTTGATGTCAACCAAGATATTGATACTGACAAAACAGTATGGGGAGTAGCATGGAAAGAAGTCAACATTGAAAGGATTTCCCCCAAAGTCTTTACTATGGTTTGTTTAACTCTGAATATTTTGTTCAGAGTATCCACAGCTAGGACTCTGGTTTCTAATTGGTGCTCAGACCAACAGTGGCATCTTCCTCCCCTTGGACAAGCTGAGGCTGAAGCCAGAACATGGTTAGCCCATAAGGCCAGACACCCAGTTCCTCAAGTCGTGGCCTGTGGAGTCCTGGGCAGTCTCTGTAACTCAATGTGCCTCTGCTTCCTCACCTGTAAAATGAAGATGAAGACAGAGTTATTGGGAAGCTTCAATGAGCTAAGACATGAAAAGCAGAGTAATGCTTTGTACAAAGGAAGAGCTTGGTAAATGTTCACTAAAAATGCTGCTGCTGCTTTGTTCCTAGGGAAAAAGCAAAAATGAAAGCTGAGAAGTCAGAATGGTTGAAGAATGGACCAACCCATACACACAAAGTCTCTCTGTGACATACCCGCCAAGGGGTCATCTGTACTTTGCTACGACCTGGTGAATCCCCCTGTGAACCATTACTCAGCAGGAAGAGAATTTAAAGGAGGTGTGATGGGGTCCAGAAATATCAGGAAAGGACAGATGGAGGGAGCCTTCTGTGGACACACACCTGACCCTTTTGTTCATATTCTCTGAACCTTAAAGGTATAAAACCGGACAAACAGGAAAAGTAAATAAGCAAAGTACTACATCATTCAGAAGATGCCAACCAGAGAATAATTTTAGAAAATCTTAGATCCAGTTATGAAAGCCAGAGGCATAAGGGCTTCTTTGCAATCCTGGGGGTTTCCATTTGCATATCTGGAGTAGCAACAACAGCTGGCCTAAGTTCCTTAATGTTTCTGTCATAGACAGAGACAAAAACAAACCCCAAATGGCTTTGGTGAAGTCAACTAAGTCATGTGATCCAGTAAGTCTGCTCAAATCAACAACTGTTCCCTGAGATGTATTTTCTAAGAGGTGGCAGTGCTAGTTTTCTCGTAATGCCTAGTACCCTCAGGAGGTCACTTTCTATGAGCAGAGGTAAGGCCAGTGCCATACAGGGTTGACTGTGACCAGTGCCATTTCTGAGAAGGAAAGACTTGCAGAGTACATAGGAATTTAAAGACGGGGAAAGCATGTCCAACTGGGGCACCAGGAAAGTCACACAGTAGGGGAATAGAACAGGTACATGAAGTCAAGGTAGAGAGAACAACAAAGACCAAAGGAAAGACCAGAAAGCAGGCTGGTTTAACTGGAGAAGTGGGCACACAGGAGTAGAAGAAAATAAGGCTGGAAATATAAGATGGGGGCCCAAGGGTGAAAGTCTTGAGGAAAGGGGCCATTCTGGGTGCCCCAAGGGTGAAGATGGATTGGGGGCCTGATGAGGGAGGATGGGGCAATGTCGTGCTCTGGGAAGAAGGGGAGCACTCTGGTCAAGTGGATCTGTGATGGGTGTGTTTGGGTTGGTTAAAGCCAGGCATCTGAGGTTAGAAAGGCCCTGATACTGGTGACTTTCCCACCTGCCCCTCAGATTGAGGCCTGGGAGCAGGAGCAGCTGAGCCAGCCTGTCTGCTTTGATTGCTGCTGCATCGACCCATCTCCCTTCCAGCTAGTGGAGCAGACCACCCTGCATAAGGCAAGCCTTGCTGGCTGCTGAGGGCTGTAGGGAGGGCTGGGCAGACGCAGGGTGTATGCTAACCTGTGCTCTCTCCATCAGACACACACTCTCTTCTCGCTCCTTGGCCTCCATCTCGCCTATGTGACCAACATGGGGAAACTCAGGGGCGTCCTGGCACTGGAGGAGGTAACAAGAATAGGTCCCACTTGAGCAGGGGAGGAGGGAAGGGCATAGGACAAGAGCGGGAAGGGATATGCTCCCCTTTGTGTTTCTTACGTGGAGTTTGGGGGAAGCGGGGGAGCAGGAAGTGAGAGGTGGAGACTGCGATGCCTATTTTGGCCACAGTCCTGAAGGGTACACAGTTGTTCACCCCATGTGGGATGTTGTGTGATCCTCACAGGTTTAGAACAGGAATTCAGGGTGTCACGGGACTGTGCTGCTGGGGGGGTGGCTGGGGAGGCCGAGGAGGTCATTGAGAGGGAAGGGGTTCACAGGGCGCCTGGTAGTCACTGCTAGCAGGCGGAAGTTTCTGTCACACCCTTGTGTCTTCTTTCTGTCTTCTTCCTCTGACCATTCACTGTTGTCTCTCTCCAATTCTCCCTTTCTTGCCAATCTCTTTCCCATTCCTCTTTTTGTTTTTCTTTCTTGTCTGTTTTTCCTCCCTCTGTCCCCATATTTTTTCTCTTCCCTATTTTGTACCTCTCCTCTTCTCCCACTCCTCCCCAGCTACAGAAAGCTATCGAGGGTCACACCAAATCTGGGGTGCAGCTCCGCCCTCCCCTTGCCAGCTTCCGGAACACAAACACCTCTCTGAAGAGCCCAGGTGGCCCACCCCCTCTGGCAGAGGGCTGGGGCCTGCCTGAGGATGCTGCAGGCCTCCCTGGAACAGGGGACCTGACTCCTGCCTCCCCAGAGACACCAGTACCACCACCGTCCCCAGATGCCACTCTGGCCCTTGCCCTGGCCAAGGCAGGGGGTGAACTGGAGGAGCTGGAGTTAGTGGAGAGCCCAGGGCTAGAAGAGGAGTTGGCTGACATCCTGCAGGGCCCCAGTTTGCGATCCACTGATGAAGAGGAGGATGAGGATGAACTGATTCTTTGACCAACCCTGGACCCTGCTCATAAAGACCACTGTTCAGAGGCCCACAACAGCGGATGGAATTGTGTGGGACTGGGGTCCTGAAGTTGGGGTAGTTGCACCTCCCAGGATTTTTTAAATGTGACGAGAATAATCTTGAAGGAGGAGTCAGAATTTAAGGAGGGAGGCGTTTCAGTCAGTTAAACATCTTCCCAATTCCTAGGCAGGCAGGTGTTTGTAACCCTGGGAGGGGCCCTGAATAGTCTGTGGGGCTTCCTAGGTTTTCTTGCTGTTTGTGTGGGATGCTCGCCTCCCCTCATGCCCCACAATTTCCCTATGCTCTTGTTCCAGTGTTTTCCTGCCCTTGCCTGTCTGTCCTTCAGTTCCTAAAGGGGGTAGGTGGGAGAAGCCCAGAATGACAGTGGCCCAAAATGACAGCAGAACGGGAGATGGGACCACCTCCAGGCCTTGTGAACTGGCCACCCCAGAATATGCCTCCAAATCATCCACACCTGCTTCTCTGGGAGCCCCCAGCCTCACACACCAGCCCACAGCCTATCCCCAGGTCCTATCCTGGCTGCTACTACCATCGCCAAGCCAGGGCCATTTCGGACCAACCACATGCCCCTCCTCTGTCCCATGCTTCAAACCATGAGATGTGGATACAAAGACTACCAAGAGCAGCTGCCTGGCAAAGAAAAAGTTGCCAAAGCCTCTGCATGGAAGAGGCAAGTGTCTTATTGTTAAACAGTCATGGCCACAAGGTATGCTCTGACCCCCCTGGCAGAAAGACCTCCTATCTCACATCAGTTCTGTTTCCAGGTGACTCCTAGAAATGCCCCTCCCCGCTGCTGTGATTGATCTGTCCTGCTAAGGGTTGCTGTGCCCTGGAGCTGTGCCAACCCCAACCCCTCTTAATGAGATCCTCTAGTTCTTCCGGGGTGGAGACTTGGCAGGACACCCTCAAGACTGCAGGCGTTAATGCTTCCCATCCTTGGGGCAGTTCCATCCTTACCCTCCCCAAAGGGCAGCAGGTTGTGGTACAGGGCATTCACCTGCCTTCCCTACAAAGGGGGACCAGGGGCTCTGAGCATCCAGAAGCCCTGGCTCCACACTCTGTCCCACCCTCTTTGCCATTCTCCTCCATCCCCCAAATAAGACACTCACAGTCAGAGGGTGCCACCACATTGTTTAGTGTCACTGAACACAGCCTCTGGTCCTCTCCAGCATCAGGTCCCTTCCACCTCCCCAGGCCAAGAAAGACAGATGCCAAGGCCTGGGGAGGGGGGTTGGCAGCGGGCATCAAGCCCCTGCCCATATGTATATAATCTGTAGTATTTATATATATTTATATACAATTCTCTCTGTAATATATGTCATAGAATCCCTCTTGGGCCTGGGGTAGGAATATCACATTAGGAAAACATGCTAAGACTGGCCATAAATATGGGCATTTCTCAGACCTGGAAGACAGATGTGGGGTGTGTGGGTGGGGGCAAAGACAATAATAAACTTACTCCCCAAGATCCTCTCCTCAAGACAAGGATAAGGAAGGCGGGGTGGTAGAGTCAATGGAAGGGGAGGAATGGAAGGTTTGGATTTTCATTTAATAAAGTCATTTGAAAATGAAAGTGCACCTTCCAAAATCATTTAGCAAGAGCAGTTTCATTCACAAGAATATAAAACAGCCCTGCTCCAGAGCTGCTGTAAAACGTGCTGCACGGCCTTTCACCCCAAAAGAAAAGCCCATCCCCACCCCACAGCTTCCTCCTGCACATGCCCCACCCACCCCCCCAAAATAGGCTAAAAGAAATCCCCATGCACCCTGCCCCAGAACCAGAGGCAGTCCCTCTGCCAGAGCGCACCACTGCCCACCAGCACCACAGTCTTCCTCTTCAGAGTGGGGCAGGGCTCCTGGCTAAAGGCAGACACCCCTGACTCTGCCTACAAGGATGTGCCAGCACCTTTGGCACACCAAGTCCCTGCTTCTGCATGAACCTGACTAGGTGCCTTCTGATCTTTATCTACCTCTCATCAGGGACCATTTGGCTTTCCTGGGAAAGGGAGGGGGGAAAGAAAGCTGTTCTAGTCTACCTTTCCCCACTCCCCAGGGTCCTGAGCAAAGGGAACTGTAATGAATGAAACCTACTCCCTGGATTGCAGTCCACTGGGATCTGGGGGAAGAATTGGGGGCACTGGTGAGTTGAGAAAAAAAAGGGAGAAGGTAATGGTGTTGGTAGAGCAGGCTGGGCAAGGGGAGGAAATGGAGCCAGTGGCAGGAAAATAGAGTAAGCATGCAAAATGCCAAGGACCTGGGGCAGGAGTCTGGGGCCAGAGACAGCTGCCAGGTGGACACACTGGCTTTTCCCAGACCTCCTGGAAGTAAGGTCTTGGTATGCTGAGCAACAACAGGTGGATAAACCCGAGGTATCTTTTCATGTACAGGCAGCGCTAGGTGAAGCCAGGGACTGTTCACTTACCTTGGCTTACCATACCTACTCCTATGTCCTACAAGAGCCAAGCTCAACATTGCTAGCCTCCCCTGCTCAGAACCCAGATGCCTGCCACCTCATGAGCGCCTATGCATGGGGTGGGGGGCAGGGTCACAGATGAACAGAAGCACACTAACTCTCAACTGCATTCCAAAGCCAGGGGTGGGGGGATTGCACCCAGGATCTGGGGAAGGACAACAATGCTCCCATCCTGACAGAGAACCAAGCAATAGGTCCCCTGACAGTGCAGGAGGACTCAGCAGCAGGAGCTTACAGGAGAACTAGGAAGCAGGGAACAGGGACAGGAGCCTTAGGCTTCTTCAGTTTAAACTCCACTCATGCCAGGGGCAGGTGTGGGCCACCTCTGGAGTGGCAGGGGTGAGATGCTCCCCATCTTTGCTCCAGTCCCGCTCTTCTGCCCCTTGCAGGTGTCCTGGTTTAATTTGGTGCTCCACGTCCCCATGGTCTCAAAACCCCAGGGGAATCAGTGTGAGTAGGGAAGCTTGTGCCTCCTGGCAAACCCATCCAGGAAGGAAGAACGCACTGGTTCTCCCCTCTTCCTCCAGCAGGTGGCCTAGGGACAGAGGCAGGACACCTGGGAGGCCATCTTGGGAGTCGTGGGAAGAGCTGATGAAGGGGTAGAAGCCAGTGCCCACCCTGGCCCGCAGCCACTAGCCCAGCCCAGCCAGGGCAATGACAGCACCAGACTCCTCCTTCCACCCGGCTCAAACCTGAGTCCCCAAGAAGGTATAAAAATGTAGAAAAGGCAAAGAGAAAAGTGTAAACAGCTCCAGAGAATTAGGGGTGGGTAGGGGGAGACCCAGGCGCATGCTCCCCCCACTGGCAGGAACACTGCCTCCAGGTCAGTGGATCTGAGACTGGTGTCCCCCCATTCTCCTCAGGGCTGGGCTCCTGGAGCAAGGGATGGAAGAAGGCAGGAAGGGAGCCAGAGCTAAAGCAGCCGGCCCCAGGTAAGTGTTTTCTCCCAACCTTAGGATCCTCCTTTTAGCCACAGGACATTCAAGAGCCCAGAACAAGTAGCCATGTTTGTTCTTGGTCTCATCAGTGACCTTCTTGTCTTTGGGCAGACCTTGAGATAAAGAATCACACTTGTGCCCCCAGCTGCCAGACCCACCTCCTGAGATCAGGATCCAAATTCCCCACGGAGGGCAGACTGTCCATCCACCCAGACACAGACGTGCCCTTCAGGTCACTCCCCTGTGCCTCTCAAGCCACATCCAACAGTCCCTGAGGTCTGCTCCTCACAGCCAGAGAAAACAGAGTCAGGAAAAGCAAGAGTGAAATGGAGAAAGGAGGCATTCAAACAGCACAGCCAAGGCTCCTGGAAGACGAAATCAGGGAGTGAAGAACTGAGATCCAGTTCCAGCATGGTCTCTCTGCACTGCTGTTGCCACATGCACATGGGCACAGAACCAGAAGCCCACCTCTGTAGCTCTTCTCCCACAGCTCGCCAGGTTCACTGCCATTCAGCAGCCTGGGTCTCAGTTCAGACTTGTGGTTTCTAGTGTTTGCCTAGATAAAACCCCTTTCTGGTCCTCCACTTGGCGGGCGAGGGCTGGAAGCTCCCAGGTTCCCCACTGTCTTCTGCCCAGCTCAGCTGTGCTGTGGGGCAAAGGAGGGGTACGGTTTGCAGCCATGCCCCTCAGGTAGGAGCAGGAAGTGAGGAAGCTAGTTGTTGGCCTCACCCTCCTCCTCATCAAAGGACTGCACACCTGAGGATGTGACGTCAGACACCTTCCGGCTGAGAGCAGTGGACACCTCAGGATCTTCTCGTGGGGAAAGTGACTCCAGGTCCCGGCATCCAGCATCCTCTTCCTCCTCAGGGGCCAGCGGCCTCTTCTCGTCCTCAGCAGGGCCTCTGGCCAGGTCCACCCCACCACCCCCTGGTGCCCAGTCAGTGTCTCCTCCCAGCAAAGCCGGAGGCTCCTGAGCAGAGTACCCTGAAGCAGGCTGGGGAGGCCCCATGTCATGCAGGCTAGGCTGCGAGTCATCGAATGCAGGGCCAAGATAGGATCCTGTGGCCGGAGAGGCAATGAGGGACTGGTCGCTTGCTTCCCAGGCATCTGATGACCCCAGACAGTACATGCCCTGGGACACATAGGAGTGAGGCCATCCATCCATGGGGGCTTGGGCAAGGGCATCTGTAGAGAGAATGAGGAGGCCTGAGCATCATTCATGGGAACATCACAGGCAGTACAACAGCACAGAGAAGAGCGGGTAAGGCACAGAATCACGGAATAAGGGGACAAAAGCTCTAGGAAAACAGATGAGCCCCAGTGAGGGCTCCTCAGACCCAGGGATTGGGTTCTGAATCCATTACTCACCCTGACTCTCCATCAACTCCTGGTAGTTGTCACTGTAGTTGCAGCCCAGTGGCTCCTGGGCAGAGTTGACACTCATGTCCTCGCCATCCATGGATGACCAGGCCATAAGAGTGGCCTCAGAAATAGCAAACTGTTCCATGACACCTGCAGGAAGAAATAAAGTCACCACACGATTCCTCGGGGACTTGTGCAGACATGGGGGGACTCCCAGTGAGGTGCTGGTCAGTAGGAACAGAATGCAGGCCCCTATATCACTGTAAATTTTCTAGGAGCCACATTTAAGATTAAAAAGAAACAAGTGAAATTAGTTGTAGTAACATATCTCAATATACATAAAAGGACTATCATTTCAGCATATTAACAATATAAAAGTATTAATGAGATACTGTACAATGTTTCACTTATCTAGCCTGTATTTTACAGATTCAGCACCTTTCCAATTGGACGAGCCATGCTACACATTTTCCATGACCACAGGTGGCCAGTGGCTACTGTGTTGAATAGACCAGCCTTGGTAGGTGCTCCAAACCAAGGAAAACATTACAGAGGACTCCCTAGGATGTCAGATATAGGATTCCTGGCAGAAAGGGTTGGGGGTCCTCTGCTGAGGATGTATTACTCTAATGTATTAGAGTTAGGGATTGCCAGAGCTTGTCTTTGGAGCGTTGTTTTGGGGGGCGGGGAACTGAACTCTTTGGTGGTCAAGAGCAGAGGAATCCACCCAGGGGGTAGCTTCCAAGACCCTGAGGGAGAATCAAGGGAATGTGGGTCCATAGTCATATAAAGCTGAAAGTCCTTGGGAATGGAAGGAAAAGGAGGGACATGAGAGTGAGCAGGGGTGCACTTTGTGGAGTTCCTATTCTAGTCAGAGCCAGGAGGGAGCTGAAGCCGGCACTGTTACTACCCGGAGCTATCACCCTATCCCTAAATTTCTGTCTTCTCTCCTTGCTGGTATTTCCTTTACCATCCATACCACCAACACAAAGATTTTTCCCTTCTCTTCCAGACCTGTCCCTTTTGCTGGGCATCTCACTAGCCAATAGGGCTCTGTCTCCTCTGTAGGGATTCTATACACCTTTCATTGTACCTATACTGCTTTCCTCTTCTGTATACCACCACCTACAAGCCAATTCCCTTGAATATCCAGTGGCTGTCACAAATAACGAGTTCAGTAAGTGAATCAGCAACACCAAATGTTGATGGGCAAAGGCTGAGATTCCCCAAAACCTCTTTCACTTCCGAAAAAGTGAGCAGAAGCAGAGCCTTTTAAAACCCAAAGCCCCTACATTTCCTCCTATACTAAAGAAGTATAGGGATAGGACAATCCTATATAATTAAAAGAGAAAGTGCTTTTATGTGGACCCACAAATTCTTAGTTCCTCTCATTTTCTGAGACTGTAAGTAAAGATATATGTGAGGGCACTACAGAATTAACAAGTCAAAGTACTTGCAAGTAGAGCTATTGGAACTGTTAGCCTTTGGCTAAGATATGTATAGAGACAATCCTGTCACAAAGGAGCAGGGTGAAGGATCAGTTGCTGGCCATCCCATAAATGCTTCTCTTGAGGGTTCAGGGTTCAAGTACCTGCTAGGAAACGCGCCTCCTTCTCGCCATCACTGAGGTCGGAGTAGGCATCTGTATCCCTGCGCACTGCCTCATGGCTGTGTTGTGGCTGAATGGTTGGGGTCTTCCCCCAGCCCTGCCACTCAATCATGTGGGCCACTCGTCCTTGACCCATGGCAGTGGGCTTCGTCACATGGTCCTTCATGCTTCTTGAGATTCCTAAGGGGCCAGATATTCCCCACATGCTCCCGAATATCATACAATATCCATATCACCCCCCCTCATCCCACCTGAGTCTTACACAGGATTCCATCCCATTGGGGCAAGTATCCCCCACACCCATATATGAGGAGTAGCCTTGAGGAGGAGAGGGGATGTGGGATGAGAGAGAGATGTGGGAGGAGGGTCCTCATCAAGCCTGAGGAGCATGACATTGAGACCAGGAGCCTATAAGTACTCCACTGAATGCACCTCCCAGGTTGGGAGTCTCACCTGAGAATGATGACTTGGCCAGGGCCCCAATGCCATACGCATTAGAGTTTCGCTTAAGCTTCGGAAGGATGGAGGTGGTGTCTTCCATAGAGAGCTGGGATAGGGAATTTAAGAGGAGGGGCAGAGGGATAAGAAGGTAAAAGTTGCCTCACATATAGAGGAGAGTTTGTAGTTTCCAGGAAGGAGGATATGCACTGAGGCAGGAGACACAGAAAACCATTATCCCTGATTCCCAAGGAGGCACAAGCATCAACCACCCTTGAGGACTGGGAAGTGGGGGAGCATGTGAGGGTTCATAGTGCTGCTGGAGCTGGGCAGTGTTGTCCCATAGAGCGCCAGGAAGATGCAAGGAAGCGGAGTCAGGGTGGGCTGGGGAAGGCTGGGGCAGCTGCACTCACATTGATGCCATCCCAGGAGAAATCAGTTCGTGTTTGCTGTAGAAGACAGGAGAGGAAATGGTAGTCCGGGCATTTGAGGAGTGTGAGTAGTCTCACCTTCCTCAGTGGGACTTCTAGGAGTGTGTAAAGTGAGGCGGGCCTTCCTGAGGTTGCCTCAGGAAAGCAAGATCTCAGTGGGGAACGTTTGCCGTGTATTTTCAGAAGAGCAGGGTGGAATGTTCTGTAAAGTGTCAGTCTGAAGGAGGGTTTGGGATGTTGCCATGGAATTTACGAAGAGAATCCAGAGATCGTGCACTAGAGACTAGGGGCTTTGCTCTTGATGGTCTCTCTGGCCATTTGGCACCGGGGCATCAGAGCTCACAGGACTCACCTCCGTAGAAGGCCGGTGAAGGCTGCTTCCATGCAGTGAGCTGGTGCTGTCCATGTTGATTTGATCCACATCCTTCAGGCCTTTCCAGTCTACTGCAATCACCTCATTCCCTAAAGTGGCCAGAGTGTTAGTTGCTCCCCTTTCCTCTTGGTCCCTCTTTGGTCTTTTCCCATAGAATGCTGGGACCATATACTGGGAACAGCCCTTCCACAAGCCACCCACTAGGCCCAGCAGTCAGTCCTTCTTCTAAATCTCCATTTCCTGCTACATCTCTACTGTTCCCAATTTTTGGTGAGAAAAATACTAATGCTGAGCCAAAACATTCAGTTTTAGCTCAACCAAAAATAGCACACTCGTGGCCTTATTTATTGTTGTTGTTATTGACATGGAGCGTGATGAGGATCAGAGGCTGGGTTTTCACAGGAAAGCAATTCTCCCTTCTGTCTGGAGGAATCTCTGAGCATTTCTATGTAGAATTGGGCTTTTCACCAATTACAAACAAGGACAGAACTTTTCTAGGAGGTCACATCTCTGAATCTTCCTTTGAAGGAGAAGCCTTCATAAGAACCAATGAGTGGGTCTGACAGGAAGAAGATGTGGTGGGGATAGAGGGAAGAGGTAATGACAAGGACTTGAGTGTGTTCTCCCAGCAGCAGAGAGAACAAAGACAAAGGAGGGTGTCCTGGAGACACTGCACCCAACAGTAGGAAGACAGGTGACAGATTCAAGAGGAGGGATGGAGGACAATGTAAGGAGATGAGAAGAGTTTGTAAAATAGGAATGAAAAATACAGGGATTCATGCCCAGAAGATAATGGGTGGTGGACAAGGCTTATAGGGCTGACCGGAAAAGCAAGAGACCAATGAGGGCACCTCCTGGCCTGAGCACAGGGTGATGATACCTGCTGAAATCTGGAGGAAGAACTGCTCAAGTTATTGAAGCCAGGTTCTAGCATCAAATGGCCGCCTGAACCACCTGCCCTCACAGATCCTCCATGCACATGGTTTCCTGACTCTGAACTGAGGGTGCAGGACCCTTCTTAGGAAGGGGTGCACGGAACCAAGTCTTGGGCAGGAGGAGGCATTCAGCATGCAACAACATAGCTGGTGCAAGGAGAGCGATTAGTTCATGGGGCTGAGGGAGGTAGGGTCCCCTGTGAAGTTGGGGCCTTGGGGCGGGGGCGAGATAGGTCAGACCAGTGCTGGTGCTTAGCACTGCTGCTTGGCACGGAGGCGAGCTGCCTGTGAGAGCATAGACAGTGGGAATGGGGCAGGCGAGGAATGGTCTCTGGGAAGGCAGCTGGGGAGGGCAGAGTGGGAGAGAGGGGAGGGTGGGGAGGTGGCCTTTGAGGAAGAAACAGAGCTGAGTCAGAGGCTTGGGGGGGGCAGAGAGGTGGAGGCCAAGAGGAGAGGAGAGGTGGAGGGGGTCTCCCTGGAAATAACTCGGGTCTCAGAGAAAGCAGGCTTTCAGAGAGAGAGTTTGCTTATAATAATAATACGAATTATTCTCTCAGCCTGAGGTCACTGGGGCGTGTAGGCGGGAGAAACTGGGAGTTGGGAAAGGGAAAATTGGGGGTTTCAGCAGAGGGATGGATTAATTTGTTTAAACGTAAAGTGCAGTGGGTGTATGGAGTGGGGGATCAGGGAGCGGCAGAAACGCAGAGACTGAAGGGAGAGTACAGATTCCCAGGCGCCTCCTCCCTCCCCCCAGCCCAAGGTAAATAAAGAGCGGCCCCGCCCCGCGCCGCGGTCTCCTCGGACAGGTGCGGGCGTCCCGGGGCTCCTCGCTGGGGACCCCAACCTGAGGGAAGCCGGCTGCG
>NW_022900928.1:94203790-94219958 GCF_012274545.1 Fukomys damarensis | reverse complement strand
CCACCGCGCCCCGGGACTCCTCGCCAGAATGGACCCGAGAGCGCCCGGCGTGAGTCCCAGGAGTCGGATCGGGAGTCCAGGGTCCATCCTTAGCTCCAGCTGACAGCTGTGAGGGCTGCGGGGTGGCCATGCCCTAGAGAAAGTGGGGTGGGGGGAGAATAACGCCCGTCAAAGGTCCCTAGGAAACTGGTTCCGCAGACACTTGTTTTCTTCACGGGCTGCATCTGGGACGCACGAGGGAGCGTGATTGGATTGGATACAGCTTGGCTTGCTCGGCGTTTTGTATGCGCTATTTCATCTACCCAAACAGATCGTGAAGTCTTTGCCAGGGCATGGTATGCCATGCTTGCCTGGATGCTCTGGGATGCGTGTGGTGATGGCGCAGACCATCCGGCCATTTCTGGCCCGACCGGAGGTGGGTAATTCAGTCACAACCCCAGTGAAATGAAATATTGGTCCGAGGCTGACTAGCAGGCAGAGTTTTATATCTGATTTAACTTTTCTAAACCTTGCTTTCCTTAAACAATTGACAGCACCGATGTCACACAGCAGCAGTAGAGGGATAGGTAGCCTGGCCGGCCTCTCCTGATGGGAAGAGAGACAGGGATCAAGAAACCAGGAGCTCCTGGGTGGGAGAGTAGGATCTGCATTTTGTGAAGGTTAAGGAACACTATTGTCACAGCAGAGAAGTGGACTACAGAATGGACCCTTGAGAAAGGGCCAGGAGCCCCTTTCCCTTGGCTCTCCTCAAGAAAGCCTAGAGTGTGAGAAAGCAGACCAGGTTAGCACCCAAGATGTGAAGCAGAAGCTAGGTGGTACGCGCCTATAATCCCAAAATTTGGGAAACTGAGGCAGAGGATCCCTCTGGGTTGGCTGCCAGTGTGGGTCACACAGTGAGGTCAAGGCCAGCTTGAATAACATAAAAAGAACTCAAAGCAAACCCTGCAGCTAAAGCTAACACAGTCTATTTACTTCTTGTAGATTTTATGTCCCTCTGGGTTGGAGAGGGAGAGGACAGTGGGCCAGGGGCCCCTGGTGTAAATTTATATGGGAAAGGGCAAGTCTTTTAGATGCAACTCTGTAATATTAGGATTATGAATGGGGAACTAAAGCCTACAGAATCCCAGGAAAGATAAGGGAGAAGATTCTTTGTTCATTTTCTGATGCTGTAACAAAATACACGAGACCACAGAATTTATAGAGTAGAAGTCCGATTGGCTTAGGAGGGCTGGGGACTCCAAGAACCAGGGCCAGCGTCTGATGCTCAGAGTCTGGTGAGGGCTTTCTTTCTTGTTGTACTGTAAGATGGGAAGGACATTGGGCATCCTATGGTGAGGCAATACACTTGCTAGCTCTAGGCTCTTCCTCTTTTAAGGTTACCAACGTCATAATGAGGACATCCCTCTATGATCCAATCCTAATTAACTATCCCCAAATACCCCACCTGCAATTCCATTAACTTAGGAATTTGGGTATTGTTTCTGACATGGATTTTGGGAGAAACTTTCAAACCACAGAAGATACTAATGATCTAATTACTAGTAATCTAATCTGAGAGGTGAGATTACGGAGAGAGAATAGATCTTTAGTGTACGTGCATGAAAAAATAAACCCATTTTCCACCTATAAAACCATGAGGGAGAACAAAGAATCATCACTGTAGGCCTACTTAGATTGTAACAATCTAGTATAGTTTGTGACAGCAGAGAGAATTAGAAAGCTGTTTTCTTTTCCCCACATCTACTGTTGTTGGTTCTACAGAAGAAATGTCAAATGGTTCCTATCCTCGGAGTGTATTTTCTAGCTGCAAAGGAAAAAAACAGAGATGTTTAATAAGAGGAGAAGGAAGAGGAAGAGGAGGAGGAGGAGGAACAGTCTCCAGTGCTACAGATATACTACTGTGTCACAATTTTACAGTAACCATTTAATAGAACTGGTTTCCTTTGTAATCATATGTACCTTATTTTACACATTTATTATTCTGAGAGGGGAATCGAATTGCCAGAAGGGTTGAGGGGGTCTTAAAACAAGCTGAAAAACTCCTGAACTCTAAATATACATGTGGTAGAAGGAAGTGTCTCTCATTCTTCAGGGCCTAATCCAGTTACCAAACACAAATGCACCAACAGAGTCAGACACTTAGCATTCCATTTGTAGGTGGTGGTTCTTCCCCTCTGTCTGCAGGACTAAGAAGATGCAAACGCTTAGTTAGGAGGCAGAACTTCTTCACACCCACCTCTCTTCAACAGATAGCCCCAAACACAGCAGCTTTAATAACCCATTTCTTTGTTTTAATGGAAGACATTAAACAGTTAAAGGCCTAGGAAAAGATACATCTGAGAAGGCAAGGCTCAAAATCCTAGAGAGGGGAAAATCTGTTGCTAAGGCAGACATGAAGAATGGGCTTATGGCGATTCTCCTGCCTCAGCCTCCTGAGTGCTGGGATTATAGGTGTCCACCACCATGCCTGACTGTTTTGTGTAGTACTGGGGATTGAATTTAGGTTCTTTGCATGATTATAGGTGTCCACCACCATGCCTGACTGTTTTGTGTAGTACTGGGGATTGAATTTAGGTTCTTTGCACTGAGGTATATCCCCAGCCCCTCCCCTTTGTGTGTGTGTGTGTGTGTGTGTGTGACAAAACCTTGCTAATTTTCCCAGGCTGGGCTTGTGATCCTCTTGCCTCAGCCTCCCAGAGCTCTGGGAATACAGTGGTATACCACCACCCCTGGCTTGTGTTACATATTTGGTCCTTCCTTTAATTAATCCCTTACAGATGCTGGGAGGTTGCAAGTTTGGGGTTCGAAAGATAAAGGATTCTCATCTGTCTCCCAGAAGTGGGAGGCAAGATCACTACTCAGAGAATAGGAGAGATGGAGAAAAACATAAGAATAGTATGCAAATATCACTTTGCAGCTGACGAAGTGATTTGTGTGTGTGTGTGGTGGTGCTGAGGATTGAACCCAAGGCCATCTGCCTGTGCATGTTACACAAGCACTGTACTACTAAGCTACATTCCCAGCACCTCCTCTTTTCAGTTTGATTTTGAGATAGGGTCTTGCTAAACTACTCAGGCTTGCCATTGTCCTGCCTCAGTCTCCTGAGTAGCCAGGATTGAGGGTGTGCTGTGGATCCTGGCCATTCAATTCTTACAATAGCCCTATAAGGAAGATATTATCTCAGCATTTCAGTTGAGAAGTCTGGGGCTTAGAGGTCTATTAACTTTCTCAAGATTACCCAGCTGGAAAGAGAAGGAGTCAGAGCTTAAACTTAGTTCTTCAGGTAGAAAATCCATCCCAGATGCTGTAGGAAAGATCTTTAGTTATATGTTTGTTTCTTAAAATAATTAGCTAGCTGCTTCAGGAAGTTTTAATCGACACATATTCTTGCACTCTTGACTTTCTTTAATTAAGGTGGGCCCATTAGCTGTAGCGAGAAGCATACATCTATCTACGTTCCTAAATTTTGATGTGGAAAAGCAATTATGTTTCCTGGAAGTGACAGGCAGTAGCAATAGGTCTTGGGTGCCATCCTAAAGTACTGGTGACAGGAGTGTGTCTGTTTCTACTTATCAACACCTAAGAATGGATTAGACTCTGTACCCTGGGTCCTCAGACAGGTTATTCAGCCAGCTCTCAAGTTCAGCTGACTTTGGGGCAGCTCTCAGCGATTCACAGGAAGCCATTTGCTACTGGCCTGGAAATGGGAGGTTAATACTGGAGACCGTTGGTCAAACAATCGAGTCTGGGTAGAAATAACAAGGATCTGAGAACAATGATACAGGTTTGTCTTTTTTTTTTTTTTTCCTAGGAAGAGCAAGAATGACATTTGGGGGCAGATCCTTTGTTGACAAGGGGCTCCACTCATGCATGAGGCTGATGTAGAGCTAAGTCCTGGGTGGGGGGTGTTGGTAGTGTAGAAGTTCTGTCTTCCCCAGTGTAGGTAGTGGCTGCCAAATCTGCCCTGCTTGTCTGTAGAGTTCCCCACCCACCTCCTCCCTCAGCTGGATTCTCAGAATAATCAATAGATGCAGTTCCTAACCTCCATACTAGGGCACTGCCTTTCTTTGGGTAGAGGAAGTTTGCAGTAGGAAGGAAAGACGGAAGGACATCTCAGGGCGGTTACTTATATAGGATGACCTGACTGTAATAGAAGTTACCTGGATTCTGTTGGTGGCAGGCACAAAACACTACTTAATCTGTGAGGTGTTGGACACCGAGTCTAGCAAAGAATGCTTATTTGATAACTAGATGAAGTTTGAAACCCTTGTAAATTGTCAGAGCCTGGAGCTGTACTTACTGATGTGTAGTTAGATGAAGTGTATTTATCAGCCTGGGCTGGGATTGCAAACTGTCTCTGGTGCCATCCCAGGTTCACACCTCCTTGAGCCAAAGCTTCTGTGTGAGCAGATCTGCATCACTGAGCTGCACTGTGCAGGTCCTGTGGATCCTGTTTAGCTGAGGGGACGGCCAGACAAATGCTCCTGGAGACTCTTCTAGAGGTGCTGCTGCACATCACAGGGAATGGATTTGCCCAGGGTTTCCTTGGGGAAGCAGATCTGTGGGAAAGCCTGGAAGAGATCTGCAAACCCCATGTGCTATGGTTTGGATAGGATTTGTCCCTCAAAGACTTATGTGGTCCCCAAAAGGTGCTGCCAGGTGAGGTGGAGCACGGCTGTAATCCCAGCACTGGGGAGACTGAGGCAGGAGGATCATCCCGAGTTCAAGGCCAGCCTGGGCTACATAGTGAGTTCAAGGAGCAGCTTGAATTCCATAACAAGACCCTGTTTCAAGAAAGAAAAATTAAAAAAAAAAAAAAAAAAAAAAAAAAAAAAAAAAAAAAAAAAAAAAAAAAAAAAAAAAAAGAAGAGGTGGTGGCCAGAGCCTGGAGCCTAGCAGGAGGTCCATGCTCAGAAGGGATTGATGCCCTTCAAGCAGGGATGGCTCAAGTCTCTTGGCACTGGCTCAGATACTACAGGAGAGAGTCTGTTGATATCAATTGTGGCATCTCCCTTTAGTCTCTCTTCCTCATGTTCCTTGCAGCTCTAATACAAACTCCTACCATGTGACGCCATCCCGTATAATGTGCCATGAGGTCCTTGCCAGGCGTGGCCTCTCAAAACTTGGATTTTTCCACCTCCAAAACCAAGAGCCAAAATAAATTTCATTTCCTTATAAACTACCCAGTCTCATGTATCTTGTTATAGAGCCCAAAGCAGACTGAGTCATCATCCAGTCTGATGAGAAAAACCAGCCCAGGAGTTCTGGGCTATGGGGCTCTTAAATCTCCTATCAGAGAGCCTAAAATAATGTTATCCAGGTGCGGTGGTGCATGTCCGTCATCCAAGGACTGGGAGCCTGAGTCAAGAGGATTGCTAGGTGGAGCCCAACATATGCTACTTAGCAATTTAGTGAGACTCTATCTTAAAGCAAAGAGTTAGAGATGTGGTTCAGTCCAAAGGCCCTAGATTTAGCCTCCAGTACCCCCGACCACAGTCAGTGCCTTCCTGGTCAGGCCCCAAAACACACTCATGGCCTCAAGGTGCACCATGTTGGCCAGGTCACAGAAGCAGATTAGAAGCTGGGCTTGGTGGCTCACACCTGTAATCCCAGCTCTCAGGAGGCTGAGGTAGGAGGATCACCAGAGTTCAAGGCCAGCCTGGACTACAATAGTGAGTTCAAGGCCAACCTGAACTACATAGTGAGACTCCATCTCAAAAAATAAAAAACAACAAAAAATTCAGTTCTGGTAGGAGGAGAGCCAGAACCAAGGAATCAAGACCTAGAATCTGGGCAACCAGAAGTCAGAGGCCAGAGGAGCCGTATAAACCAGAGTTTTTAACCCAGGAAAAAGGATCAGGTGGGGTCTTCATAAATTAAGCGACTGCTCAGCACTCATGAATCCCACAGCCATGATAGAAAAAGGATCAAGTATGTGATACAAGCTGGGTGTGATGGTGCAATACTGTAATCCCAGCTCTCTAGCAGGCTGAGGCACAAAGATCACAAGTTTGAGCCCTGACTGGGCAATTTAGCAAGCTCTTGTCTCAAAAAAACCAACCGGTCCTCTTCCTAAGTGATATATTTAATACCCAAGGGGTACAAGTGGCTTCACTCTACCACCTCCTTTGAATGAGTCTGCTAAATCCAGAGAGAGAGGACGTGGAAGCATTTTCTGGTAATTAAAGAGCAGCAGCTACATTGGGTATTGACTTATGTATCGCTTGAGTGTTACAACTTTAAATAAAGGTTCCTTGCTATTTTTTCATAGACAAGAAAACCTACTCTCAGGTTTGTAGAGCGACACAGCTAGTAAGTGGCCGAGCTGTGGCCATACTTCAAATCTTACATTGTTAGTCTATCATTCTTTTCCCTATTCTATGATGCTGCCCTACTATGTTAGATTATTTCCCATTATTTTTATTATAACATTTGAAATATAAACCCAATCCTCATCTCTTTTTGTTCGTGTAGATTGATCAGGTTCTTTAGGATAAAATGAGTTAAAAAGAATGACTGTTTTAAGCAAGCAGATCTTGTTAAGTGTTCTTACCACAATAAAATTTTAAATTTCAAAGAGCAGCATTGTTCTTTTTAGCTTCAGAGTTCCAGAGCTAACTGCTGTTTTGTTCTTTATGTTTAAGAATGGGTGGATAATCTTGTGTGCGCTCAGGGCAATGTTTGGTTAAGGTTTTGTCACTGTGATAAGCTGATGGGAACAAGGCATTACTTTTCTGGGTGGGAGACCATCTGAGGCCTGTGCACTCAGTGAGTCAGGTGCAATTGTCCTGCCTACCAGTGGACCCATCCAGAACGCAGAGTCCAAATATGAAGCTTCAGGTGCTGTGTGTGCTTCTCTCCATAACTTAAAGAAAATGACACAAGCAATATTCATTTCAGAAAAAAAATGCACACAAAGTAACAAGATGAAAATTGATCATCACTCTATGTCTTATACTGTGAACACTCTTGAGATATTTCCTTTCAAATATCCCTGTGACTAGTAACAGCAGAGGTTGAATTTTTATTATTGAAGGTGGAAAACTATGTCAGGGAGGGGCTGGAAGCTGGGTTGTCATTATTTGCCACTTGGTTTTCCTCTGTGCAGCTCTGTTTTCTTCACAGCCAAGTTCCTGGAAGAGCCACAGCTACCAATCTACTTCCGTGCAGTTCTCAACCTACCCAGTAGGGCATCTTCTCCACTCTACTGAAACAGCTCACACATGGCCTCCCAGATTCTCCGTGTGGGTAGATTTTGTTCATCTCTAACCTTGTTTGGCCCATCAGCAGCATTTCACACACCCTCCTTCCCAAATACTCTTTCCTGGTTATCTTCCACCTACTCTGGCTGATCCTTCTTTACTTTCTTTGTGGGATAATTCCATTCATTCCAGGGCTGGAGGTGTAGCTCAGTGGCAGAGTGCTTGCGTAGGACTGTATATTTGAAGTCCTGGGTTCAATCTTCAGTACTGGAAAAACCCAAGCTGTCCTGGGGCTTATTGTCTAGTGTGTTGGTGAACTGTTTAGAGACTGCGTGTCCAAACTGCAACTCAAAACCCAAGTATTTATTGAAAAGTGCCAACGCTGCAATTAATCCTGCATACGGAGGATTTAGTTTAGAAAAAGTAACTGTTACTAGTGGCTTGGCTCACACGCTGACAGACAGGGCTCTGTGTGTCCGCTGCAGCATGTGTGCCTTAGGTTTGCTACCACTGAGAATGAAACATGGTGGAGAGGGAGAATAGAAACAACGCTGAATTATGGGCTAAAACTCAAGTTGCCTTGGGTCTTATGGTCTATTTCAATGTGAGATACAGTGGCACATGTCTGTAGTCCTAGTATTCAGGAGGCTGAGGCAGGAGGTTGAAAGTTCCAGGCCAGCCTGGAGTACAAAGTAAGACCATATCTAAAGCAAACAAAATAAAGGATGCTTTTTGTTTGTTTGTTTGGTGTTCAGACCCAAAACTACATAATGTGACTGACATACTTAAAATGATCAATGCAGTGAAAACAAGGAGGGAAATAAGTAAAGGGAGTTAGTAACTAAAGTTTTAAGTAGTGTGGTCATGGGTAATCTCACAGCATAGGTAGCATTTGAGGAGGGATCTGAAGGGGATAATGGAAGAGCTTTCTAAGCACAAAGGATGTCATGTGCAAAGCTCCTGCATGCAAGCGTGTCGTACACATCGGCAGCACATCAAGAGGCCCGTGTGGCTGGAGAATGAGTAGCAGAAGATGGGCCCAGGGACTAGTCTGACCAAGTCCTTTCCTCATTTTCCAGTTTTCCCCATTCGACAAGAGGCAAGGTCGTCAGCTATGCCTGCGGATAAAGATAAAGTCCAGAAGTCTTCTAAGAGAGCGAGAGAAAGCCTGGGCAGAACAGGACGCTTCTCAGGAAACAGCGCTCCCCAGTGGCACCTGCAGCTCACTGCCATGAATTTGGAGACGAGACTGCTCAGAGGGCTGTTTTTCTCCAGCTCCTGAGCCACCTGGGAGCAGGCTTGGAGTTGGTAGAGGAGGTTTAGCCCAGGCTTGAGTTTTGCCAATACGTGAGTGAGAGAGAGCACCAGGGGATTGAACAGGGAATTGAACAGAGACATATGGACGTGATGTGCCTCTAATGAGTGTCAGGAATTTGAACTGATACGGAAGCACAACGGAGGCGGGTGGAGGTGAATTTGTAGGTCTCAGTGGGCCCAAGATTGTTTGAGAAAAAAGTAAAAGAAGCCGGAAATATAGAAGGAAGGAATTGACTGGAGAGAGAGCGGCTTAAGAGTGAAATGTGAAGAGGTAGGGCAAGGTCTGAAGCTGTGCTGGTGTGTGGTAGTTACTAGCAATGGGTAGTCACTGGCATCACAGTGGGGCTGGAGAGAACGGAGATGTGCCATCACTGTAAAGTACACACCATGTTCCCACAGCTTAGTGTTGCTGAGCAGTTCCTTTAAAAATGGCTCACCAGGGACTGGGGATTCAGCTCAGTGGTTCCCTTGCCTGCCTCACAAGCGCAAGGTGTGGAGTTCGATCCCTGGTACCGAAAAAATTTAAAAAGGGCTGGGAATGTAGCTCAATGTAAAGGCCCTGGGTTCAATCTCCAATTGAGGAAAAAAAAAGTTAACTTGTTTAAATAATTTTTTGCATATATCGGATGAAGACATTATTAAAATGAGTGTCACTAATTTGTTTTTTGCTTTTTAAGAATTACGTATGTGGCTCATACTCATATTTCTATTGTGTTCATGGGGTAGTGGAAGAGGTAGGGTGAAATTATGAAGGAAGTCTCAGGAACGGTGAAACAAGATAAGAGGGAAGAATCACCTAGGTGAACAGACATTGAAATGACTAAGGCTTTGTAGCCATCTCATTATGCAGTGGGTGGCAAGTAGAACGCCACAACTATCAAGAAATAAGGGCATGGTTCTGGGCAACAGATGACCCTACAAGTCTCTGCAGGGCTGGGTGGTTTGGTAACATGATATTGAAAGCTGGGAAGAATCTAAGTGAGGAAGCAAAGAGACCTGTCTGGACTGAACAATGAGGATTGAAGAGATACCTGTTCTGTAGTCCTGGCTGATGGTGAGAAGCTTGTGATGAAAACATTTACAACCATTTGGTGTTTCCTCCAGGAGGAAGGCCACGGTTAGAGGTAGAGGAGAAAGAGTGCTTGGTGAGCTCCAGAGCCCCTCCTGGACTGGTTTCAGGAGTTGAGCAGTTTCTTTTTTGGGGGACTGACAATTTGGTGCTCTACGACTTAATGAAATGAGCTCTGATGGTTGTAAGGCAGAGTGATAGAGGGAGGTTGTGAGTGACATCTGTTTTCCCTCCTGCTGAAGAGCACAGAGACCGGAGAAATGGCAGTCACACTTGAGTCTGAGGAAGGATGCATGCAGTCTTCTACCTTCACCCAAATCTATCCTTCACCCAAAGCCCTCTCGGTTTCCCATACAATACTTGGCAGGGGATTTCCTCAGCCAAATTAGTTTCACATCACTTCTGGGAGTAAGGTCACTTGTAGATGTGAAACTTTGGTGTGATTCTCTTTTCTCTCTGGAGGAGGATATTCCGCCGCCCACTGTACATCGGTTATGTATATGGCTATGACCACAAAAAAAGACACAATCTTGCTCCCAGAGTTGTACTTCTCAGTGGGAAGCCCCACATTCCAGAGACACCAGCTAGAACCTCGCCTGGGCCCACAGTGACCTCCCTCCCTCTCTCTCTTCTTTCCTCCCCATATTCAATGCATTGATAGGTTCTTTGCATGATTTCCTGTCCTCAAGACTCTCTAATCTATCTACTTTCATCCACTGCCATCCCCACTCACCCACCCCTTGCACCACACCCCTCTAGTGCCCACCTGCTATTGTGCCCACTGCCTGCAGGGGAATATTTTCTACAGTCCGACCTCAATGCCTTCCTTTCTTTTCCTTCCTCTTCCTTTCCTAAGCTGGGGATGGCATCCAGGAGACCTTGCACAAGTCCAGCAGGTGCTCTACCACTGAGCCCCACCCTAGCCCCCTATTCTTTTCCTGCCTTTCTCCTGTGTCTAGAAGCCTTCCATGGCTCCTGTAGTTCCCAGGATAAACCTAAAGCTCCTCCTCACACTCCCCATTCTCTCCACACTCTGTGCAGCCTTCCCTGCTTATACTTCCCTCTCAGATGCCCAGCCAGGTTGCCTTTGCTGGAATCCTTGAATGGGCCAAGCTTGCACCTCTCACAGGCCTGCAGGAGTTGCAATGCTGCTCTCTCCCTGTCTGTCTAATAAACTCCTCCCTGCTTATCTTTCAAATCTCAGCTTGGACCTCCCTTCCTTGAGCTGGGTCATATCTTCCATCTATATACGCTGTCAGATGCACAGTGTACTTTTATTTTGTTGTTGTTGTTGGACACAGGGTCTCACTATGTAGTTCAGGCCTCAAACTCACAGCCATCCTCCTATCTCAGCCTCCTGTGTGCTAGAACTACAGGCGTTCACCACTACTCCTGGCTGTACTGTGTACTTTTTTCTTGAGATCCCTACACCTTACAGTTTACCTTTGTAATTATTTGATGGATATCTCTCTCTCCCTCCTGGCAGATCTCCTACAGGCATGGATTCTCCACAAGCGTTGGAATCATGTCTGTCTTTGCTTAATATTATATCCTCAGTGCCTAACAAATTCTCTCCACATAATTAGTGCTCAGTAAAGATTTGTTGTACAAATAAGTGAATGATTCGAAATGTCATAAAAATCTTAAGCTTTATCAAATACAAGCCTGATTTGACCCAGTATATGATGTCCGTGGGCCTGGGACCCAGTCTTAGTGGGTACATAGGGCTTCTAGCTTTGTGCCAGGCACTGTGTCAGGCTTGCTCTGCTGCTACTGGAGCAATTTTGCTAGAAGACTGGAGCAATTTTGCTAGAACTGTGGCGCATGTATCCTCCCCTTTCATCTTACATGTGGGGACTAAGGTCTGTTCTGCTTTGCTAGAGCATGACGAGTTACAGTATCTGCTCCTGATAACTGCCCTCTGCAGAAATAGTGTCCATTTCCAATGCTGGCCAGAACCCTGGGCGGGGAGGTAGTAACCCACTGGGTGGCAGGAAGGGCGGCCTAAGGAAGCTTGAGCAAGCCCTGTGGGTTAGCTCACTCATGTCCACTTCCTGTGCCAGATCTGCTGAGTGGATTTCTTACATTCAGCCCACCCTGTTAAAGGGTGTAGAGATGGGGGAGCAAACACAGAGCTGGAAGTGCTTTTCATCTCAAGCTGGATAGGTTATCTATTGCTATTCGACTCCCACTTTGAATGTTTGCTCCCTCTAAAAGACAGTCAGCTACTTCTAGTGACAACCACTCCAGCTTCCAGGCCAGGTTCTGTCTGATTTGGGCTTCCTCTGGATGTACGGAAAAGGAAGCAGCAGATGCCTCACTAAGCAGCTGCCTTGGTGCCAGCAACCTGCTGGTGCTATTGTGGGTGCCCGGGGTCTCTTTTCCTGTATGCCCTTCTAGGCTCCCACAGTTGCTGACTCTTTGCCATCTGACCATCTGCCTTGCTCTGGTCCCGCCCCCGCCATTTCTGGCTTGCTGACACTTGCAGTGTCTTTCGGTGTCCATCTGGTCCAGCCCTAGGGAGGCAGAAGTCCCGCCTTCGCCTGCTCCTCTGACCTCTGCTCCAGAGATGGAGATGCTGGATGCAGACTGGGAGCTTTGGGCCCTCATTGCTCCCTCATTGCTTCCCTGGACCTGAGGGGATAATGCACTTTGCATGGAAAGGATGGATACCCAGTTATTGGAATTAGTGCTGCCACAGCCATCAAGCAATACTCGGTAGGTTATTAGAAAAGAAAAATTTTCAAAGGCAAGAACTGGGATTATTTCTCTACATATTCAGAGTGCCTAGAATATAGAAGTTATTTTGTAAATACTGGTTCCGCTGAGGCTGGGGAAGTGCAGAAGTGTAGAGGAAGATGCTCTGGTGTCAGGGATGGAAGGAAGGAGGAGAGGGGGGTGGCATTTGCAGGCCTCAGTCCTGCCCTTTGGGGGCTCAGCGGGAAGCTGCTGGTCTTTGGCCGAGGCCACAGAGGTCCCTGTCTTGCTGGCCTCTTCTCCCTCACTTCAGCTCCATCCCATCTACCCTTCCCGATGTCTGCAGATCCCTGGTGAGACTCCCTCTACGGAGAGGCCTGGGCCAGCTACAGGCCAGGAGGGCAGGACATTCAGCAGCAAATGGGACCTGAGGGCCACTTGCACATAGTACTCAATGCAAGGAAAGCACTCTGCAGAAAATCAAGAAGATAAGAGGTTTCTTTCTTCCTTCTCCTGTTTTGTTCTTTTTTTTTTTTAAATGATTATAAAAGTAACACATGCTCACAGGGGAAAATGCAACAGTATAAAAGCCTCTTGCCATTGCTAATTCTATTCCCTAAAGCTAACTAATGTGCTGGCTCATACCTGTAATCCCAGCACCTCTGGGAGGCTGAGGCAGGAAGATGGCAAGTTTAATTAAACCCAGCCTGAGCAATTTAGCCACTCAATGAGAACCTGTCACAAAATTTAAAAACAAAAAAAGGGGTAGAAATATAGTTCTAAGGGAAAGCCTTGAGTTTAATCCTCAGTACCATAAATAAATTTTGGGGGACAATGGTTGTAGTTTGAGACAGGGTCTCCCTATTTAGCCTAAGCTACTCTCAAAATCATAATACTCCTGCTTCAGCCTTCCAGGTGCACAGATTAAAGTTATTTGCCACCATATCTGGCTCGTGTTAATAATTTGAGAAATCTAGAAAGGTACTTTATTTTTTTTTTAGAAATGTACTCATACAAAAGCATCTATACACACAACTCACAGATACAGAACCTGTGTATGTGTACACATGTGTAGATGGACAGAGAGATGGAATGTGATAGTGTCTTGGGATAGAAGGAGAAAATAGTGGTCCAAGAGTATAAACTAAGAGGGTTCAGTTGGAGGCAGAATCAAAAGGCTGAGGAAGCTGGGCACCATGGCATATGCCTGTAATCCCAGCATTTGAGGAATGAGCAGGAGGATCCACAAGTTCAGGTTAGCCTAGGCTACACAGCGAGTTCAAGAGTTCAAGACTGGGCTGCTGGACTACACAGTGAAACCCTGTCTCAAATTTTAAAAAAAAGGAAAGGAAAGGCCCTGAGAAGGGCTGGGGCCAGGCCAGGCGGGAGAAGCCATGGCAGAAAAGCATGCAGGCAAAGCTGGCAGAAATGCTTAAAAAAAATTAAATTTTTTTGTTGCCAAAAACCTAGTCATTTAGGTGGTGAAAACTCACTATCTAGTAAGCTTCAGCGTCCTTAAATGAGAAACGGGGTAAAAGTGCAGATTGATCGTGAGGATTGTAACAGAGCTGAGCGTTGTGTGTCTAGTGCGGCCTGTGACCCATTACCTGCGTGCTGGGGTGGAACCCAGAGCCCCCAAGCGTGCTGAGGGAGCCACAGAGGCCTACCTGTGTACATTTACTGTGGTGGTGGTTGTTACCCTCACAGTGGGTGCTGGGGCTCTTGTCAGATTGCTCGGCAGTAATCCCTCCCTTGTCCACTGGCAGCAGGTGCGCAGAAAGGACCTCCAGATGGCATGCTTCTTTACCTGCCGATTCACTTTTCTTCTGTGCTTCTTCTGTGTGTGCTTTCAACGTGATACTTTATGGTGTCCACCACGAAGCAGACTTTCTGGTAGCTGGTGGCTATAAATCCTTAGAGGCACGTAGAGATCTTTTACTGAGCAAGGGTCAGGGTTTGTTTTGTTACTTCTCCCTGGGCTGCTTCCAAGCTGCGGAGTGTGATTGCCTGTATGTTACTACCTGAGGATACCAATCAGAATTGTTTGCTTAAGAAAAATACCTGAGAATTGTCAAGGCAGTTCTGTTAATTGTCTGCATTTTAATAGCATCATTGACTCTGAAGCACATCCTGAGATGGGCTCAGGTGCCTGTGACTTTGTCCTGGGAAATTCTGTGTGTTTCTACTCCTATTGAGAATAGCTGGTTTAAAAACTCTAAGCTTTTGTGGGCTGTATCCCGAATGCTCTTGGTTGTCACCAAAACTGAGCCTGCCCACGCACTCTTCTATTCTTGATTTATAAATAGGTTCAGCTCCCTAACAATTACACACTCTCTACTTTGCACATGCATATTCTTTAAGGAGATTTTTAAAGGGTAGATGGCTTTTATTCCTCTTTTAAAAAAACCCCAAAATCTGCCTAGGTTGGCCTTGAACTTTCAACACCCTCCTGCCTCAGCCTCCCAAATTCTAGAATTAAAGGCATGTACCTGCACTTTTACTCTTAGAAAGAGTTATCTGGAAACTAACTTACTAAGTGGGATTTTTTTTTGTTTTACCACAGGATCTCACTATGTAGTTTAAACTGACCTTGAACTCACTATGTAGACCAGATTGGACTTCAACTTGCAGTGATCTTACTGACTCAGCCTTCTAAGTGCTGCAATTACAGGCCTGTGTCACCACACCCAGCTTTAAGTGGTCATATGTGGAAGGATGGTGATGAGTGAGGCTTTTGGTTTACAAAGACCAAGAAACAATCTCTAACATGCTCAGGAAAAGCCAGTATCAAATTTCTCACAGATTGTCTCAGGGACAGGCCCAGGACTGGCTTGTGCATGTCAGAGAACTGTGCACAGCACACTTTGTATCATACATGGCCACATATGCTGTGGCTGTAAGAAATACTTGTGACAAAGATGATAAAATGCTAGAGAAGAGAAAGAAAAGGAGGGGCTGAGAAAGCAATGAAGATGTAGTCTTGGGTATAATGAATGACTTTGTTAGAAAGGAGGAGTGGCACTGCAGATCTACCTGGCCAGGGGAAAGTGCCATGAGTTGGAGTTCCAGTTCTGGGCAGAACTGGGAACTGAATAATACTCGTACTGTGCATTATATGGCTCTTGCAGACCTGGCACTTCATTCATTTTTCCATGTAATGCAATGGGGGGAGGTGCTGAATACCATTTTTTTTTTTTAAATGGTCTCTTTATGTAGTTTAGGCTGGCCTGGAACTTGTAGCATGTGCCTGTCTCAGCTTCCAGTGTGCTGGGATTACAGGCGTGCACCACCATCCACTGTACCATTGCTCTGCAGGATAGAGGAACTGAAGCCAAGCCAGGGAAGAGACTTGTGGTTTTGATATTGGGCTGGGATGTGGCTCCTTGGCCTCCCTTTGCTTTGCACCCAGCAAGTTGTTTTACACAACATCCGGTGCAAGCCACTGGGCCTGTGGCATCAGCCTACGGAGTCAGTTTCCGTGACACTAACGCAGCCCAGATGCTCTTGGACAGCAGGTCACAGCAGTCGTGGAGGGCCAGGGACTGGAAAGCCTGCAGACGTGAACAAGCGGACTGTGTCACGCTGGTCAGCTATCAGGGATGACAGAACAGGAAACGCCCAGGGGAGTGGTAGAGGGCAAAATGCCTGACTCCGTAATTTGCACGTAATCAAAGTGGAAGAACTGAGGCAGCGATCAGGTAAGTTTCCATTTATAATTAAAAGAAACAATAAATAAATAAAATACAGGTCTGGTCTCTTTCGCATAGCCTGGGGCACAGAGTTGCAAGGCGAGGAATTCGGTCCGACCAGTTGGGGGCTCCACTGAGCGCAGGCTCCGAACCCAGCCCAAACGCTTCCCTCCCGGACAGGCCGCCGGGGGCGC
>NW_022900928.1:94200681-94202746 GCF_012274545.1 Fukomys damarensis | reverse complement strand
GCTTTCTACGCCCCGCAGAAGAAGTTTGCCCCGGTGGTGGCCCCAAAGCCCAAAGTGAATCCTTTCCGACTTGGGGACAGCGAGCCTCCCGGGGCAGCCGGGGCCCAGCGCGCACAGATAGGCCGGGTGGGCGAGATCCCCCCGCCGCCCCCGGAAGGTACGTGGCTGAGGTGGCAGGCTAGACCCCGGCTTTGGGGATTCGGGGGTGTCTGGAAAGGTTGCGGCGGAGGGGGCTGGGCGCAGCCACCCTGTCCCAAAGCAGATGCTCTTACCTCATCGTGGAGCTCATGGCTGGGAGCCAGGGCTCCTGGGATCGTTCCAAGTCTCCCGCCTGGGGGTGGGAGCCAGGAATGTGGGCTACGCATCGACCCTCGGAACTCGCTTTCCGCAGTGTAATGAGAGCCGCACCTCTTCGTCCGAGCCCCGGCCTATCCTGACCGCCCCCCATCTCACTCCGTGACCCCGAGAAACTTTTGGGCTTAAGGTTTCAGAGCTACAGAGGAGAATTAGGAAAAGTGGGAAATGGGGGAAAGTGACGCTGGCTTCCTTTCTCCTTTCTACACAGACTTTCCCTTGCCCCCGCCTCCGGTGCTTGGGGATGGCGAAGAAGCGGAGGGAGCCCTGGGGGGTGCTTTCCCACCCCCACCGCCCCCTATCGAGGAGCCATTTCCACCTGCGCCCCTGGAGGAAGACATCTTCCCCTCCCCACCGCCCCCGTTGGAGGAGGAGGGAGGGCCTGAGGCCTCTACCTCAGTCCCACCGCAGGTACTAGCCGAGCTGAGGAACGGCAGCCCAGTTAGGACCCCTCTCCCCTGCCCAAATAGAGGAGGAGCTTTGCTCGTATCTCTGGGCCTCTGCCCTGCTGGGAGTCAGGTGGCAATGGATGGGTGCTCTGACCCCTGACCCTTACTCTCTAGCCCAGGGAGAAGGTGAGCAGTATTGACCTGGAGATCGACTCTCTGTCCTCGCTGCTGGATGACATGACCAAGAACGACCCCTTCAAAGCCCGGGTAAGGGACAGCATGGGCAGGAAATGCTGGGCCCAGACAGCAGCACTATGGAGACAGCTGCCTCTAACTGCACATCTTTCCCCTCTTCCTCGGCCTCTAGGTGTCCTCTGGATATGTGCCCCCGCCTACTGCCACTCCATTCATTCCCAAGCCCAGTCCTAAGCCTGCAGCTGGGGGAACAGCACCCCTGCCTCCCTGGAAGGTGCCTTCTAGCACGCATCCTGTGCCCCAGACTCAGCCTCAGAGCCAGACACTGTTCCAGGTCCAGTCCCAGCCCAAGCCTCAGGTCCAGCTCCACGTCCAGCCCCAGGCCAAGCCCCAGGCCCAGCCTGTGCCTTCCGCTAACACCCAGCCCTGGGGTCCTCCGGCTCTGGCTCCATCTCCATCTCCTGCTCTAGCTCCAGCTCCTGCTCCAGCCCCAAAATTTTCTCCAGTGGCTCCCAAGTTTACTCCTGTGGCTTCTAAGTTCAGCCCTGGAGCCCCAAGTGGACCTGGGACACAGCCCAGTCAAAAACTGGGGTCTCCGGAAGCTTCCTCTGGCACTGGCAAAGGCTCCCCTCAGCCCCCCAACTTCACCAATGTGCAGCAGAAGGAGAAGCCCCCAGTTCAGGAGAAGCAGCACCCAGCGCTCCAGCTGACCCAAAACCAAAGCCAGGTGAGAAATGGATAAGGCTGAGACCAGGGCTCAAGGCAGGCTCAGCCAGGAGTGTAGAAAAGGGTGAAGGTGACCTGGAGGGTGGATGGGTGTGGCAGGTTAGGAATTTTCACCCTGTGGGGGTAGATTGGTGGGAGCAAGCATAGAAAAAGGTCTTCCCAAAGGAGAGGCCTTGCTGAGTCTGGTGTTGGGTGGAGCTGGACTCAGTGGGCAGAGCAACCAGGGCTCTACAATAGGAGGATTTGATCAAACTCCCCTTGTGCCTTTGTCCCAGAATGTTACAGGGAAGAATGAGATCACTAGTCCAACCTTGGTTTTTCCCATTCGTGGGCCTTGAGTTAATCTCTCAGTTTCTCTGAGCACTTTCAGCACCCCAAGGCCCAATTTGAGAATAGTTGCA
>NW_022900928.1:94177979-94200664 GCF_012274545.1 Fukomys damarensis | reverse complement strand
TGGGCCTTGGGCCTTGAGTTAATCTCTCAGTTTCTCTGAGCACTTTCAGCACCCCAAGGCCCAACTTGAGATAATAGTTGCAGCACCAGCAAACAGCGGCTGAGCCAGCATCAGCTGAGTGCCAGCTCTGTGCTCTGTGCTCTGTGCTCCTAGGGCTGGGACAACAGGGAAGAGATCTCTCAAAGAGGCTCAGGCTTAGGGAGTCTGTGCACCTGGGATAGAATTCCCAGCTCAGCTTCATACAAGCTGTTAGGTGAACTTTGAGCTTCCCTTTCTCTCACCTTAAAATAACACTTATTTGTCCCATACATGGTTATGAAGAGCAAGTGAGCTCATGCTTAGAAAGCACATAAATGCTCAAAATAGAAACAAGCCAACTGAAATGGCTCTTGGCTTCTTATCCAGGAGACAGGATCTTTGAGTTGAGACCCCAATGGTTATGTGGTCTAACTGTCTGTACAGCCCAGCAAACACTGCGAACATCTGTGTATGTGTAGAATGTTTGCATATAGGAAGAAATGTCAAGTGCCAGTTCCTGTAAGTCAGCATCTTGTGAATTACAGGAACTCAGAACAGGGAGCCCGCTTGAGGACTGGCAAGTTGGGAAAGGCTTTGAGGAGCTGGTGTGCTTTGAACAATGGGTGAGGCTGAGAATCTAGACAGGAGAGGGAACAGCATTTTGATGGGAATAGCATGTGGGTTAGAGCTAGGGTTACCATGTGTGGGTTAGGATGAGAGTGTGTAAAACTCAAGGGTGCATATGCACTGGATGTTTGGAGAACAGAAAGCACAAGGTCTTTGTGGGAAAGTTCTATAGCTAGATTTAAGTAGGCCAGGGCTTGAGGGATCAGGAAGTGAAATCCACACGGAGCTTGTGCATATTGGAGAATCATTAATGAGCTTTGAGTAGTGTGTGACTGGCTTGGGACAGCTGGTGGAAGGTCTGGTTTTGGAAGCTTTCTGGACTTTCCAAGGGAGATGTGTTGGAGGTCAGAGAGGTGGGGAGGTTGGGAGTCAGTGATGTGTGTGAGTTCACTTCCAGGCCACAGTAACATTAGTTGCAATGAAAAGTAAAACCCAGGGATAAGGCTGTTAACAAAGGAAGGGCCTACAGGAGGAGGCGATGATAAACAGTTGGAATAGGAGAAGGGAGGGGAAGAAAAAGTCCCTGGAGGTTCAGAGCCTGGGTGTCTTGGGTGATGGTATTGCTGACAAAATAGAGAAGTCCAGGAGGGGAAATGGTTTGGATGGGAAGAGGAGGAGTCCAGCTGTCACTGTGTTGAGCAAGAGGTTCCAAGAGCACTTGCTTTCGACTGGAGCTGTCATTCAGCCAGAAATGTGGGGCTGGGATTCGGGAGTGTCCCCAGAGTCGAGGTGGGCCCCTGGTAGTTTGTGCAGGGACAGTGGTAGTAGGACCGGGCAGGCTTCCTAAGACTGTGCAGAGGGGTGCTGAGGTTCTGAGAGGAACTTGGGTCCAGACATGTAGGTTAGGTGGGTGGTTGAAGAGGTCCAACAAGGAGCAGGAGAAGGGCTTGAGGGAGAGGGTAAAAGGATGGGGTACAGTCCTAAGGAGCCCTTCAGCTGTGGATTTGAGGAGTGGAAGGACTCTAATAAGGCCAGAGATATAGCTAGAGGATGTTGCGTATGACCTTGGGGTGGCCCATTTGTGCCCTGTGTGGGAGCAGGGAGTAAGGAGTTAAGGAGTGAGCTGGTGGTGACAACACAGTTGTTGGTGTAGCCTTGTTTCAAAGATTGGCTGTGATAAGGGCTGGACTGAATGTGCCGTGTGTGTGAGAGTGTGTGTGTGTGTGTGTGTGTGTGTGTGTAATTTTTGGTTTAGGGGCCCAGGTGTGCAGTAAACAGGAGACAGAAACTAGTGGGGCAGGGGTCGGGCTCACAGCAAGGACTGACTGACCCCAGAAGTGCCCCAGAGAGCGGGGACAGGGTCACACTCGAGGTGTGCAGGGGAAGGACGAGGAGGGAGCTTACGCTGGCCGCCTGCCATCTCTTTCATGGAGGAGCGAAGTCATGGGTGAGCACAAGCGGGTGAAGCCGTTGGGGGCTCAGAGTGATGGGAAAGGTTTGGAACAGCTGCTGTGGGAAGGCAACTGGGAATCTGCTGCCGCAGCCAAATACCAGACAGCTAGGCTGGGCAGGAGGTATGGAGGGCGCTGCAGTGGTTTTTCTGCACTCTGCAGTGTTCAGTGATTTCTCCACCTACTTTCTGCAGTCTTGAGGTAGAAACAGGAAGCAGGTGGGGGTGTGACCCAGGGCCAGATAGCCAAGGTGGCAGGAGTGACTAGGAGCCTTGTAGACATAGCTGGCCCTGGCCCAGCCTGGGAGCTTGATGGACAAGGCCAAGGAGGCTGGCAGGGAGTCAGGGACCCTGAAGCCCTTGCATGAGTCATGGAAAAGGCTTGGGGGAGTGATTAGGGGCAAAAAAGTGTCAACTTTAGGTCCAAGGTGTCCTGAGATGGAAGGCGGCTGTGAGCGAGAGAGGTTTGGAGCCATGGGAGTTGAGGAGCTAGAAGTCTGAGTTCTGACAGCAGAGACACAGCTGTCAGCAGGCAGGGAGGACACAGTGGCTGATAGCATCCTGAAGGATGTGCATACCCTTGGGGAAGGGGTGTGCATGGCTAGTTCTTCCTTTTTAAGAGCTAACATACTTATAGTGGCACTGGAGAACAAGTATCGGATGAATCCCTTTTCCTGACTCCAAATTCCAGCAGGGAAAAGATGAAGTTTGCACTCAGGAGCTCCTGTCAGTTCAGGCATGGATAGTACCAGTCTTAGGGGACAGCGTGGAGACCTGGGGGTGGGGTGGGGCTGGCCCCCAGGGACCTAAGCTGAGCACAGCAGAGCAGAGTAGAACAGAGTGGTGCAGCTCTGCATGCAGTGTGCTCTGGGTGTGGGGATAGGGTGGAGTGTGTGAGGGGCTGGTGGCTGTGGCAGGAGGTAGCAGGGAGGCTTTGGAGGTCCCAGGTGTTGGAGGACTGAAGGCTTCAGCAGGACAAACAGTGTTAGAGTCATCATCCTGGGTGGCCTTGTCGCGTAGTGGAGAAGACTCACCCAGGGTTCCTGTGCAGGTACAGGTGAGGCATCCCCTGCTGGAGTTCTTAGATCACAGCAGTGCCTAGTTCCTAACTTTGATCTCTTCCCCCAGTCTGTTTCTAGCACTTACGATTCCCTCAATAGGAGGGGTGGGCTGGCTTAGGCACTGGAGTTGGGTAGACCAGAAGCTCCTTGCTCGAGACTGCTCTTGGAGGCTGGGTTGGGCTCCTGCAGACAGCTCTGGTGTTTAACCTGTGCTTCTGCCTGTGTTGCATCCTCACGCTGACAGGGGCTACTCAGCAGCAGGCGGGCCGGGTAGGTGTGTGTGCACGCCTTGTGTGCCCCTCTTCCGGAGGGCCACGTCTGAGCATGCTCTGTGAAGTTGGTTCGTGGCCCTGGTGTGTTTGGTGGCTTCAGTGACCTGAGCTGCTGCGTGCGTGGCCTCCGTCGCTCAGTCTTTCTGGCCTGTGACTGCTGGTGTGGGGGTGGGGGAGGGTGGCTGGGGTTTGGGTAAAGCAGGTGTAGAGATCTCTGTCCTCTCTCTTTTACTCCCAGGGGATGCAGGCTAAGGTCACCCCATCCCTCTGTTATGTGTTGGGGGTTGAACAGGGCGGGAGAAGGAGGGATAGGAAGTTAAACACCTAGGAAATAGACAGGAGCTGAGACCTCATGGAGAAGGGCACTTGTTGGCAGGTTTGGGAGGGTCTTGGAGGGTGTGACCCTGGAGAGTATGAAGAAAGTGTTGGGGTTTCAGGTGCGTTCTTCTGGGGCTCCGGGCCCCCTGACCCTGAAGGAAGTAGAGGAGCTGGAGCAGCTGACCCAGCAGCTGATGCAGGACATGGAACAACCTCAGAGGCAGAACGTGGCTGTGAACGGTGAGTCTCCCACCTGCCCCAGGAGACACTGCCCTGTTAATGGTGCCTGGGGCTTAAGTCCCAGATCTCTTCCTCCAATTTTCTGTGGCCTTCCCAGAGTCCTGTGGCTGTTGCCATCAGCCTCTAGCACGAGCGCAGCCTGCGGTCCGTGCCCTTGGACAGCTGTTCCACATCACCTGCTTCACCTGCCACCAGTGTGAGCAGCAGCTTCAGGGACAGCAGTTCTACAGCCTGGAGGGGGCACCATATTGTGAGGGCTGCTACACTGTGAGTGATCCGGATGGGCACCAAGCCCCGGGGATGGGGCGGTGACCTCCAGAAGCTGGCCGTTAGGCCCAGTTTCCCACCAGTGTACTGCTGCCTCCTCAGGACACCCTGGAAAAGTGCCACACCTGTGGACAGCCCATCACAGACCGCATGCTGAGAGCCACGGGCAAAGCCTACCACCCGCACTGCTTTACCTGTGTGGTCTGCGCCTGCCCCCTGGAGGGCACATCTTTCATTGTGGACCAGGCCAACAGGCCCCACTGCGTCCCTGACTACCACAAGTGAGGACTTTGGGCTCTCCTCTGTCTTTTATCCTGCTTTGTCTGGTAGCAGGCCGCCCCCAGATCCCAGGAGTCCCAGACCCCTGGTCTTGCTTTCTGGCCCCATGTCCTCCTGCCTTGACTCTAGGGAAGGGCTTATCTGGATTTAGATGTGTGGTGGCCTCAGGCCCAGGTGGTTGTGCTGCTGTCTTGCATCCCTGGACTCCTTACTGAGGCCCGTCTGGGTGGGTCCAGTTCCCTGTGGTATAAGCTAGAATGACTGTTTCAGAAGCAGGCTGGTTCTACAGTTCCTTTGGAGTTCAGTCTTTTTGGAGTACCAGTTTCTCATTAAAAGCAGTAAAGCTTATAGGCTGTTCAGGTCCTCAGGATGACTGAGAACTTTTAGCTAAAGGGTGGGCCAGGAAAGCTGCAGTCTGCCCCCCTACTTGGGTGGTGCATCTTCGGGATATGTTTTCAGACTTGTTCCTGGGATGGCATGGGCTCCATGTCCCTATGCATTGTGTGGGGGTTAGCGAAGAAGCACCTGCATGCAGAGGGTGCAGGAGGGATACCTTGTATGAGAGGTGGAGCAGTGGGAAGGTGAGGGGAGAGGCAGGAAGTTCCCTGTAAGGCTGGCTACAGCACTTTGTCTTAGGCCTCCTCCTGAGCTTTCTCTACCTAGACCTGTGGGACATGGAGGTCTGCTGAGTGGCTGGACAGCCTCAGCCTCATTCCCCTTTGCTCTCCAGTGGGGAGAAGCTTGAGGTGCCTGACCCCACATCCTGCTCTCTGCCCCTCCCAGGCAGTATGCCCCAAGGTGCTCTGTCTGCACGGAGCCCATTATGCCGGAGCCTGGCCGAGATGAGACCGTGCGAGTGGTTGCTCTGGACAAGAATTTCCACATGAAGTGTTACAAGTGTGAGGTCAGCTGCCCTTCGGCTCCCGGGTGCTCACTTTGAGTCTTGGACAAAACTAAGAAAGGGACTGGCCAGTGTGAGGGAAGCGCATCGCTTTACTGTGGAGTGGGATGGGGGGCAGTTGGTGAGGTTATGGAGCAAGGTCAGACTGGGGTTAAGATAGGATTGGAGAACCCCAAAGGCTCATCGGGGTGGTGGGCATTGGGTACTTATTTGAAGACAGTATACCAACCCCTGCCCACTGCAGGAGAGGCATAGTGGCTGGGAAGACACGCGTGACCAGGACTCCAGCTCTGAGCCATCTGGGGCGAGTGGCCTTTGTAACTCGGAGATAGAACCCTAGGACAGAAGGGTAGAGCAGGGACCTTCCAGGCCAGTGAACCTCTTACTCTTCCTTCTCACTAGGACTGTGGGAAGCCTTTGTCAGTTGAGGCGGACGACAATGGCTGCTTTCCCTTGGACGGCCATGTGCTTTGTCGGAAGTGCCACACAGCAAGAGCTCAGACCTGAGTGAGGGCTTCTTCCAGACCGCAAGTCCTCTCCCCGTCATGGACCACCCACACAGATCAGTCCTCGCCTCTACTTGCCCTGCCTTCCTCCATTCCAAACCCTCCCTGGTATCTCAAGTGCCCTGACCCAGGGCCCCAGCATAGCCTGCCCAGCGTGCAGGGAGTACCCGCCCACTGTCCGCCAGGTCCCCACCCGAGGGGGCACCAATTTAGTGCTGCTGCTTTCACTGCGCAACAACGCCCTTGGCTGGCCCTGAGCAGCCTCCGTACTCTGCTTTCTGAGGGTCAGGAGATGCCTTGATCCTCCGGGACCCTGGACACCCACCCTGCCCGCACCGCCGGGTAGTGGCTACAGCTACAGATTAAACCTTGTTTTCCAGAATTTTCCATAGTTGGCTCAGTGTCTACAGCCCTTGGAGCAGAGAGAGGAATAAAATGATCAGGGGTAGGGATGAAAACTCAGTTCTTGTTTATTTACAAAAATATATATGTATATGTATATATATTAAATCATCCCCCACCACCCACCTGCCCATAATTTCCTTGACTTACACCCCTACCTCCCTTTTTAAAACAAAGAGGCTCCCTCCTGGGCCTGGAGGCTCAGTCCTGGAAGAGTGGGTAGGGGCAGCACCAATAGCCTACATCTCGTAAGTCAAGGCAGGGCCTGGGGAGTGACCATGGCCCTGCCCTTGCTCCCTGGGGAGTGGAAGGGGAGAGCTGAGGTGTCTCCTCTGGAGATAATCTCTCAGTCCTTAAATCCCTGAATACTGCAAAGAATGCGCTTCTGGTGCCCGGGCAGAGTGATTCCCATCTGCGTCAGGTCCCTGTAGAAAGGAAGGAAGGCCCTTGAGGCTGAAGGTTGGACCCCAGACCCCCTCTCACCCAAGTCACTCCAGCTCCAGGTCCGCACTCAGCTGTCAGCTCCAGCACACATTCCATGGTGTCCAGCCCAGCTGAGTGGAAGTGCAGGAGGTAGCGCTTCATGCGGATGGACTCCAGCCACTCAGAGACGCTTCGATAAGGGATTCCATCTGAGCCGCTCAGGCTGGGCAGCCGGAGAGTCACCCTGTCGGGAGGAGGCTGAGTTGGCTATCTGCAGACACAGGCCTGGTTGGCTTTGGCCTTGATATCAGCAGTGGCCAGTGAAGCTGGGTACCCAAGCAGAGAGCTTGTGGAGTGAGCTGGCCATTGTCTGGACCCACTTCCTGGCTGGTTTCCTGGTGTGCTTAACCACTGCTCACAGTCTTCCTATGTGGACAGATCTAGGGAAGGTGGCTGCCCTGGGTGTCCCTAACAGAAGTTGATCGTAGACCATCAGAGATGAGTGTATGCCTGGCTGAGAGGAAGCTGGGGGCAGGAGGCAGAGGCCCTGCAGCTGGGTGTGGTCCTGCCCTTTCCAGGGTGGCCCCTGCATCCAAAGAGCAGCCCCAACTTGCCACCTTCAACCCCTTCTGTTATTCTTGCACTCTTGACACTTACAACACAATGAATGTTCCTGTACTAAAGCCAGCCAGAGCCAAAAACCATTAGCAAAGTAAATCTGCTGGGGGAAAAATATCCAACATTCCAGAAAGATTAGCACATGCAGTCTCCCAGCATATAAGGGAGTTGTGCTCCAAAAGAGATTCAGAAGTTGGAACTCAGAGCATGTTTTCTCCCAGACAAGGTTATATATGGTGGTTTGATACTGGGGCCAGGAAGCCTTGCTGGTTTACCCGATAAAGCACTTGAAACACAGCCTTACCTGGCTCCCCTGCCTTTCTTGTTCTGCCACTCGTGCTCTACATTCGGGTTCTGCTTTTGGTAAAATGCAGTTTTGACCGTATCCCTTCCTCTCAGGAACAGTTCTGAGAGGTGGGTCAGCAATTCTCTGCACTCAGGAAGCCCAATCTGAGAGGTGCTTCTCTGTGCTGAGTCCCGCTGCTTCCCTAGACTGCTAGCTTCAGCCTAGACTGGATGCTGCCCTCATCTTACAGCATCTGCAGTTTGCCACCCTCGGTTCCCCCAGACTGGCTCTGTCATAGGAGAGCCTTCCCCAGACCACTCAGGTTGCCCCTACTGTCCCCACCCCAGCCTCACTACCCAAGCTCCCTGAAGCAGGTACCAGACCCTAACCTTGCCATAGCTCCAGTGTTCAGCACAAAGACCATGCCAGTTGCAAGCACAAGGTCCTGAGTTTGATCCCTGGTACCAAAAATACAAATACAAAAACAAAAAAAACCAAACACCAGTAGGTACTCCAGAATTTGTTGAATATGTGAACCTCTGCTCCACCAGTAAGGATATTTCCATAGGAAGGGGATGCATACCAAACCCCAGACTGGGCCAAAAATGTGGCTCTGGCCATAATACAGTGTAGTGGCTCCAGGACAGGTCCCAAGTTGAATAGGCAGATTGGTGTCTGGCTGTAGCTTTCTGCAATGTGGGTAATCCAGAACGGGCCTCTCCCCTTCACAGTGGAGGTGCATCTGGGTGCACTCCATCTCAGTGTGCTTCCAGATCTGGTCTCGAATTTCCCTGTTCTTTCCCAGTGAGGTTACCTGGGATCAAAGTTGGCAATGGTCCTCAGGGAGTAAGGGTCGGCAAGCAGTTTCTCCAGACGTCCCTGCAGCTGGGCGAAGGTGGGCCGACGAGCACGATCATATGCCCAGCAGTCCTTCATGAATTCATACAGAGCAGCAGGGCAGTCCACAGGAGGGGGCAGCCGGTACCCATCCTCAATACTTTTCATTACCTACAGTGGGGACAGGTCATTCACGAGGGTCGGAAACCCACTTGGAGGCCCAGGAGAAAACAACAGTCTCACAGTCATTGCCATGAGCCTCCAAAACAACCCTGACCAGGGTGGGAGGAGGTAAAAAGAACAAAGTGTGAGGTTATAGGAGTGCAGAAAGATGGACCAGGATAAAACAGAAAGCGAACATGGAATGGATCTGGGGGGAGATGAGGTTTGAGTGAGGGATTCTACGGGGAGGAATTTCCAGACTTACCTCTTGATTGCTCATATCCCCATAGGGCTTGTCCCCAAAGCTCAGCACCTCCCACATCACAATCCCAAAGCTCCACACATCGCTGGCTGTGGTGAAGATCCGCTGGGCAATGGCTTCAGGGGCTGTCCAACGGATGGGAATCTTTCCCCCCTAAGAAGGCACAGGATAGACAAATGACACGTGATAGGTGAAAAGTTACTGTGGGCAAGGGACAGGTTATTGGGCCCACACAAGCATGAGTTCTTGTGTACATGTGCAACTGTATGATGGCATCCAACCATGGCATTCATTCTAACCTGGGTTTCATAGGTGCCACCAAAGTCATCCAAAAGGCGCGTCAGGCCAAAGTCGGACACCTTGCAGCACAGGTTCTGATTCACCAAGATGTTCCTGGCAGCCAGGTCCCGGTGGACGTAATTGTGGTCACTGAGGTAGTTCATGCCGGATGCTATGCCATGTAGCATGGCCACCAGCTGCCCAGGGCCCAGCTGTTCTTCCCGATCCTGCAGCACCATGAGTGAGTCAGGGGATAGGCAGCTCTCCTCCCAAGAATCAGGGCTCCATGGTGCAATCCTCTCCTCAGCTGGTTTTTTGTGCCCCTTACCTTAAGGAAGGCATCCAGGGCTCCATTTTCCATAAACTCTATGATGATCATGATGGGCTTTCCTGGGACACAAAGTGCCTGTTGTCAGTCTTCCTGTCCTTGGCAGTATACCCTCCACTTCCAGTGGGTGGGCTCACTCCTTCCCTTGTACTCTCCCCCCACCTCATCGAGACGCTGCTCATACTCTTTGTGATGACGCCTTCCAGATGCAGAATGTGTGGATGGTTGAACTGGCCCATGATAGTGGCCTCTCGAAGGAAGTTCCACCACTGGCCATCTGGGGATGTGTCTTTTAAGGTCTTAATGGCTACAGTCTTGCAGTCTTGGTGGGGGAGGCTCAGGGTCCCTCGATAAACTTCCCCAAACTCTCCTGTGTAGAAAGAAAACAGGGCTGTGGCCTAATGCACCACCAGGCTACCCTAGGATCAGACATTGACCCCCTCGAGTCCTCTAGCCCTCTCCACTCGAGCAACAGAAGAATGGGGTGCCTTCCTGGGATAGGACTTGGGCATCTTTCTTGAGGAAAGGACACTGCAGAACCAGCATAAGTTCTGCAACCTGACCTCTACTATATTCCATAGGTCACACAGCCTCCAGCTTAACACCAAGTCCTATCAAGCCTGGTCCTTTGTTTATAAAGGGCAGGTGGGCCCAGGGCTAGTGAACAACCGACGGGGAGGCTGACCCTTGCTGCCTCTCTTATGTGCGCTCCCTGATCATGGCTGAACTGGCTTGGCTGCACAGTTGGCACAGGCACTGCCAAGCTTTGTTCTCTGCTCAGATCCATTTCCTCCTGTGACCCAAGGGATCAGGGCAGCCCAAGGACCCTGGGCCCTTGATTGGGTGGAATGCTGGCCTTGTGAGGCTCTGAATGTCTTCCACTTTTGGGAGTCATCTGAGATCAGCCAGAGCCATTCAGCAACATATCTATGTTCAGAGAGGATGCATTTGACACTCTTTCAGAAACCCCATAGACACAGATCAATGTGTGTAGGAAGCAGGGGCTGCTCCAGGGCACCTATGTGGGGTTTTTATTATGAACCCCAGCAATTCAAGAGGGCATGGGGTAAAGCATGTGAGAACTCTTCTGGAGCTCCAGGGCTAGAGGAGAGGCCAGTTGGGCTCCCCAGGGAAGGCCAGAAGGTAGGGGTCTGTTGGGGGCTCTGTGTTGCCACACAGAGGGACCAGCAGTGTTATGCAGTAGGGCTCACCTTCCCCTATGACAGTGTCTACCATCAGCCAGTCTGGGTCTAGCTCCTGGGTGAAGTCGAGGGCTCCCTGTGCAGGGTCTTCATAGGCCTGGAGGTCCACGTAGGGCTTTAGCCACAGCTTGTCTTCTGGGGAGAACAAGGGGTGGGGTTCAGCCACAGCAGCACCCACTTCAGGGCCCAGGCATGTGGGGGATGAGGAGGAATTGCTGGCAGCTGTGCTCACTCTTCTGCACACTTGTCTGCTCTAGGAGGCAAGCTCTGCTTTGGCTCAAGAGGGAGAAGGTCTCCATTCTTATCAATGAAGCCTCCACATCCCAGCCTTTCTCTCTGTCTGTGCTCCATGCTCCTCTGTCCTCACTCTCCAATGTCCAGAGCAGGGCCAAGGAGGAAATTCCCTGCTTGAGTTACCCAATCTTCCTGTGGCTCATGACCCATACTGGGTCCCTGTGCCCCTAAGTCAGTCACAGCTCATTGGATTCCAGATGAGCGCCCCCGCACCTCCAGCCTCTTGGAAGACCACGTATATCATTCCACTTCCTTCAGGGCTGTCTAATGAGATGTCAGACAGGAAACCCATATGTCTCAGAAGACAACAGTCCCCCTCCTGCCAGGCCTCAGCCAGGGGCCACAGACCTAGCCACTAGAGTTGGGGGAGTCTCCCCGGAGTCTCTCAGGGTGACCTGCAGCAACACCAACAGCTAGCAGATAATTGCATCAGAGCCACTGATGGGCTATTAGGGCAGAGTTAATTAACCAAAGTTAATTAGGTGGCAAGACACAAGAGGCCTAGGGACAGCAAACCCAGCCTGCACCCCCAGAGTTGACTTAGCAATACGGGTCCCTTGATCGCTTTCCTGTGCAACACATAATCAGACACACACACAAACACACACACATGCACACACTCACGAAGAACACTGTGGTGCCTGGCTCACCCCGATCTACATTGGTGATGCGGTCCCGCTGTCTCTGTTGCTGTTGCCGATGGCCTCGTCTGTGGGGTAGGGCAGCTTCCTTAGGGACCCAGGACCATCTCAGTGGCCCAGTGGGCTGTAGCTGAATTTCCACCAGAAACAACTGGGGCTGGGTATGCAGGATGGGTGTGGGGAGTTTTGGTAGGGCACAGGAAGGGCTACAGTGGGGACATTTGCCCAGGCAAGGGGACCCAGGTTGGGTAGGGGGGAAGGGGGCAGGACCCTGCACCTCGAACGGCCGATGTAAATTCCAAGCAGCAGAGCCACACCAAGCAGCAGCCCAAAGATGATGGCCACAATCTCTCCTCCAGTCAGGCTCCTGGAAGCTGTAGGGATGGGGATCAGGAAGCCTAGGAACTCACAGCCCATAAGGGTGACAAGTTAAAAGTCAGGGTTCTGGGTACCCCCAGGGTCAGGTCTCTCAGTGGGTACCAGGTACAAGGTCTATCCCCTGTGCCAGGGAGATGGGTGTGTGTGCAGGCATGTATGAATGCAGTGTGCATATGGGTGGAGAGAGGAAACGTCACTAACTGGAGTAGGAGAGGAGGTCCTTCTGCAGGACAAGAGTGGTTGGCAGAACAAGGAGAAACCCACCTGGAGGTGGACTCGTCCGAAATTCGTGGTCAGGAGAGAAAGGGCCAGGGCCCAGTGGGGTCAGTGTGCGCACTCTGACAATGTAGGTGGTATCTGGTTGCAGCTTTGTCAGCAGGACCCTAGGCTCTAGAACCATTTGGTGCCATTCTTCGTCCTGTGGGTGGGACTTATGTTAACTGGGTTGTGCTGAGCAAGGCCAGGGTGGAGGTGAAGGAGCACATGGAGAAAGGCTGCATAATGTGGTAAAGACAGGGTTCTTTGTATACTTTTGTGGTGGGTGCCTCCCCCACACTCCAGGCTAGGAATGTCATCGTGTGTCCAGGCTCGGACACAGACGATCTCCACCCTTCCTTGGTAGCATCCTGACCTGGTTTAGCACATGAAGCTCATAGCTCAGGTTCCCCCCTGGGCTGCGGTGCCGAGACCCTGCCCAGGTCAGCTCCAGCTGCCTTGGTTCTTTCTTCACCAGCTTCAGAGACAAGCCGGAGGTCGACTCTGGGAATCCACAAAAACAGAGTTGGTTTTGGAAGAAAAGAGAGGGAATAACTTAAGTAGCATTTCAACCACTTCCTGCCCATCTGTGGTCCCTGGGGTCTAAGGCCCTCTGCTTGTACCAGGTGCCTACCTGCCTGGCCCATGTTGATGCTGAGGGAGGTGCTGGCTGGACTGGAACTGCTCAGCCCAGACACTCCATTTTGGGATTTAATATCAAAGGTGTAGTTGGCATAGGGTTCAAGGCCATCGACTTTCACAGCAGGTGTGGTGAGCTCCCTGGCCCCTGGGAGAAGGCGCACGCCTGTCCCACAGGGCTGGCAGGACCCCCCATCTTGTGCTGTGCCCCGACACTGCAAACATTCCACACTGTATCGGACATCCTGGCGTCCCCCCATATCGGTGGGGGGTTCCCAACTCAGGGAGAGCTGAGTCCCTGATACAGAGAAGCTCAGGTTTCGGGGAGCTGATGGGGGCCCTGGAGGAGAAGAAGAGCCATTAGTAGGTGCCAGCTTTACCCTCATCCAAGCTACTGAACTATCTCACCCCGTCACCCCAATTCCGGAAGTCCCCAAAGGTCTCAACAGGAGAGTTGACTTCCGCTGAAGAGAAAGCAGTGAAACCACATTTCTGCATTCTCCCGAGAGCAAGAGCCAGGGGAGCAGCTACAAGGAATCATCTGACACCCTGGACCATATCCAATATCTGATAAGATCTGGAAAATTAGGGCTCAGCAGAGGTCCAGCACCTGCTCCTAGACCTCCAGGCCCTGCCCCTTGTACTCACGGGTGCACGCCTCCTGCTGGCCCTCCCCAGGGGCTCGGTAGTGGCCGCTCTCACAGGTACAGACAGTGGCCCCCTCGGCATCTGCTGTGCTGTGGTGGGGGCACTTGAGGCAGAAGGGTGTGCCCGCGTCTATGCGGTAGGAGCCTTGAGGGCAGGCTGGAGAGAGAAAGCAGCCCAGTCATGGTTTCGAACCCTTCCCTCTTTCCACTCCATCCAGCACACCGGGAACATCTCTGCATAGTTGTTCTCAGGGTTCTTGGGCACTCAAAACCTGCACGAGAAGGAGTGTCGGCACCCTTCCCTGCTTGGCACCCAAGAGGGCTTCCTGAGTGGTCCCAGGAGTCCGATCACCTCCTTCCTTACCAGTGCATCCCACGCCGCCACTGACTTCCTCATAGCCAGGCTTGCAGAGGCACCGGCCTACGGGCACCAACCACTCGCCGTCGGGGCTGCAGTGCATGCGCGGTGCACCTGAGGGCCCAGCGCTGACTTGAGCATGCGGCAGGCAAGTCCCCGCCACTTCGATCAACCCGGCGGGTCCAGGAAGCGTGTCAGGGAATTGGGCCAAGCCATGCACGGTTTCAGGACAGCGCTGGTAGAACACCCGTACAGACACCAAGGCTACACAGGCACCCGGATTGTGGAAGGCAAGGTAGAGGCCACGGCGGGTCAGGCGGCCCAAGGAACAGCGCTCCACGTTCAACTTCACTGAGCCAGATGCGAGGTCTCGGATGGTGAAGCTCTGGTCTGCAGCCACCGTGGTTACCTGGAAGGAAGGTGAGGCGGACAGGTGGGAAGTCATGTTTCACTCCCACACATAACAGAAGTGGCTATTTGCTTAACACAGATTGAGCACCCTTATCCGAAAGTCCAAAATCTGAAAAGCTTCGAAGTCTGAAACTTTCAGTGTCCACCTGATGCCACAAATGGAAAATTCCACGCCTGACCTGATGTGACTGGACACAGTAAAAATGCAGGTGCACTAAGAACATTTTGTAAAATCACCTTCCAGCTACGTGTATAAGGTGTGTATGAAATATAAATAAATTTTATGTTTAAAATTGGGTTTCATCCCAGGCTGGGGATTTAGCTCAGTGGTTCGCTGCCTGACTGGAAAGCACAAGGTTCCGAGTTCTTCCCCAGCACCAGAAAGAAAAAGAAAAAAAAAAAAAGAATTGGGTCTCATCTTCCAAACATCTCAATCTGCATATGCAAATATTCCAAAGTCTGAAATAATCAGAAGCACTTCTGATAGCAAGCACTTTGGATAAGGGATACTTGTACCTTACAATTTACACAACCACAACTGGAGAGCTTATGTGTAAGGTATCAGGTGGAGCATTTTGTCTGTGTTACATTAGTCCATGCAATGATCTTATGAGAGGCAGGATACCTTATCATCTCTATTAGCAGATGAGAAAGCTAAGCCTAAGAGAAACTAGAGACCTCATAGGAGATCACACAGCTATGACATGATGGGGCTAGGACTGGAATCCCAGGAAGTGAAACTTTATAATCCATAAAATTTCCACTATTAGGAGATGTTCTTAACTCTGCTGCAGTGATCAGTTATAGAGTGTGTTGTCATTAATTTATGGCTAATAGTAAACTTTACAACATTTGTTCTTTGGATAGAAATGAGAAGCACATTCCATAGTAATATGCTCCTGATTGTTTTGCATTTCTGTGTTTCCTGAGTAAGAAAAGGATGACATTACAGATTGCTGGCAGGGAATTGCACTACTATAAAACTCTAGCTGCAAAACTCATGGGATGTGTTGCAAAGGAATACTGTATCATGGTGGCTGACAGAAAAAGTGTCACTGCGTCGGCACCACACTTCCTTCCTTTGCCATGGTATCTGGTTATCTCAATGCAAGCAGGCAAAAAAGCCTTCAGGACAGACAAGGCTGGCCTCATTGTCATTATTTTTTGATGAGAACCCAAAGCTTGGAGCCCTCAGCAGGTATAACAGAGAGACACTCAAATCTAGCCTTTCTGGTTTCTACTCCCACATTCTTTTCATGATTCTACAACTGCACTCCCTTACTGTCTCCGCCACCTTCTTTATTTTCTTAGATGAGCAGGGTCATGGTCAGGAGCCCGGCAGGGATCAGTGTCAGCACCATGATGACACAGAGTGGCAGCACCTTTTGGAACAAGGGCCGCCGCAGCTGGATGCCCACATCATGGTCGCTCTCCATGTACAGAAGGTTGAAGGTCTCCTTGCAGCCCAGAGGCCCAGCTCCTCTAGGGAAACTCTTGCAATCGCGCACAGTGAATTGCAGCTCTACGTGCACCCGCGAAGCCTCCTCTCCTCGGTAGATCCAGTTGGAGCGAAGCCAGTGGTCAGTGTCTCCTTTTTCCTGCAGTGGGCAGTCCTGGTACATGTACAGGGGTGTCTCCTTCAGCATCTGTTGCACCTCACTCCACTGTGGGAAGATAATCAGAATCAGAGACCTGAACTGCCTAATCTGATCCCTCAGCCCCAGGATAGTAGGTTAAGTGTTTAAGGTTGCAGCTATACTTGGACATGTGATAGTTAAAAAAATAACCCCTTAACCTAGCTAGCCCTCTGGTTCCTGCAGTTTGTCTACTCCAATCCCAACTCCAAGAGTACAAGCACCAGCTTTTACCCATTCATCAGAAGTGTCAGATACTCCAAAGGCAAAGCTCATTCACAAAACCTTTTTGTCTGTTTAGGCAGAGGAGGAGCTTTATTTTTGGAGGGCAAGAACAAGCACAGAACTCTCTCTACAGGGAACTCTCACCCTCTCCTTCCAGTTACAGCCATTAGCAAAATCAATAGGAACAGTTGGCTGGACTCCCACGTACTATCAGGTCTGTCCTCCTTAACTTCTTTTACATTAAAAGAATTTAAAAACCTAGTAATTAATGACAAGCACTAATATAGCACTTCCCACAGGCCAGTCACTGTTTTAAGCAATTTCTATGAGGAAGCAAGGTGGACCAACTAGCCTCATGGCCCAGTAACCTGCTCAGGTGTGAAGAGCAGAACTGTGAAGCCAGGTATTTCAGGCTCAAGTTTATGTTCTTAAAATCATTATGCTTCTTGTGTGCCAATTATACAGTGAAGAAATGAAGACAGAATAAACAGAATAAAAGTTTAAGTCCCCCCATTCTTCCACCATCCCAGAGGCAGCCACTCATACATAACCAGAGTTAAACTCTGCAGATTATTTTTAGTGCCTCCAGAGAAAAGTCTAAGGGCTTCTGAGCTGTGTTTTCAACATAAGTGAGATTATACCAGTGTTATTCTGTAAGACACTTTGTATTTTAACAAACAATGTCTTGGAAAGAAGTCTGTATGAGTATATAGAGACCTATCCATCTATAAAGAGTGTCCTGTTGTATGGATGTAATATAATCTATTCAATCATTCACCTATTGTTGGCCATTTAAGTAGCTTCTAGTATTTTTTTAGGAACACATACAGATTAATACAGATTTCTATGTAATTGCTCTATCAAAATGTGACACACTACACATTTTATAAGATATTGCTAAATTGTTCTCTGAAAGACTTCACCAATTTACAATTGCATCAACCAGGCAAGAGTGCTCATTGCTTAGAATTTCATTAACAGTGGTGTTATGGCTTGTGTTTTAGATGTCCCCCCAGTGCAGTCTTAGGTGGGGCTTTTTCAGAGGTGCCTGGATATGTGTGATGCTGGAACTGATTCATGGTGCAATGCTAGGCTCAAGGGCACTAGGATTATGGGTGTGAGTGCTACCTGTCCCAAGTAGCTTGGATAAGATGAGACAGAAAGAACTGTGGTCATTGCTTGTTGCTTTGCTATCTTCTGCCCACCATGAACCATTTCTCCTCTGTAATGCCTGTCTGCCATGCCACCCTGGAAGCCAGCCAATTATGGGCTGAAACCTCTATAAACTGTAAGAGCTAAATAAACTTTGTGTGTCGGGTATTTTATCACAGTAACAAAAACTGTAATTAAGACAAATGGATGTTAATGATCTTTTTACTTTTTGCCAATCCTATGATCAAGACAGCTTATCTTTTTTTTTTTTTTTGGATAGCTGTAAAGCTTTAAAAGCTTTAAAGTGCAGTAGGAGAATGTCAGGCACCATCAAATGCCAACTGGACAGGATTGAACAATCGGCAGCCTTATTGTAAGACAGCCTCAGCAACATAAGGCAAGAGTGTGTGGGGTACACTGTATGGCGTTGGAGTGCTTAGGGTTACAGTTATCCATGTGGTAATTACACTAAAGGACAGCTTATCATTTTAATTTACATTCTTTGAAGAGGCTGTGTGGTTCTTTTTTGTTCATTAATATGCTATTTGTATACAATATCTGCTTATAATGTCATGGGAAATATGAAATATATCTCTCAACCTGTTAACTGTATGATATGTTGAGTTTTTGTTTTTTAGAAATAGAAGAATGAGTCTTAGGAACAATGGAGGCTAAAAGTAGGAAGATATTTATTAATAGGAAAGCTCCTGAGGGGAAGGAGGGGTCCTGAGTAGGTAGCCCAAGGTCCCCACTTTATAGAGAAGTTTTATAGGGTGAAACCCATGTGGATACAATGTGGGCCACAGCCATGGACATCCAATAAGGTTACAAGTATAGTCACTTAGGTTGTGGTGGTCCAAATGGGAAGCAAGTCACGTAGCAATCATAGATGGAAAGAGTAAGTATTTTTTGCGGGGAGGTAGTGGGTCTATAGGTCTTTGGTCACGCCAAGGGTGGTCAATGTCTATCTATATTTTATTAAGCCCAGTTTTTTAAAGAAATATGTGGATGTGGTCATCTTGTCTTTATCTTGAGGCCTGGTTTTCAGTTAGTGTATATCTATGGTGTGTTTCACCTTTGTCCTGGCCCTGTCAAGGACTTAGCCCTATCTGAATGTCTATAGTATTTTTATCTAACTCATCAATCTATAATAATAATTTAGTCTGATTTCTGGTTATCATTCTACTATTCATTGGATGAGTTTTTACACGATATATACATTAATCATTTGCTTAATATGTATGTTTCAAATATTCTCTGCTATGGCACTTGTCAATGTTGTCTTTTATATACATTTAACATTTTTACATAATACGATTTGGGTTGTGTATTTTGCTTAGGAATTGTTCCCATTGTAAGGCTATAAACATCTGTCTTTTCTCTTAAAATTTTTGTAGGTTTGGTTTTTTGGTTTAGATTTTAATCTCCTTATAATTCATTTTGTGTGTTTGTGTATACAGTGTGGGAAGATGTCTTTACTTCCTCTTTTTTTTTTTTTTTTTTTTTTTAAACAGATCTCCAATTGTCAATTCAGTGACTAACTAGTTGATGCTTTCAGGGGCTCAGGACACCTGACCTCAAACATACTTCTCTGGTGCAGTGCATTTTGAGCTGATTATTCTGAGAAACAAGACTAGCTCTGTGAAGCAGTGCTTTGAGTAAAACAAATTTCCATCTCTGAAGGAAATCTACATTAGTAAGGCATTTTACATCAGTCAGAGACTTATCTGAACAGCGGGTAGCCTTTGTTTATTTACTTCTATGGGTTTGGCTTATCTCCCCACCCCCAACTTCTTTCCACACCTCTGGATGGCAAGAAGGCCTAAACCATCTGACCTTCCCTCCAGTTTTGTCTTCTGTAGACCTCCTGTAAGTACAAGTTTACTTAAAATAGTTTTGCTGTTAATTGATCTACTGCCAATTTCAAGTTTACTTAAAATAGTTTTGCTGTTAATTTATCTACTGCCAATTTCATAGGTTCAGTTAGTGAAACCAGAGTAGGTTTTTCTGTTCCCCTACATCACTTTCCACCATGATTTGCAATTTGGGTCACTATACTCCTTCCTTCCCTCCTTTCTTTCTTTCATTTTTTTGTATCAGGGATCAAACTCAGGACCTTATGCTTGCAAGGCAGGTGCTGGAACCACTGGGCTAAATCTCTGGCACTCTTTTTTCTTGAGACAGGGTCTCACTATGTAGGTCAGGCTGTCTTTGAACTCGCAGGCATCCTCCAGCCTCAGCCTCCTGAGTGCTAGGACTACAGGCGTGTGCCACATGCCCGGCCACATATATTCAATTTTTTTTTTCCAGTACTAGGGATCAAACTCAGGACCTTGTGCTTGCCAGGCAGGTGCAGCACCACTGAGTCACATCCCCAACCCTCATATTCAAATATTACATATGTGGAGATGTTTTTGGACTCTTCTGTTCCATGGACCTGATGATTCTTGTCAACACCACATATTTCAACTATTGCTGATGTTCTGATATCTGCTGGTAGGACGTGTCTACCATTTCTTCTTCAAGAAACATTCTCATTCCTTAAGCTTGCAAATTTTACAAAACATCCCAGTAATATTTTAAATGCTATTTCATAATGTGACAGAGCCTGTGGCCCCAAGACAGTTCACTTTCCCACAGCATTTACTCCACTACAGTGCACGGACCTTCCTGCCTACTCTCAGCTCTGTGGAAAGGCAAGAAAAAGCACCATTAATAAGAATTTTTGTAGTGTGGTGGGGCAGAAATATAAGTGCTGTTGAGGCACATATTTCCGCATTATGTTTGCAAGTTCAAAAATGGGGCAAGGGGTGTTAGTCAGCAAAGTGGCCATGGAAAGCACCTAGAGTCTGAGCCTGCAGGGAAGTCATGCTGAGTGGGGGAAGCTGAGTGGAGGAAGGCAGAGGCAGGGGGAGGTGGACAGGGTGGTGGGTGGTCAATCTGCAGCTCAGTAGCCAGATTGCCAGGGCTGCAGCTGGAGCCTGAGAAGCAGATGTTCCCAGCTGTAACTGCCTCTCCCAGTGCCAGCAGTGACAGATGGGGGAGAACCCACCCTCCAGGACCCGCATGAAGAATCTTTCACTCAGCACTCAGGCACTGCTGGCTGCTACACAGGGGGCATCCTGGGGAGCTTGGCTCTGAGTGTGTGTGTATTTGTGTGTGTTGAGGAGAAGGACAGGGACAAACAAGGTAGGGGGTGGGTGTGCAGCACTGCTGGATTTTTCTTCTTGCCTTGGGACTGCAAGGCTATTTTCTCAGCAAGATAGAGAAAGGGTCCTTCCTTTCTTTCTGGCCCAATTAGGGAAGAGCTATGTGGGTCGGGGCAGCAGGGGCCCGTGGGAGCCAGCAGATGGACCTGTATAGCCATTGTCGTGGGGTGATTAAGTGGTTTATGAGACGAGGCGCCTATTAGGGCTGGCCTAATCTCAGATTCTCTAAACAGCCACTCCTGCAGGATATATTATGGTTTAGTCTATTAACTATAATTACAGGCCACTCTGTGGTACAGCAGAGAATGAAGCCAGGACCCTCAGACCCAGAGGGAAGGAAGGACAGCAAGCAACTCTGACGCTAGAAAGGCCTGGGCTGAATTCTCAGGGACAGTAAGGAAGGCAATGCCTAGGGAGTAGGGTCCGGAACCAGCAAGTCTGTCCACTGAGGCAGCTCCGGAGGTTCTGTGGCCAGCTCTGCTGAGTAGCAGCAGGATGTACTCTGGACTTCTTGTCCAAATATGCTCTCTGGACCCACCCACAACTGACCTCTGCTCACTAGGTCTGAGGGACACCTGGGAGGGAAGGCACTTTGCACAGGCTCTCCATCCTCAAGCACTGTTATGGCGGTGCTCGGAGCCTACCTGGGAGATATGGACATGGTGCCAAGGGCTCGGCACCCCTGGGGAGCAGCTTTTAACATTCGAAGAATCTGAGGAGGGCTTTGGCTCTCCTCTCCAGCAAACAATTCCCACAAAGGATTTAGAACACACTTTTATGGGGTTCCCTGGCTCCCTGAAACCCACCCATGCACCTCCACTGGGATGAATGGAGTTGAGACCAAGAATGTTTCCAGTGTTTTCTCCCTTCCCGGCAAGGCTTGCTCCCTGGATGCTTGGCACTCTCCCCCCACCCACCCCCAGGAATATTCACCAGACAGCAGCCTGGGGGAGGAGTAGGGCATTCCCCCGTGGGATGCTTTCTGACCCCCCCCAACCTTATTCAGGAGGCACTGACTCAGCCTCCCCTCCCCCTCCAGGAGGAGACACTTCCAGTTTTTCCTGCTCTTTTCTGTTCCTCCACCCACCTCTCCGCCCCGATTCCCACTGGCCTTCACCCTAGAATCTCCCCAAATCCTTCCCCCCACACTTACCCCATCCTCTGGGGGATCCAGCAGCCAGCCCAGTTCTCCTTGTGCGGTGCTCGTGTCCATTAGAGTGACTGAGAGTGGGGGGAGAGGAGCCTGCCTGTCACCTTTGTGGGAGGAGGTAGCCGTGCAACCCACATTCCACACGCTGGGGCCCCAGCCCGGCTTCCACATCCTCTTCCTAACATCTTTGACATCCCCAGGCTTGGGAAGCAAGAGGGCAGCAAGGAGTGTGGAGCTCCAGGGATTACAGGGTTGGAAGAGTGTGGGGGAGCTGGGCAGAGGGAGGCAAGGGCTAGAGCGCTGGGCTCTGACCAAAGCCAAGTCAGGAAGCATGAGTCCAGCAGTCCCGGGAACAATTTCCACGCTTAGGCCCTGGGGAGGGTAGCAGGTGCAGCCAGGACCCCATCTCTTGCAGAGCTGCCCCGGGGTTGGTGGGAGAGCTCGGCCTCTGCCAGTCCTTGGCGGGACCCTGGAAAGTCGCAGTCTGACTTCCACTGTCAAAGGTCTGTGATTGGGGGCATGATGTGGGGGTGCAAAGCCCGACTCCGATTTTGGGAAGTGGAGGACGCAGGGTTGGAGAGGCCACGGGTTCCTCTAAGTATAGGTTTTGACTCCCCTCATCTGGGAGGTCCTGGATCTCGAGTCCTAACCTTTTCCCTCGATGGCAGGTCACCCTGTCCCTGGCCTAGGCTGGAAGAGGTGGCTCCCACCTCGAATTACAGAAGGGTCCGAACTCGCTGCCCGGGAATGAAGGGGCCCCAGGTGGCCGAGGATCGGCAGGGAATGTGCAGCTTCCTAGCAATAGTCAGGCACTCCTTTCCTCATGCAAAAATTGCTGGCCAGCAGGGATGGAGTGACTGACCCGCGAGACCAGCAGTTTGGGGTTAAAGAGCAAAGATCGGCCTGGCCAGTGGGAGAGCAGGAGGCCGGCGACGGGCGTAGGGCCTGCCCGGGTACGCGGCTCCCCAGGGGAGGGGAGAGGGTGGGCGGGCTGGCGGGGCTCGGTACCTTCCT
>NW_022900928.1:94155294-94177391 GCF_012274545.1 Fukomys damarensis | reverse complement strand
GGCGGGGTGCAGCAGGGGAGTCACGGGGAGAAACTGGCTTGACCCGGATTATCCGGCAGAGTTTGGGAGAGGCACGAAGGAGCAAGGGCCTGCAGGCAGGGTGCCTGGAGGAGCACTCGGGAGTGGCGAGGAGACCAGTTGGACTGCTTGGGCACAGATTTGTCTTGGGAGCCAGGGCAGGAAAACAGGTGCGGGCCAATGCAGGGAAGGTCTTGGTAAATACACGAAGGTGTTTGAACCTTACCACGCAGAAGATGTGGGGACCTGGGGACGGTTTAGGTAGACGTGTCGGGGAGGCGCTGGCTGCTACCTGAGCCTTCTGGTGGTGTCAGTCCCAGGCCCTCCTGTTTTGCCTGAGACTGCCTTACTCATGTCCTATTTAACAAATGTTGATTTAGTCTCTACCTTACACGCCTTAAGCTCTGACAGCAACCCCTCAATAGTAAAACAGTCTCTGCCCTAATACACGTTCTTAGTATGAAAAATGTTGGAGCCCAGGGCATAAAACTTGTATACAGATGGCTAAATGGCAGACAGAAGCAAACCCCACTGAGGTGCAAACAGAGACACAGTGACCCCAAGAGTGCAATGCAACCCTAAAGGCTCCACTGTTGCAGCCCCTCTTTCCTAAAACCCTTGTGGCTTCCTTCCATTTGCGGGACTTATTCACAGCTTCCTGTGATTAAAATTTTTGCATGTTTTGGTCACTGAAGAAAGAGGAGGTGAATTATAGTTGTTTATTTATTTAAGAGTTAATTTTCCCCTTCTTTTTATACAAACATATAGGATAAACCTGCCCCTCCAAAACAAGATAAACCTGGCTTACATTTTCTTGTCCTAGCCTATCTTTACTGGCATGCATAAATAAATGCAATCCATGTGTACTAGTTAGAAAATTCACACTGAACAGAAAGACACTAAACTAAGAGTAGAACACTCCCTCCTCCCTCTTGCTAGTGTCTGCCCTTCCAGCTTAACACCATGCACTCTCTTATGGCTGCTTTCAGGACCCCCTACCCCATGCCCACACCATTATGTATTTTCTCTTCCTTCCTTCTCTCTACCCTCCTCCCCCACATGCTTTTCAACTCTGGGTGCAGAAGAGTCCATGTGTTACCAGAGGCCTTTTCTCTGAGGTTAAGGGCTTTGAGAAGGAGGAGAAAGCTCATGTTGGCTCTCTGGGGTTAGAGCTGTGTGATTTCAGTGGGGAGGAATGGGTGAAGGGTGTGAAGCCAGCAGAAAGGGGGGTTGGAGCAAGGGTTGGACAATCTCTGCCAGGAAACAAGCCAGACTGTGGTGAGGTAATGCGCGTGCTTCTTGCTATAGTTTGTTAAAGTTAGAAGACCATTGGGACCCCAGGGTTTTTTTGGGGGTGGGGGTGCATCATGCTGTCAGATGTGGAGACTGCAGCTCTGGAAAGAAATCCTGCCTTTGTTTTTGTTTGATCCTCTATGTGGGTCTGAAAGTCTCACATGTGGGAAGTGAAGGTCCTTTTCCCTCCATTTAGGATCACCTCAACTTAACATTTCTCCCTTACATTCATTGTGAGAGGAGGCCTGCCTCCAGTTTTGGTCTCTGTCTTGAAGGAAAGGCACAGCTGTGTCGAGTTATTTATATTCTGTGGGCTCCAGTTTTCCTAGTCCAGCATGGTCTCTGAGGCCATTTCCTATGGTGAGGGCAAGCAAATGGGGTTCTGAGTTAGAAGACAAAGGCAGGTCCCTTCGATGTCTGGTGCCACTGTTTCCTTACCTGTAATGTGGCATTAATCATAAAGTGGGTGTGATGATCAAAAGAGGGAAAGTGCTCCTTTAACTGTCAAGCACTGAGCGAGCATTAACTTGCTAGAAGAATTGGGGGAGGCTAGGGCTTGTCTCCCAGGGTAGAACAACTTCTATGACTAAGATATCATTTTCTCCCTTTAAATAAACTTTATTTTATACTGTACATAAAATAAAATTGTACCTTCCTAAGTAGACAGTTGAGGGGACATCTGCCATTGTTACTGACCTGTTGTACCTCAATCAGGACAGAGAATGCTTCCATCCCTTAGAAATCTTCCCTAGCATCTCTTTGAATCAGAGCCACTTCTGGCCCTGGGTGTCTGCCAGTATAGATACAATTTTCCAGAATTTCATATCAACTCTGGGATCTGGCTTTTCCCCTACAGCATGATGCTCCCAAGATCCACATGTCTGCTATTTTCTTCTTTTCATTGCGGAACAGTATTCCCTGTATGGATGCCCTAGGACATCATAAGCAATTCAAAGTCAAAGCTGAAAATTCTCTGCTTTGATCTTATAGGAGCCATAGGCCTCATAGATGACTGTATCTCCAAGGACTGGCATCTTCATTCTGTTGTCAGGGAGGAAAACTGAGTCTCTACAGCCTGGGACCTGGGTTTCCTCTTGATCTCAGCAGCACCATGTTTGTATTATCCTCCACTTACATCCCCAGCTGGCTCCTTCCTGACTGGGGATAAGGCAAAATTACACCAAAGTCTTTTATATCCGTAAGGCTCTGGTTTAGACACAACTTACATCACCTGGAGGGTAACTCAGTAAGCTGCTGCTAACCACTACGTGAGCATAAGTGCAAATTAATTTATCAGATTAGTATCAGGTCTCCCAGCAAAGGCTTCTGTGGATGGAATGCAAACAACTTTGTTGGTTACTCAGGGCTGGGCCACACTGTCAGGCAGCAATATTTGGGAGACTGTGTGGGCAGTGGGAGGGAAAGAACCAGCTCTCCTCTGTGCAGTGTTCTGGTGGATTCCGCACATCTTTGATCACAAATCTGGCTTGGTCTTTCCTTTTCCTACTCATCTGTGCTCTACCTATCTCTCCTCTGATCCTGATTTACTATCAGGTACAGGGGCGGGGATAATAATAGTTACCATTTATTACTGCACCTACGCATGCTGTGGGGCACTTTATGTACATTATTTCACTTACTTCTCACACCAACCTTTTGAGGAAGGTATTATTAATCCATTTTATAGATGCAAAAATCTGAGACACAAGTTGTATAAGTTATTTGTGCAAAGTTAGTCAGTTGGAGACCCAGAATTAGAACCCAGCTCTGTGTGACTCCTGGGCCTATGATCCTACCTATCCCCTATTCAGGGCTTCAAGAGGCAAAGATGTTGGGGAATACCTCACTTTTGTTTTGAGCCTCCTTTGCCACCCCAGGTAATGAGCATCCCTATCCAAAATACTGTGCATTAGATTTGTTTGGCTATGAAATGGAGCCATCTGAAATGTTTTATTTGGTGTCTGAGCTCTTTCTTTACCATCATGTGTGTGAGATTTATTCACAGACTTGTGTTCACTGAAAATGTATACTTCATTTCATCTGTCACATGAAGAACACCTTATCTTTAAAAGCCTCCTTATCAATGGTTAAATGCTTTATACTTAATTTGATATGTAGCTCATCCTGTGACACCCTCAGCCATGTTATGATGAAGCAAGGAGGCCCTCACAAGATGCAAAGCAGAAGCTGGTGCCATTGTTTTAGACTCCTACCTTCCAGAATTGTGAGCTAAATAGATTTCATTTCTTTGTAAATTACCCAGTCTCAAGTATTTTGTTACAGAAACTAAAGAACAAACTAAGACAGGAGGTAATGATGTCAGTCAAAGACACCTAGTTCACAGCATAGAGACAAGTATACATCTACTAAAGTGTGTGGGCAAAACCCCGTGGGACTACTATATAACAATAGGATATAGCATTTTCACTTTTGTGTCCACCTGTACAGGTTTACTTGCAAGATAAGTTTGAGGAAATCAACAGCGAAGTTTGCTGGAGGAAGAAGGATGCTGATTAGCACGAGCCCCTGGATTAAACAGTTTGTTTAGATGGAGCTTGAATCTCAAAAAGTGGCCAAAGAAAACTGACAGAAGAGCTAAGAGAAATCACTCCTGATCCATTTACATTGTGAAGCATTTAGAAAGGAAACACCACTCTACTGTTTGGGGGATTTATTGCATTTTTCCCTGAATTTGCTTTTTAAATCCTGCATCTGTCTCTGTAATATTAAGTTTCTCCAAAGCATTCGGTTTGTGCTGGGGTCAGAGAGTGGAGAAACTGTGATGTTTCGCTGCATCTCAGAATAGCCTGTTCAGCAGAGGACACTCACAATGAATAATGGAGAGACACAGCCACAGAGAGGAAGGTAGAGCTGATTCTGGGGCTGATGGGAGGGAGAAAGGGGGTTGGTGAGGGTTTTCTTGGGTTGTGTATTGCACTCAAGTGTATTTAGAAACAAGCCTTTGCTTCAATACCTTCTTCCTTCTTTCTCGACAGATCTCACCTCAAAGGAAAATAAAGCCGATTCACAATCATCCCAATATTTCAGTTGTTTTCTGGGCCAGTTAAGTGAGAATGTGAAGGGGCTGTGACTTCCAACTCCTCGTGATGACATCTGCATGTGTCTCATGACAGCACGGTGTTGCTGCTGGGACTTGTTTGCCTGTTTGCCTGAGAAGACAAGAGTTGCTGACCTCAGGAATTAATGCTCACGCTGATGCTCGAGCAGGTGGGAGGGTGGGAGGGAGAGGAAGAGAACGAGTGTGTCTTAGTGAACAGGGAATGTCAGAAATTTAATAAGATCAAGTCAAGACAAGTGTCAAGCACTGGAACCGCTATAGAATATAGCCATAGTTTGGATTCCTTGTCAAAAGTTGGCCATTTGGATCTCAGGAAGGGAAGAGGAAATGACAAATCCACTATAGCTTGAAGTGGACTTTAGCTAGCATGAAAGAGGTGGCAGAAATAAATCATCAGCTTTGTCTTCCAGATTAAGCCAGCTTAGTTTATTTTAAAAATGTACAATTTCATTGCTAGTCTGAGCTAGACTTTCTAGGAATTCATTTTGACAGAGAGCTGGGAAGAAAAGTGGTACAAACTAATTTATCTTTAAAAATTACAGGTATGGGCCAGGCCTGGTGGCACACGCCTGTAATCCCAGCACTCGGGAGGCTGAGGCAGGAGGATTGCTGTGAGTTCGAGACCAACCTGGGCTACATAGTGAGTTCCAGGTCAGTCTCAACTACATAGTGACACCCTGTCTCACCCCTCCACCCCCCCAAAAAAAATTACAGGTATGGGATCTCCTTACTGGATGTGAATTGAATTTTTCTTAAATTTTGTTTTGAAATACTTATTTATCAAGGGATCCTAACAGGAAATTTATAATTTCTTTTCACAGAACCTAGTTAGAAAGTTACTATTATAAAGTAAGCACATAAATACATGCACTTTTTTATTTGTACATAGAGATAACAACCCATCTTTGATAAGAAATGAATGTACAAAAGTCCAAATCTGTGTGTTTAGAAGGAGTCTAGGTTACAGGTCAAAATGTGAGAGCCACCTAGTGAGATAAATTGGTAAATGCATCTTCAAATTCCAGGTATGCTATCCATGGATAATTTCTGTTCATAACATCTTTGCATATCGTGGGAATCTTTGTCAACATGATGTGAAAACAATAGCGATTTTTATACATTTCCATTATTATAAAGATGTCTAGATTTTTAGATAGAAGGTAGCTTTCTTTTTCTTTCTGTTATACTGAGGATTGAACTCAAGTTCCTCATAATGAGCTATCTCCCCATTCCTTTTTTGAGACAGGGTCTCTCTATGGTATTCAGGCTGGGTTTAAACTTGCAGTCTTACTGCCTCAGCTTCACACACTGCTGTGATTACAGGCATGTGCCACCACACTGGGTGAAAGTAGCTTTCTTGACTTTATCATTCCAGTAATGATAACCTTCTGACCTTGTCACAGTGTCTTATTATTGGGCTTTCTGCTTTAGACACATAAAAAGCAGAAACCAAGTCTTCTAGCAGGTGCTGGCTAAAATGAAAAGTTACTTTCCTGTGTTTATTAGGGAGTGGGCTAGGGAGAGCTGCATAATTATGCTCAAGCTGGCCTTTTTAGGCTAAAGCTGTTGCATCCTCTGGACAGGACATCAGTTAGGAAAAAGTGGATGAAGTTTTCCTTTCTTCATTCTTCTTTTCTTGTTCTCCTTTCCTCCTCCTTCCATTCTCTCTCTCCCTTTCTTTCTGTTCCATCTCCCTCTTTGCTTTAGTTTACCACGATTCTTGGGAATTCCTATATATTAGATTGAAATTAAGCCTGAAATGCATTATATTTTGTGTTTTATTTACTTAATTTTTGTTTGTTTTGAGAGCAAGTGGGGGTAATGGAGAGAGTGCTAAGTAGCCTTGGATTCAGGTTCAGCAGAATCCTGGCTCTCTCTGTCTCCCACGTGTAAAATGCTTGTCATTTCTCAACCTCTCTGAGACTGAGCATCTTCAGAGGATTCATTATCTTCTATGCTCCCATACCCTTGATTTCTATTCTCCCATACCCTTGGTGGCAGGGAGATGTATCTAAAAAGAAGACACCTTTGGCAGAGGTAGAAGCAAAGAGCCCTAGGAATACAGGAAGCTTAACGTTTGCAGGATAAAGGTGGCAAAAGGTGACCTTTGTATTGGGCCTGACAGTGTGAATACAACTGAGTAGTTGTTGTTGTTGTTTGGTACTGGGGATCGAATTCAGCACCCATACCCTTGGTGGCAGGGAGATGTATCTAAAAAGAAGACACCTTTGGCAGAGGTAGAAGCAAAGAGCCCTAGGAATACAGGAAGCTTAACGTTTGCAGGATAAAGGTGGCAAAAGGTGACCTTTGTATTGGGCCTGACAGTGTGAATACAACTGAGTAGTTGTTGTTGTTGTTTGGTACTGGGGATCGAATTCAGCACCTTGCACTTGCGAGGCAGGTGGCTGCACCATACAATGGGGTAGTTTTTATTTATTCATGCAATGAAAACTTTACCAAGCCCCGTGAGCTGAGAACCATTCTAATCACTGGTGATCCAGCGGTGGAGGACAAAGGAGCGCCTTCACAAACCTGGCCTCACCAAGCTGACATTCTTGTGGGAGAAGCCAGACAGTACCTAAATAAATAACAAAACCTGTTTATCAGATGTTGATAAATACCATACTGGAAGAAATATTAGAGCAGGGTAAGGGACCTTGGAATAATATGAGGCATAGTGAGTTTTGAATTGAAGAGGACTGAAGGGGAAAAGGAATGAGCTATGGAGATTATGGAAAGGAAAAGCAACTCAGGAGGAGGAAACCACCCCGTTGCCCAGGGCACGCATGCAGATGGCATCTGTACAAGAGTGGGGAGGCCAGGGAAGATGGTGGGTATTGGGTGAAGAGAGCACACACAGGGCTTTCCAGGTGTTCTAAAAATTGGCTTTGAGCAAGATGAGGACCATTATAGGGAGTCTAGTCAAAGGAGGTGCTTGTTCTGATTCTTCCAAGATGGGATCACTCAAGCTGTTGTGCAAAGATAGGACAGTTTGGAGCCCAGGTAGGGACCGGTGCAGAAGCAGGGACAGTTTAGGAAGCTGCTGTCTTGGCTAAAATGAAAGAGGAGATGGCATGAAGCAGGGTGTTAGTGGGAGTGGGATGTGTGGGCTGGTGAGAGTCAGCAGAGGTTGTTTCAGGCCCAGGCAGGCAACAGCTTCATAATCACACAGTGGGAAATGGCACTGTGCCCAGGGACGGCTGCACAGCACCTTGTAAGGCTGGGCTGAGGTGCCAGGGAGAAGGGAAGGGGAGCTCCAGAAGGCCGGAGGAGGCTGGGCCTGGGGACCGGCTTGTGGAGTCTGAACATTCATTTCTCCTAACCCAGAGCCAGAGAACACACAGATGAGCGTTCTGAGCTCTGGTAACCAAATTGAAGAAAGGCGGCAGGAAGTGGAAACTGGGCTCAGAGAGACAGTGGCCCAGTGAGGAAAGAATAAGGGCTCAAACTTGAGCTGTCCTCGGAGAAGATGGGTGGAGTCATGGAGTTACATGCAATGGTGAGAGACTTTGATGGACTCCTTTTGAAGTATGATAGGAGAAATAAAAACGGGGTAGAAAGGAGACAAGGAAATTGAGATTTTAAAATTGCACTTTTAAGAAAAACTGCAGCTTCCAGACATAAAAGTTACACAAGCCTTTTTTCCCTTTTAGGAAATCCATTCAACAAAACAAAATTCCTAAAGATTTTTTTTTTTTTTTACAACAAGGCTGTGAATCTGGGCTCTTAACCTGTGCTTTTCACCTGTAAATCGTGCGCCTGGGTCCTCCATCTTTAGGAAGCAGTAATACTGGCAGCAGGCAGCAGATCTCAACCTCATACGTGTGTAGATAGCTTGTCTTGCAACCTGACAGACAGTAAAAATACACAAACTAGATGATTCATCTTGAAGACACTCCCTTAAATGCACCCAACTCCTGCTCTTAATGCGTCTCATTTCTCCATTCTTGAGTTCATCCTGATAAACTCTTCTCTGGCCTTGTATACTATTGGGTCCTAAAAATTCTTTTTTCTGTACAGGAGTCAGTGAACCTGCAAACATCTTTTTAAAAAGATAGCATGAATTCCTTATTTCAGCCCTAAGGGCCTCTCAGACCCAGCCTGCTGACACTTCAATCATATTGGTAGAATTTTCATCCGGATTTTTTTTTTCGTTAAATGTATCTCAGTGTGAAAGTAGGGTTCTTGGATAAACTTCTGTCCCTGGGGAAATGCTTTAGAAACCATGATGCTGAATTAGACTTTTGTTTGGCCAACTGGAGTGTCTGTGCTGGGAGGACTTTGAGAAATGGGGTTGGCAGTGGAGAAGGAGAGGCATGGAGCTAGGCAGGCCTTGAAGAAGGTAGTGGGGAGAAGACAATGGAGTAGGTTCAGACTCGTCAAATGCCCGGGGAGAGGAATAAGGGTAAGAACAGCCAACGTAGTTAAGGGAGACATAGATGGCGACTATGAGGTGCAAAGAACAGGTATGGGCATCTAAGTCAGTGTTTTCTGTTCTGCTACTTGCCATCTGGAAGGGGCATGAAACAGGTGAAATTTCAACTAAGCTCTGCAGTTTTCCGCCTTTTTCTCTGTTTAATGTGTTCGCTTCCTGCTGTGTGCTCTTCTGATCTGTGCCCGTGCCTCTGAGCTTCTGCTCTGTGACGTGAGCTTGCTTCATACCCTCCCTCAGCCTCACTGCACTGACCGGAAAGGTCAACGTCCGTCTCTCTCTTGCTTTTTCCCATTGTCACCCTCAGGGCTCGCCTCTCCCACAGCCCTCCTGGTGGGGCGGGCCTTCTGCTAAAAGTTTATCTGTCCGGAAGTGACTCTGACGTTTGTCCAGCTCTTTATTCACCCTTTGCTCTCTTCTGAGGACTTGTCTCCTTTTGGTTGATCACTTGTCCAGCCTGGAATACAATCCTCATTGCCTTTTTGCCACTCCCAGACCTTAAAAATACGCATTTACCTTGTCATTATCGTAATGTTCATGACCTTATCACTAAGACTTTGTGAAGCAGCTGAATGTAACTGGTCTGTAGCAAGAGCAGTGAAGAGGTGTAACTATTGTGAGAAGCTCCTCTGGCTTTTGAGGAGATGGGAGTCTAACGCCAATATTACTATACAATGCAAGGGGCCAAATGTCCTAGATTTTTTGGTCAGTCCTGAGTTTGCTTTGCGCTTTGATCATGTCCTTTTCTTGCCATGTGAACTTAGAGAATGTTTGATCTCTCTTGGCTTTGAGCAGGCATAAGATCTTACTTGAGATCAGAGGAAAGATTTTCCAATCTCTTAAGGACCCTCCCGTGATGTCTACGTGACTCCTTGAAACAAAGTCACGACTGACCCAGGAACACTTCAGAGCAATTCTCACATTCTTAAGGAAAATTTCTGCAAAGGCACAGAGGTCAGAGAACAAGCTTTCAAATGCACACTACTGGGCAGGGAAGTTAGAAGCAGGCTTGGCTGTACACCTCTCCCAGTGGCCTGGGTCCGAGCACTGGTAGTCCTACAGTTTCTGTGTCAGTCAGAACTCCACATACTCTGCAGTTTAATCTTATGAGAATTTATGTGATTCACTTATTTTATAGATAAGGAAACTGAATTCCAGGGAGGCCAAGTAACCAACTCAAGGTTCTGCATCTGGTAATGACAAAGGTCACCTTCAAACCCAGGTGGTCTGAAACCAGAATTCAGGCTCTTAGGCACCCACCACACGTAACACTTGCCGATCCATGTGGACACCAGGAGTCTTCTTTATGTGACTATTTTGGTAGTGATGAGCAGGTTCTTGGGATCCTGGGGTTTACACTATTCAAAAATACAGGAGTGATACAGAATGTTGCCTCCCTGGATTCCTGAAAGGCATAAATTTTGAGTCTAGGTATGGAAAGAGTGAAGGTGTGTGAATACTCATAAGATCACTGGTCTTCATTAAAGCTTTTTCAGTATGTTCCCTTCCTGATGAGATGCCTGTGTGAAGGGTGCTTCCTATGGAAAACAGGTCTCTGCAATCACTTAAAGGATCTGCTATCCAAAGTGGGTGGAAAGAGCACATTCCTTGGAGGTGGGACTGTTCATTCTGCCACGCTGGGGAGAGGCAGGATGCTGGTAGGGAGGTGAGGTTATGGGCACAGGCAAAGTAGCAGCTCAGATGGACAGCAACAACAGGGAATATGTAGCTGTGGGAGCAGAGCCCTGAACAGCTGTGTGGGGGCGTGGAGACCCGTAGAGGGCTGGGTCTGGAGACCAACAGACCAGCTGGCAGGGTGCACAGAGCCTGGTGCCATAGAGATGTGTCATTTGTCCCTCAGGCTGTGAGGACCTAGGGAGTAACTGTTAGCCTGGGTACAGTTTGATCTTTTGTGTAGAAAACATCCTTCTCAAACTGCAATATAAAAGTGAGCCAGATTATTGTTGTAGTCACTTTACCAAATGATGAGTTCTAAGTGTTTTGCTGTACTTAACATTGACAAAAGGCCCTTGAACTTCTGAGAGGGGGCACTTTGGGTTGCCCATAAGCCCTGAGATTGCTATGGTTCAGTCACCTTTGTCTTGAATGTGTGTATTTTTATATAATCGATATCATCTGTGTACATTTTTCTGAAGCAGATTTCTTTTTTCCTTTCTTCTTTCTTTCCATCTATTCTCCTTCCTTTCCACCAGAGGTCAAATCAGTGGGTCTGCCAGACCCTGGACTTTGGAACCCCCAACCATGGGCTAAATAAAACTTTTCTCTTTGTAGAAGGAATTATTTTACTGTAGTACCATGGAGCTGCCTAATACAGCTCCCTTCTTATAAAAATATTGGAGAACAACCCCTATTCACTGCTGAAATTAAATTCACAAGTGATATAATTTGTCTAAAATGTGATTAAAATGGTAATGTGAAGATATAAAGGAAGCATCTTTATAATAAAATAATATTCACTTTGGTATAGAAATGCCTTGGGCACACCTAGTAGATGATACGATGAAGCAAACAGATGCTTGCCCTTATATGTAGACTCAAGGAATGCCAAGCTCTGAATCACAGACAGATTTAAATGTGTTCTGTTGATGATTTAAATGCGATGGGTGAGGGCTGGGGATTTGGCTCAGTGCTTCTGCTGCGTGCCTCGCAAGTACAAGGTCCCAAGTTCTATCCCTGGTACCAAAATAAATAAATAAATAAAAATAAATAAATGCTATGTGTGAGGTTGTCATCAATTTTATGACTTTTTCTGAGATGTTCAACAACTCATGGTAAAGATTCAAACCAAAAAAAGCTCCAAAGTCTCCAGATTTATGTGGTTATTCCATTTTTTAAAAAGTGATTACATATTAAATTGTGTTTGTATGTAGTGTAGATGAATTCTTAGCTCAGATGTTTTGCACCCACATAAATGTCTGATAGGAAATCTCAAGTCCTTGATGGGTGGGGAAAGTTTTTCATCATGTGGGCTACCTCTCAGCCCCGACCAGTGAATGCCAACAGTAATCCCAAATGCCAATTGTAACATACTTTTTCCAAATACCTCTTAGGAGGCTGGGACTGTCCTCATTAAGAATCAATGACTTAATGATGATATTTATTCTTTTTTTTCTTCCCATAGATTTTTAATATTAGGAGTAAAGCACCAAAGAACATTTCTCTAGAGATGTCAGAATAATTGTTCAGGAGAGATAAGTCCCATGTTGTTTCAGCTAAAGGGACTCGTGCTGAGGCTGGAACATGAAGCATGCGTTTTAAATAGGAGACTCTTCCTGCCTTGCCTTCTCTTTCTCCTCTTTAGATGGTTTCCAGACCTAAGCTGGAGCAGGTCTTACTTAACCTAGAGAACACTGAGCCCTGGCTTCCTTCCTTCTCTGGGAATCCAGCTCTTTTTTGGCGGGGGGCGGGGGGCTGCATTTTCCTGCCCTTCCCTGGGAAGGAGACACACTCATGGTTCCAAAGAGCTCATCCTGCTCTTCCACAGAGGGTCCCCTCAGGAATCCTGACTCAGCTTCTGTAACTTAATGTGCAATTTCAGTTGCAAGGTTCAGCCTCTGTCGGGACACGCCTTTGTTGGGTACCCCACTACCTGGACAAATGACAGGTTTAGAATAGAAGTAAAAGAAGTAATAGTTGGATTTTGATGAAGGAGGAATCTCAATTATGCATATTGAAAATTGCAAATGTCTTGAAGGCATTTTTTTTTTTTTTTTTTTTTTGCAGAGGCAGTGCTATGGTTTGGACGTGTGCCTGATTTTCATGTGTTGGAAACTTAATCCCCAGTGTAACAATGCTGAAAGGTGGAACTTTTAAGAGGTGATTAGGTCTAGAGGACTCTGTCCTGATGGATGGGTTAATGTCATTAGCATTAGAGTGAGTTCTGTATGAACGTGAGTTGGGCTCCCTCTTGTCCTCCCTTGCCCTTTTGCCTTCTGTCATGGGACAAGGCGATATGAAAACCTAAACCATTCTCTTAGACGTCCCAACCTCCAAAACTGTAAGAAGTAAATTTCTGTTCTTTATGAATTACTCTGTCTCAGATAGTCTGTTATAGTGACACAAATGGACTAAAACTGACAGTAAAATTGTCTCAGAAAGACTGAAAAGGAAAGAGACTGAAAGGAAAGACTGAGAAGTTCTCAGAGACTGACTGGGAAAGAGGAGCCAGAATCCTGGAAGCTCATGCTGTCAGGGAACTTTGCATATTTTTAGTCTGATATTTGGATGTGCATTCTATGGGTAAAGAGCCTTTTAGGAAACCGCAAATGAAGCAGGATGCAGCTAAATGCTCTGAAAGAAAGAAGCAGGAATTCAAGTCACTAACAGACACTGCTGTAAGATCAGAGATTTGTTTGTTAGTAAGACGTAGAAACTACAGTCTTTTTCTAAAATGAGTAAATACTTTGAAGTAGGAATGTGGTGGGAGAGTTTCCCTTCAGAAAAGAGAAAATAATAGATAATTTGCAAGATTTTGTTTCTTTTGCTTTGTATCCATTCTTTTTCCATGTTATGCCTCTTTTGCTTAATGAATATATCGAGCTTAACAATATAACAAAAGTATCTTTATATAGATTAGCTCAACAAATATTCACAACCTTGGCAAGTGTTTATTATTACAATTGCATACAATAAATTTGGAAAAGAGGGAAAGACTTATCCTAGATTGCACTGAGAAAGTGACAGAAATAAAACTCAAGGTCAGTTCTTAATCTGAGCTATTTGTTCTTCACACCTAAACCAGCTTTATTTTTTAAACTTGTAGAATGTAATGATGAAAGTCCCCTTTCTGTGACTTTCTTTGAAAGGTAATACTATTTTCTTAGGCTGCTTCTAAAGTTTGTGTGCCTGGACATATTTACCCATTGTCACACCTGGTTAATGTGCAATGTTACAGAGAAGAGGAGAAAGCAGGAGGTGAGAAGCACAGTTGTTAGTTACTCAAAACAGCAATCCTGACTTGATTTAATCACTGACAAATGGCAAGGAGAGACAGTGGGTTTCTTTTGGATCTCCCAGGCAAAGGGAAATGACTGTATGTGGACATGGTATCACAATGCCCTGGTAGAATTGCAGCACTGTATTTTCCTAATAACAAAGTGGAACTGTCTACTATGAATCTAATAGTGAAGAGCAAAACTGGAGCACATGTGGCATTCTTAAATGAAATTAAATGAGAAAATGATGGACTTGAATGTGGTTAGCACAATCTCAGCCACATATTAGGCTTTCAAAGAAGGCTAGTTAGTTCAGCTTGAGATTCTATTGTGTTTCTGGAGCTCCTTAGTATCTTATGATTTTTGAAATATATTTTTTTCTAGGGTTGGAGGTATAGAGGACTTATCAAGCATGTATGAGGCTCCGGGTTCTATAAGCAGCATATATTTTTTTTCTCTTTTTTTACTTCTACTTTTGTTTCTTTAGTCTCATGGGAGAAAAAAATGAACTCATTTAGCAACCTGCCACCCTTCCTGTGAGCTCAGCGCCCACCTGCTAGGGGGTCTACATTTTCTACACCCAGTGTTTCCACAGCCACCCTGCCCTTCCTCCCTGGTAAACACCCAGCTGGAAACATGACCTGGTTAGGCTCACTGAAATTCCTTTTTCCTTCATCTCTGCACATACAGACAAAGAAAATGATGGGGATTTCCTGTGGGGATTTTCAGGAGAAGCGGGAACATTGGGATCGCTTTTTTTTTTCCCCTCCAGAATCCTCTTCTCCATTGATGTTAAGTGGCAGTGTGTGAATTTCCACATCATTTTGGGACAGCAGCAGATTCCCCTTCATTTGCCTTTGTTTTATCCTCCCCCCACCCAGCTCTCAGAACCTCACCAAAGTGCTTGGAGGTCAGCATGCTTGGCCTCACCCCGGGAGCAAGCTTCTTCATCTGGGCTTCAGGAAGGGGTGTGACGAGGAGCAATGGTGGGGGCTGCTCAAGGGTGCAGGACAACGCGGGGGACAGTGGGGAGAAAAAGTCAGGAGAAAACTCAACAAGGGAAAAACGAAATCTTGATTATGATTTTTTTAGCAAAATGATTAAACCCTTTCAAAACATGACTCATGCTAACTTCTGCCCTTTCTTTCTCCAAATGGTTATGAAAAACATATACTTGGAAGGTTTTAATGAAATGATGAGTAATATTAGATCATCATGATTCTTGTTCATAGGGGACAGCAGTCCAATACTCAACTGCAAGAGGAGCACGAATCCTTGCTTCTAGGACTTACAGACATTGACAAACCCCAAGTTTAGAGACTTCCCTGGGCTGTCTTTTTTCATTTAAAAAAATTATTTTAATAAAAGTTATATCTGTATCTAGTCCAAAGAGCAAGATATTTCTGCAGTTGTTTTGTAAAAACATAGTGGTTCTTGCTTTCATTCTCTTGCATTTGCCTGTTCCCTGGGGCAACTGCTTTCAGCAAATTTAGCTGGTGCGCGCGAGAGAGAGTGTGTGTGTGTGTGTGTGTGTGTGTGTGTGTGTGTGTGTGTTTCCTCTAAGCTATATGCAAATTTAGCTGGTGCGCGCGAGAGAGTGTGTGTGTGTGTGTGTGTGTGTGTGTTTCCTCTAAGCTATATGCCTGCATTGCTACTTTTGATTTTTTCAGTCTTGGGCATACTTTCAACTCTGAAATATGAAACCATGGTTCTTTCTCACTCTTATCCTGGAACCTCTGTCCTGACCCTCACTTTTCCAAGTTTCATTGTAATGTTGGCTGAATCCATATTCAGTGTTTAGAATACTATAGCAATGTAAAGGAAACATATATTAGATTTCAATTACTTTTTCTTTTGTGTACAAATTTTGGGGTTCTGTCTATGTAACAATTGCCTTGTTTTATTTGCTTTTCACTCTCAAATGCTTTATCATTGGTCTAAAATCCTTCCCAGTGATTTTGCATGCATCATGGGTATTGAAGTTTTATTTGCTGGAGAAGGTCCCTCCTAAGCCTCCTGTCCTGCTCCAGCCTGGACTTGTTCCCATGCTCTGTGTACTTCCCTCTAAGCTGAGATCACTTTTATGATCACTTTGGTGGTACCCTTTGCCTGTCCCTCATCCTGGCTCTCATATTGCCTGTACTGGGTCTTCCTTTATATTGATTTGCTCTCTAGCTTTGGAGGATGTATCCTCCAGGAGTTTCCAGGAAAAGGGGACAAAGAAAATAAACAGTTTTTGGAGACTTTGCTTGCCTATAAAATCTGTATGCTGCCCCTTGACTTACAATGGTAAGTCACAGTAAGTTGAAAACATCATCGGTCAAAAATGCATTTAATAAACACAACCTACTAAACATCATAGCTTAGCAATACAGTACTGTGTAGGGCTTTGGCTGTTCATTCTTGTGATTATGTGACTCACTACTGGCTGTGGTAACTGCTGCCACCACTGCCCAGCATCCCTACCCCAGGAAAAGACCACACTCCAAAAAAATCAAAGTATGATATCTATTGCATTGTCAGTGCTTTTGCACAAGTGTAACATCAGATAACCATAAGTTGAAACACCATAAGTCAGGGACCACTTGCACTTGAATACCCAGAAAGAGTTCTAGGTTAAAGGTAGTTTTCCTTCAGTGAGGCTAATCTCCGTTTTCAATAGAGTGCGCTCATCTCAAATGTGCTTGGTATAGACACAGCTCAGAGATCTTGTTTTATGCTCTTCAGAGAGTGTAGCTCCTCTTTTCCTGGGTGGTTGCCCAGTTACATAAAAAGAGAGTTGATCTGAGAGGCTGAAATTTTTTTTCTCAATACTAGGGCCTGGTACATCCAAAGCACCAGGGACTGAACTTGGGTCCTTATGATTGTGAGGCAGGCTATGAGCCAAATTCCCAGCCTGGAATCTGGATCTTAAACTGAATTTTAACCATTTTCCTTCAGCGGCACCTGGGATTGCACATCCCAAGCAAGTCACATTACCATTTTCCTTCAGCGGCACCTGGGATTGCACATCCCAAGTACAAGTCACATCTACTCTGATATTCCTTCTGCTCTTGTTGTAATCAGTTCTCATTGGTTTGTAAGACTTAAGCAACATTTCCACCTACTTTGAAGCTTCCCAAATGATTTTTATTTTCCATTTTATCTATTATTATGAATCAAAAGCCTTAAAATAATTTTAAATAATCTCTTTATAGTTAATTTAGAAGAGTTTTGAGGAGGAGGAGGGAATGTCCTTGTCCCTCTGGTTGACTTTTGGTTGAGAATAGCAGTTTCAGATTTTTTAAATTTTTTAACTTTTTTTGCAATGGGATCCTGACTTTGAAATCTTCTGTGGAAGCTCAGCCTATAAAATATCTATAAACAGAATAGCTCCGTTTGATGAGGGTTTGTGGTTTTCCTTTCTCAGTTCTCTTCTTACCCCTGCTGTTCTATGAAGACCCCATGGAAAGCATGCTGTGTAAACCCGTGACATAGAAGTTGTGGGACATGATTTACCCTGAGAAACATTGGACATCGAGTGAAGTTTATGATGTCATGGAAGGAGCACTGACTTGTTGTTTTAGAGATCAATTTTATTGCTCCTGATTGCTCAATTCATACAAGAAAAAGAGAAAACATTATAACAGATTAGAATAAAAGTAGACTGAGAATCTTTTGGCAGACTAATGCTACAATTGTAAAAATAACTTTTTTTTTTTTTTTGGTTTTTTGAGACAGGGACTTACTGTATAGTTGAGACTGACCTTGAACTCGCAATGTAGTCCAGGTGAATTCACAGCGATCCTCCTGACTCAGCCTCCCGAGTGCTGGGATTACAGGCATGCACCACCACACCTGGCTTTGTAAAAATAACTTTAAGGCACTGTTTTTTATTTGAAAGCAAAATGTGTAAATTGAATATGAAATAATACAAACTACCCTTACACATTTTGATAATTGAACATGCTAGGAATTTTCAAATTTACTTTCAGAAAGCTGAGATTCTACTTTATACTGGATTGCTAGTTGAACCAATGTTTTATCCTGAATTATTTACCTATTTACCTAAATTAGTTACTCAAGTTATTTACCTAACTATAAGAATGAGAAGAAGTCTACAGGGCCAGGAAAACAATATTCAGAGCTAATTCTGTAGGGAAATCATTGCATTTATGCATGGCTTAGCTTAATATTCAGTCTAGCTATTAAAAACATTGTTATTTCCTTCCTCTTCCACCTTTCCCTGGCACAGACCATCAGTTACCTGATGAGACTCTGGTAGAATGTGGAAGTGCATATGCACTCAAAGGCTGAAGGAAAATGAGCAACAAGATTTACAAGCCCTGTCAACTGGAATGTATATGGTCCAGTGCATTCTTAAAGGTAATAAAAACCAAACCAAACTGAACAAAACAAACAAAGAAACAAACAAAAAGAATGAACAGAAACAAACCAAAAACCATTACTAGTACAGAGAATTAAAATGGAAGGGAGTACAAATATCTTTTTGCAGAATCTCCTACCTGAAATTCAGCCTCCTAATATTATTTGTTTGACAGAGGACCCAGGCATCATCTTAATGACAAATTTTGCCAATCAGCACAGAAGGGAATCCATTAGCTTCATTTGCAGGGATGAGACTGCTTCAGAAAAGAAAAGAAATGACCCAAATTTTTACAAGAAACACCTAGTAGGGCTTGGGATTTGGCTCAGTGGCACCATTGCCTACCTTGCAGGCAAAAGGTCCTGAGTCTGATCCTCAGTACTGGGTTGGGTGGAGAAAGAAACACCTAGTACTTTGATTGCTAGTTCCTATCTGAAGGATATGGAAGAACTAAAGCTATTGTCCAACTTGTGGCATATTTTGGAGGCCGGCTATGAATGGGACACAGCAACTTATGAGACAGTAAACCACTGAGAAATGCACAAATTGAGGCCTAAGGGAAGGAACCTGTTCTGCCTTCTCATAGAAGGGAATTCGGATATGACAAGACAGATATGCTGTGGAGCTTTACACTGTGCAGAAGCAGAAGTCCTGGGGAAGGGAGAATGGTTGTTGCTTCAGTGGCCATAAAATAACACGGCAGTGCTTGTGAACACATAGTGCACACTTGGTTACACAGGGCCACCATAGGGTGTGTGCACTCTGGCCTCAGCTTGTTTGCCAGTGACATCATGAAGTTGGCCATTCACCAAGGGATTTCGAGAAAAGTCAAACTGTTGTGAAACACGCAGAAACCATTCATCTTTTCTTCTCCAGGAAGTAGTGGGGGGGGGGATTGTGCAAAGAACTGAGTCAAATAAGACACTGGAGCTGGCTATAAATTGTGGATCAAATTAAATTATCTGTGCTTTGATAATCTTTTGAAAGTTTTATAAATAAAAGGCCCAAAATAGGCAAACCCATGGAGACAGAAAGTAGATTGGTAGTTCCCGGGGAGAAGGGAATGAGAATGCGGGAAATGGCTGGGGTTTATGGTCTGGAGCCAGGCAGTGGTGTTAGCTACACTACATTTCAAACATACCAAAAATCACCTAACCATACTCTGAAAAGGGGTGAATGATGACACGAGAATTGCATCTCAACTTAAAAATGAGTGAATTCTAAGAACCTTCGCTTCCTCTCCCCAGTCCTGGGCCAGGCACACACACCCATCAGGGCTGCACCTTAAGTCTCACCTGTACTCAGAAGCTGTCTGACACTGGACCCCAGCTGGCCATTTCCAAAGGGGATGGGCATCCTCAACTAGACACTTCAAACAAACTGCTGAAGACAGGCAGAACATTTTTAACCATAAAGGGAGGTGGTAGCTGAGTCCACAAGAGGGAAGGTCCAGCTAAACGGTGGTGTGTATCCAGTCCTGGATCTCTACACTCGTAACACTGTGCATCAAGTAAGTCCAGAGGGAAGTTTGACCTTCGTTCTCAGCCATCACCGGGAACCTCCCCCTGCCTGTCTTTAAACTGACTCATACTGACCACTCTCTGTGAAAAATTTTAAACAAAGAAGGATTACTGCAGGCTATCTCGACACTGCTACCACGTCACGCTTCGGACTGCAGGCGGCTTCTCCAGGACCTTCCCCACTCACCAAGCCTGGTGCTCTCCACTCCCTCCAGCTGTCCTCACCTCAGAGAATAGCGCGTCCTCTCGCCCACGTAGACTTGGGCACGTCCTGGCCCCCCATCAGCGTCTACCTCTGCCACACCTTCACCACTTGACCCCCGTGGGTTTCCAGCCAGATTATAAAAGGTCAGGGTATGTCACGCTGCAGTGGAGCCCTGCAGGGTCGAGGATGTGCTGTCTTTCCGACCCTTACTTGGCCATCCTAGGGTCACGACTACCACAGAGGAGTCATGAGACCTCGGGAGGGATCTCTGGTTGCCTCCCTCTCGCATAATGGGCAACACTGGGCAGGACGAAGGGGACTTACCACACAGGGGACACTGAGGTCACCTTGTTCCTGAGCACTGAAGCTTCAGACACCAGAGTTCTGAATAGCTCACATGGCAGCTTTTAAGAATAAACTTTGCCATTTAGTCTCACTTGCATACTTTTGCTCTGGAAATCAGAAAAGAGAAGTCCTGCTCTGGCCAATCTCAGTTCACCTGCTCTAATGAAAACAAAAATTAAATAGAAATCTATAATAGTGAAATTATTTCCTTTGGTAAAGTCTGCACATCACATTAGGATAACTGAGAAGTATAAAATATTCAGTGATTTCCTAATTTTTCAAAATTAGTGTAATGAAATAATGTATAATGGTTACAACTATTATTGTCTACTAAAGATCAGACAGTGTACAATGACGCATGTGCTTTATATATGTTATCTTTATTTCCCACAGTATTCCTAAAACTGTAGGAAAATATTCTCTTACTAGAGAAAACGAGGAATTGGGGTTTCACAGATGACAAAATGTGCCTGAGACCATAAAGCCAGGGCCAGCTGTGAAATAAGGATTTAAATCCATGCTTTCCCACTTAACCTTTGCCTGTATTTTCTACACTGCTAGTTAATTTACATGACAATTCACTTCAATTAAACACATACCCAGCTGAGCAAAGCATTCCGTATCTCTTCAAAATATTTAATGGATGAATTTGAATGAAAAGTTTTAATGTTTTCAAGTGGAGTAAAAAATTTTTGGTTTCTAATTTAACCACCAATATTTATTTTTTTTAGTAACAGAAATAACAAATTGCCAGAAACAAACATCCATATTAAAAAAAACAACAAAACTCAAAACCCTAAGAGATCAAAGGGAATAAACCATTAGCACATAAGCTTGAAAGACATTTCCACTGGCAAAGTCTGCTCGTCTACTTTGTACTCTGACATTTTCTTACATAAGCGTTTCAAAACCCTGACCTCACCAAGGGGGCTTACAGCAAGGGCTTGCAGAGCTGCTAGGGCTCCAGACACTCTCCAGCCCCAGCCGGCTCTGCAGCAGTTCAGCAGCTTGCTGGAATTCATACCATTGGTGCTGACAGGGCCGCACCTAACGTCTGAGTCCAAGGCCACCACACATTACTGTCAACTGTCCAAAGCCACAGTTCCTTCTCTATAGTTAGTTCTCCCTTATCCCACAATTACAACTATATAGTATAAGGAAAGTGATCTAAAATGGCGTTTTTCAAGACACTACTTTCTGGCCTTAAGTGAAATAAAAATTATCATTAGTCAATGTAAAAAGAAAAAATCAAGTGACAAAATCAAATCAAACAACTCCATGTCCATTAGGAAGAGGAACCTGCTCAGGTGAGCCTAGGCCTGCAAATAAAGCTCCCAGTCACAAATGCACACACATCTGCTTCCTTCTGCATTACGTAAGCGTCCAGCGCCTTATTACTCTGCCATTTCCTGTTGCACAAGGACAAACAATGGGCAGACTGTCGCCACTGTTTCCATTAATTACACCACAAGCCAGGCAGCATCGATTACCACATACTGGACATTCTGAAGTGACCCTGTTTCCTTTGTTCAAATAATGCATCCAAGTGTTTCAATAAAGGAACAAATTTTATTGTCTTCAAGAGAATTCAGAGATACTAGAAATGCAGGAATCTGAATTGCATCACTTTGTTTCAAAACTTCTTTTGTGACTTTGCCAACTTCCCTTTATGCCTTCTTACCCTTGGCATTACGTCTAGGTAGCAAAGAAACCTCAAAACCTTTAAGCAGTTCCCCAAAACATGCAAAAAAACAGACAGATCATACTCCCACTCCCACAAAAGGCTTCAAAGTGGCACTGGAAGTTGGCAAAGTAGGGAATGAAGATCACTGAGGAGGGGGTGAAGGGAGGGCAGGGACAAGGGGAAAAAATGAGAGCCAAGAG
>NW_022900928.1:94137213-94154794 GCF_012274545.1 Fukomys damarensis | reverse complement strand
CAAGTTTCATTGTAATGTTGGCTGAATCCATATTCAGTGTTTAGAATACTATAGCAATGTAAATGAAACATATATTAGATTTCAATGACTTTTTCTTTTGTGTACAAATTTTGGGGTCCTGTCTATGTAACAATTGCCTTGTTTTATTTGCTTTTCACTCTCAAATGCTTTATCATTGGTCTAAAATACTTCCCAGTGATTTTGCATGCATCATGGGTATTGACATTTTATTTGCTGGAGAAGGTCCCTCCTAAGCCTCCTGTCCTGCTCCAGCCTGGACTTGTTCCCATGCTCTGTGTACTTCCCTCTAAGCTGAGATCACTTTTATGATCACTTTGGTGGTACCCTTTGCCTGTCCCTCATCCTGGCTCTCATATTGCCTGTACTGGGTCTTCCTTTATATTGATTTGCTCTCTAGCTTTGGAGGATGTATCCTCCAGGAGTTTCCAGGAAAAGGGGACAAAGAAAATAAACAGTTTTTGGAGACTTTGCTTGCCTATAAAATCTGTATGCTGCCCCTTGACTTACAATGGTAAGTCACAGTAAGTTGAAAACATCATCGGTCAAAAATGCATTTAATAAACACAACCTACTAAACCTCATAGCTTAGCAATACAGTACTGTGTAGGGCTTTGGCTGTTCATTCTTGTGATTATGTGACTCACTACTGGCTGTGGTAACTGCTGCCACCACTGCCCAGCATCCCTACCCCAGGAAAAGACCACACTCCAGAAAAATCAAAGTATGATATCTATTACATTGTCAGTGCTTTCGCACAAGTGTAACATCAGATAATCATAAGTTGAAACACCATAAGTCAGGGACCACTTGCACTTGAATACCCAGAAAGAGTTCTAGGTTAAATGTAGTTTTCCTTCAGTGAGGCTAATCTCCCTGTTTTCAATAGAGTGTGCTCATCTCAAATGTCCTTGGTATAGATACAGCTCAGAGATCTTGTTTTATGCTCTTCAGAGAGTGTAGCTCCTCTTTTCCTGGGTGGTTGCCCAGTTACATAAAAAGAGAGTTGATCTGAGAGGCTGAAATTTTTTTTCTCAATACTAGGGCCTGGTACATCCAAAGCAAACTTTTTACCACTGAGCTCAGAACTTGGAATTTGCATCTTTTTTTTTTTTGTACCAGGGACTGAATTTGGGTCCTTATGCTTGTGAGGCAGGCTGTCAGCCAAATTCCCAGCCTGGAATCTGGATCTTAAACTGAATTTTAACCATTTTCCTTCAGCGGCACCTGGGATTGCACATCCCAAGTACAAGTCACATCTACTCTGATATTCCTTCTGCTCTTGTTGTAATCAGTTCTCATTGGTTTGTAAGACTTTAGCAACATTTCCACCTACTTTGAAGCTTCCCAAATGATTTTTATTTTCCATTTTATCTATTATTATGAATCAAAAGCCTTAAAATAATTTTAAATAGTCTCTTTATAGTTAATTTAGAGGAGTTTTGAGGAGGAGGAGGGAATGTCCTTGTCCCTCCGGTTGACTTTTGGTTGAGAATAGCAGTTTCAGATTTTTTAAATTTTTTAACTTTTTTGCAATGGGATCCTGACTTTGAAATCTTCTGTGGAAGCTCAGCCTATAAAATATCTATAAACAGAATAGCTCCGTTTGATGAGGGTTTGTGGTTTTCCTTTCTCAGTTCTCTTCTTACCCCTGCTGTTCTATGAAGACCCCATGGAAAGCATGCTGTGTAAACCCGTGACATAGAAGTTGTGGGACATGATTTACCCTGAGAAACATTGGACATCGAGTGAAGTTTATGATGTCATGGAAGGAGCACTGACTTGTTGTTTTAGAGATCAATTTTATTGCTCCTGATTGCTCAATTCATACAAGAAAAAGAGAAAACATTATAACAGATTAGAATAAAAGTAGACTGAGAATCTTTTGGCAGACTAATGCTACAATTGTAAAAATAACTTTTTTTTTTTTTTTGGTTTTTTGAGACAGGGACTTACTGTATAGTTGAGACTGACCTTGAACTCGCAATGTAGTCCAGGTGAATTCACAGCGATCCTCCTGACTCAGCCTCCCGAGTGCTGGGATTACAGGCATGCACCACCACACCTGGCTTTGTAAAAATAACTTTAAGGCACTGTTTTTTATTTGAAAGCAAAATGTGTAAATTGAATATGAAATAATACAAACTACCCTTACACATTTTGCTAATTGAACATGCTAGGAATTTTCAAATTTACTTTCAGAAAGCTGAGATTCTACTTTATACTGGATTGCTAGTTGAACCAATGTTTTATCCTGAATTATTTACCTATTTACCTAAATTAGTTACTCAAGTTATTTACCTAACTATAAGAATGAGAAGAAGTCTACAGGGCCAGGAAAACAATATTCAGAGCTAATTCTGTAGGGAAATCATTACATTTATGCATGGCTTAGCTTAATATTTCGTCTAGCTATTAAAAACATTGTTATTTCCTTCCTCCTCCACCTTCCTCTGGCACAGACCATCAGTTACTTGATGAGACTCTGGTAGAATGTGGAAGTGCATACGCACTCAAAGTCTGAAGGAAAATGAGCAACAAGATTTGCAAGCCCTGTCAACTGGAATGTATATGGTCCAGTGCATTCTTAAAGGTAATAAAAACCAAACCAAACTGAACAAAACAGAGAAACAAACAAACAAAAAAATGAACAGAAACAAACCAAAAACCATTACTAGTACAGAGAATTAAAATGGAAGACAGTACAAATATCATTTTGCAGAATCTCCTACCTGAAATTCAGCCTCCTAATATTATTTGTTTGACAGAGGACACAGGCATCACCTTAATGACAAATTTTGCCAATCAGCACAGAAAGGAATCCATTAGCTTCATTTGCAGGGAGAGATTGCTTCAGAAAAGAAAAGAATTGACCCAAATTTTTACAAGAAACACCTGGTAGGGCTTGGGATTTGGCTCAGTGGCACCATTGCCTACCTTGTAGGTAAAAGGTCCTGAGTCTGATCCTCAGTACTGGGTTGGGTGGAGAAAGAAACACCTAGTACTTTGATTGCTAGTTCCTATCTGAAGGATATGGAAGACAACTAAAGCTATTGTCCAACTTGTGGTATATTTTGGAGGCTGGCTATGAATGGGACACAGCAAATTATGAGACAGTAAACCACTGAGAAATGCACAAATCAAGGCCTAAGGGAAGGAACCTGTTCTGCCTTCTCATAGAAGGGAATTCAGATATGAGAAGACAGATATGCTGTGGAGCTTTACACTGCACAGAAGCAGAAGTCCTGGGGAAGGGAGAATGGTTGTTGCTTCAGTGGCCATAAAATAACACGGCAGTGCTTGTGAACACATAGTGCACACTTGGTTACACAGGGCCACCATAGGGTGTGTGCACTCTGGCCTCAGCTTGATTGCCAGTGACATCATGAAGTTGGCCATTCACCAAGGGATTTCGAGAAAAGTCAAACTGTTGTGAAACACGCAGAAACCATTCATCTTTTCTTCTCCAGGAAGTAGCGGGGGGCGGGGATTGTGCAAAGAACTGAGTCAAATAAGACACTGGAGCTGGCTATAAATTGTGGATCAGATTAGATTATCTGTGCTTTGATAATCTGTTGAAAGTTTACTAGAAAACAGAGTAGCTCTTTCATCAAAAGCTGTACTTGAGCATCACCTGAGATCTCTCCTCCACATGTGCACTCTATTTCTTGTAAGCTTTTCACATATAGACCCTCACCTGTTGAATATTGAGTGATGCTAAATGAAGTTGGCATCAAGGTTGCTCCTGTGGGTTGTCAGGGAGGACCCTGACCTCAGGATCTCTGACATTTGAATGGAGGATTCCTTGTCTTTTCTGTCCACACCTCTGCTTGATGGGACCCTGCTTCTTCCACTTCTTTTTTGTTTTTCTTTTTTTTCTCATGTGCATGTGCTTTTTTTTTTTTAAAGCCTACCTCAGTTGGACTCTTGCTCATGACTCCTGGAGCCTGGTTGGTTGATCTGTACCAATGTCACTTTGTGTGGTTGGTGACAGCACCGTGTGGTTGTTGGTGAAGGCAAGATGCTATATGTGGAGTCACTTTATGAAGGGCAAGGCTGTGGAAAGTTGGATGTTACTGTCTTAATATTGCTATAGGACAGGGATCATACTACATGGGGCAGGCCTTCTTTGGGCCGGCTTGGATCTGAGCACCTCCTCTTGACATGCCACCAACACTTGCTTCCCTGGCCCCTCCTGGGATATACTTTCTAGGACATTTTTCCTTCTCTGTCTTCTCTTTTTCCTCATATTTATCTATCTACTCTCTCTTGTCTCCACAGAGCATGCTTAGGCTCTGATTTGCCAAAAATATTGGAGTTAAGGAATTCATGGCTGACAGATTTGATGTGAAGAAGGGAGTTCACATTTTAGATATTAATAATTTTAGGTGGAGACACCATGAACTCCAACACAGAGCCAGACAGTAGAATTTTTGGCAGTATGAGATGTCATTGGTAAGGGAGACTTTTCCTAAGAATACCAAGCCTTGTGTATACATCATGATGAGACCTTATCCCACTTATTCAGGAGGTGAGCCTTAATATGGTGTCTAGAGGCTGATAAATAAGCTATCTGCTGAGGACATGAAAGGTCAGGGAAGTTTTACGTTTTGGGGAGAGAAATAAGGGAATCAGCATGTTTGAGGAAAAGTTAGGACATTTAAGAAACAAGTACAAACAGAAAATAACTATATGAAAAAAATGTTCAACATCACTGGTCATGCAAAATGTTATTAAAACAATGGTGAGATTCCATCTAACTCCTGAAAGAATAGCTATTATCAAGGAATCAACAAATGCTGGTGAGGGTGTGGGGAAAAAGGAACCTTTCTGCATGGTTAGTGGGAGTGTAAATTCGTACAACAAATATAGAAATCAGTATGGAAATTCCTCAAAAAATTAAAATTAGGGGTTATATTTGACTCCACTAGTCCCCTTTAGGTATCTTCCCAAAAGAGTTAAAAGCCTTATACCACAAGGATATATGCACACCCCCACCTTTTTTTTTTTTTTTAACTTGGGACCTTGCACTTTCAAGGCAGGTGGCAGAACCACTGAGCTAAATCCCCAGCCCTGCACATCCGTGTTTATAGCAGCACAATTTATAACAGATAAATCTTAGAAAAAACCCAAGTGAATGGATAAAGAAAATGTGGTATTTATATGTAGTGGAGGTTACTCTGCCATAAAGAAGCATGAACTTAGACATATTTAGAGAAATGGTTGCACCTTGAGGCCATAATTTTAGGTGAAATAAATCAGACACACAAATTTAAATATTATATTGTTCCTCTTGTGTGAGAATCCCAAAGGGTAAACAAGGACCAAAATGGAGAACAGACATTGGAAATTAGGAAAAACTTGCTCAAATGGGAAGGGAACAAGAGAGGGAGGAAAAGGAAGAGAAGGAAGGGAAAAGGATAAAAAAGAGAATGGAAGGAAAAAATGCAAACAGAGCTCTGTAAATGGGAGAGGAAGGATTGAAGGGAGAGGAATGGGGAAACAAAGAAGAATTAAGATATGTACAGGTACAAATTCTCTTTGATAAATGTGATCATTATGTATGGCAAGCATGTACTAATAAAAAAGAAACTGTGCAGAACATGGGTATTTTCAGTCACCCATGGAACCTGTATCTGCTAATATTTCCCTGCACCTGGCTCTGATGCAGAACAGACCAATATAAGGTTACCCAAAGAGAGACAGGTATCACGGAGCTGGACGTGATTTACATGCCAATGAGATCGCAGTTATTCTCATTTCAAATTCTGGGGTACTGGGGCCATGCAGATGGCTGGGCTTTTGCATAAATCCAGAGAGAGGGGTTACAGAGTCTCTAGTGCCAACTGGGTGATTTGTCTGGAGATTCTGTTTTCCCTGTGGGTGTGGCCCAGTGCCTTGGAGTAGGAGCTAATCTGGACAGGTCCTTTCCCCTCCCACATTGTTCTTTATGGTCGTGTCTTCTCTGGGGCCACTGGCTGCTGTGTTACAGAATGATTTCATGGTTGCCGTGCTGGGTAGGGAGTGATTACCATGTGGGACTCTGCCTGCAGCCGACATGATTGTGGCCTGCCTTGCCAATTCCCAGCTCTGCCTGCATGGGATAAGCATCCTGAACAACTTCCTGAACTTCTTTACTTTTTACTACAAAGCTAACTGTCTTGGCACTCTCTGGGACTTTGTCAACACTCTCACTTTCTGGCTTACTGCCTGGCTTTCTGTCTTCTACTGTGTGACAATCCCCACCTTTTCCCACCCAGTCTTCCTCTGGCTAAAGTAGATTTCTCAGGCAGTGCCTAGGCTTCTTCTGAGATCCTTGCTCTTCAGTGGCCTGTCAGTCATTTCGTCACCCACAGGGAATACAGTAGCCATTCAGACAATCATCTCCAAGAGTTCCCATGGAAACCACACCCCTTCTCAGAGCATTATGCATTTCTGTCAGTGGTACTTTTTCCGGCATTCAGCGGTTATGTGCTTCACTCCCATTCTTCTGTTCCCGGTGTCCAACATCTTGCTCATGTTCTCCCTGTACCAGCATGTGGAGCAGATGCGGGGCTGCATGCCTGGGCCTCATGATCCCAGCACCGAGGCTTACACCATGGCTCTGAAGTCACTCACTTTCCTCTTTATCTTCTATATACTGCATGTCCTGTCCCTGATCATTCTGTGATGCGACTCGTAGCCATCTGGAGTTACTGGTACTGGGTCAAGGAAATGGCAGCTTTTGGAAACCTCTTCTTGCAGTCAATTGTCCTGAGGTTAAGAATCACCAAGCTTAGAAAGGTCTTAAAGATGAGATTTTAGGACCTATGTGCTGCCTGTTTATAAGAATTTGAAGGCCCCGGGCAAAGGGTGGTTCCACTTTTAAGTGATCAGCATCGATAACCAGAACTGTGATAACTAATCTCATGCATAGCAAGAATTGTTAAGGTTTGGGTGCTTTCTCTCTTTTCATTTCTTTCTTTTTTTTCCCCTCCACTTCTTCCATGACCCACAAACTCTTTTTCCATCTCTCTGTGTTCCTATTGTCCTCTGCACTGCTGCTAGTCTCTGGTCTGTGTCTCACATTTCCTTGGCCCCATCTCCTCGCAGGCCTCTCTGATTCGATACTCAAGCAACCCTAATAATATTCTTCAAATATCAGTTCGATGTGGACCTGTAACCATCATCAATTGTCTCTCGGGAAGCTAAGGTTGGTGCTTATCAGTGGCACAGATTCCCCAGTGCCTCTCCTCACTTACCACCCTGGTCCAAACTCAGTCTCTGAGCAGACCAGTCCCTTCCATCTTCCTGCAAAGTCCTTCCCTCCCACCTTTGTTCTTTGGACCACCAAAAAGAACTACAACTTCTCTATTCTCCCTCCCTCCCTTCTGCCTTCCTTCCTCCTTTCCTTCCTTCTTTCCTTTCTCTGCCCATCTTTGCCACTTTTGTGCCCTGTTTAAGACTGATTCCACCCATGGAGGTTTTTCAGTTTGGTCCCAAGGAAGGTTGAGTCCACATGAGAGTTTTGTTCCACTGAGATCTCATCCATGACTTCACATGCTTCCCACATGCTGAGTTAAAAGGAGTTGTCTGCTGTGGAAGTGTTTTTAGGTTTAGGCTTACAGAAGGTAGACAGAACACAAAGGAGATTCCCCACATTCTGAATGTTGATTTCCTACCCTTCCAGTGTGCATACCCATGAAGTGGCAGCTGGTTGCTCTTCACCAGGATGGTGGTTTCCACACTGGAGCTTGTGCAGGATGAACCACTGGCATTAGGAAGAAAAACATGGCAACTTTAATTTCCATTTGGTTTAATATTCAGCTTCCTATTTCTGTGTGTATTTTATCTGTATAGAATGTATCAGTAACATAGTACATTCCTATACTATAATTAAATAAATATGTATATGCCAGTAACTTAATCAGCTTAGGCTGCTGAATCTTATAGACTAAGAGACTTATTTATTTATTCCTCACAGTTTAGAGCCTGAATCTCAGGGTGGCGGCACTATTAGCTTCTGGTGAAGGACCTATTTCCTTCTGTTAGAAGACAAATATCTTCTTGCTGTGCCCATGTATGGCAAAGAGATATATGTTTTGGGTTTCTTCTTATAAGGGCATTAATCCCACTCGTGAAGGCTCCACTCTACTTTTTTAAAAAAATTATTTTTGAGACAGAGTCTCACTATGTAGGTGGAGACAGACCTGGAACTCACTATGTAGCCCAGGCTGGTCTAGAATTCACAGCGATCCTCCTGCCTCAGCCTCTCAAGTGCTGGGATTATAGGCATGTGCCACCATGCCCCGGCTTTCTTTTGAGCTAGTTACCTCGCCAAGGCCTCATTCTCCAAATACTGTGTCCATGAATTAAGGCTTCAACATAATGGACTTTTGGAGAACATGATTATTCAGACCATAGAGTTTACAATAAGAAAGTAAAATAAAGGTAGATAATAGGAAGTAGGGAGATAGATTTTTCTTGAAGGGGAAGAGGATGAGGAAATGGAAGGAGGAGGAAGTAGGGGATGGTAAAGGGATGAAAAGGGGAATTGAGATGTGTTATATGCATGTATCAACTCCACACAAGGAATGTAAATATTACGTATTGCAAACATGTACACAAAAGGGAAGGAGATCAGGAGATGGAAGGAGTGGAAAGGGAGGGAAGGGAAAGGGGATACAAAAGAAATTAAGATGCATGATGAATTGATGTAACAATCTCCCATAAAAATATATACATTTTTTACTACAAAAATGTACTAACAAAAAAAAATTCCAAAAAAAAAAAAAAAAAAAAAAGTACGGAGGCCAATAGTCAAAAGGGATTGAGAAAAAGACCAGATACGGTCAAATGAGGTTTAATATGTAACAGGACAGAGCAGAGAGTGCAGTGAATTTCAAATAAATGATTGCATTTATGTTTTAATAGTAGCTTGAGTCCAAGCTAGAGCAAGAGGAGAAAGGAATGACTAGCGATGAGATAACAAGATAATGAGGTTTTTTTTCTTGGAAAGAGAAAAGTGAAGCTTTATTAATTTTTCAGACATTTTCAGTCACAGAACTTTATTTTTTAAACCAACTGTAAGTATCCAATGATTAAAGTTCAAAAACAAAAACAAAATAAAAGTGGATCCTAGACACCCATAGCTGGCTCTATCCTGTTCATTCTAGTAGCTGAAGAGGAATTCTACTGAATGTTAAACAAAGTGTGACTCTGGACTCAAGAAAGGGCCTTGTTATGGTGTTGGCCAGCCTTGAAGAAGCTGCCTGTGGCTTTCCCATTTAATGAGGGTCTGGTCTTAATTCTCAATGCATTCCTTTTCCTAAAGGAAAAAACTAGTAAAAAAATATTTATAGGAATGGTACATCATCTAGTAATCCTTACTATCATCTTAGAAAGTCTTATGAAATAAAAATGTGGACTATCTACCGGTGTAGTTCCTCTGAATAAATTATTGAAGGATGAATACCTTAAACTTTTTCTCCACTTGTTACTCTCCTGTCTCAGAAACCAAGAAAACAGCCACTGGTTACTAGTTTGATGACTAGTTCAAACAGGACTAGCAGGAAAGCTAACCCCTATGGCATATGACACAAGCACTTATTCATCCTTCAGTATTATCTGCACCAAGATAAATTTACACAAATTCTATTGCCTAGCCTTGGAAATATCTGAAAAATCAGGAGAAAAAGAGAGAAATCAGCACCCGTAACACAATTCATCTCGTCCTAGCCACCATGTAGGAAAAACTTTATTTTTTGACTTGTTTCACTTTTTCTTGGTCATCCACTTTCTTAATGGCTATCTGGATGGCCTCTTGCCCTGCCCCCAGGAACTGGTGAGACCCAGCACCAGGCAGATTCCACTCCTGATAAGAAGCACAGAGGACAGAGAGGAGAGGCAGGAGAGAGAGAGAGAGAGAGAGAGAGAGAGAGAGAGAGAGAGAGAGAGAGAGATCTGTGTCCATACTTAATTTTATAGACCCCCAGGGCCTATGAATTGTCCAATGTAGAGAACCCTTCTTATCATCATTATCAATACAAAGATTTTTATGTTTGCAGCACCACGAATGAGTTGATGGCTTTTTACAGAGGGTGACACTAAACAAGTGGGACAGACTCTTGTTGCTTGATTCTCAAGCCATCTATGGGTTCAATGGAGGCAGTGAAGGCAGAAGCATTCGGGTCTAAGCTCCACTGCTCCTCCCCAGCTAGGAAGCATTTAGAAGCCAGGCTGTCTGGCCCTGGGCAGAGCTGCAACACTGTGTTGAAGGTCTTTGGGTGGCAGCATGGGGTGCTACTCATGACCCAACATGTTTGTTCAACCCTTTGAGTTACCTTAAGTCTATTTGGCTTGTATCAGGGCTTCTTCATCTGTGGATGTTCTGAATCTCCTTTCCTGAACTCTGGCTCATAACTACCAAAAATGCTTGGTGGCTCCATCTTGACTCTACAGATATGTTCAGTATCTCCACCTACAAAGATAAAATCCAGTCTCTTATTCTAACTGTCTAGGAATTCTGTGATCTTTCTTCAGCCTACATTTTCTGCCCAATATATAACCAGTCCCTTAGGTGAATCCTCTGAGGTACCCAAGCTTACATATCTAACCATTCTTGACATAATCACATTTCCATCCATTTTACTGATGCTTTGTCCCCTTCCAACACCAAAACATCATCTTTCTTATTCTGCACTGTTGAAGCTTCTGCTGCCACTGAATTATTCTAAGAACTCTTGAGATGGGAAAGAATGATACATAATGTTTAAAATCACAGCATATGAGTCACTTTAAAAAAAAAGTATTTCTCTCTCTCTCTTTTTTTTTTTTGGTACCGGCGATCAAACATGGGACCTTGTGCTTGCAAGGCAGGCAATGGAACCACTGAGCTAAATCCCCAGCCCTAAAAAGTATTTCTATAGAGTACTGAGTTGAGAATTTTCCATTTGATTTATTGTGTTTCTATCCTATTACCCTTATGATTTTATATTATAAAAACTACAGCAAATTAAAAATTCTCAAACTTGTCTTCTTCCTAGGAAGATAAATTTAACTATAAGAAAACAAAATGCCACAAGCAACAAATACAAACAGCAGCAAAAAATTACTGTAGAGTACATTACATATTTACACTTCATTGACTGCCTTTTTGAATTAATCCACACATAGCATATGCTCAGGGAGTATTTGTGGTATATGACTAGGCTTGTAATTACATTGGGGGCAGATATTTTGTTCATTCTTATAGCCCAAATATTTTTCATAGAATTATTATACATAGGAGATACTTAAAAATTGATATGAGAATTTAGGGCTAACTACACAGCTTTCTAGTCTTACCAGTCCCTGAAGGTGTAGGATGTACAAGTTTTCCATATTGTGGGTTTCTGGCTGGCAAGACTTTCAGAGTTAGAAGCCTATGATTTGTCTGAGTCCTTCAAGTTCCAAGGTCAGCCAGAGAATCCAGGCCAAGGAAGAGGGCAGTTGGGAACTTTGCTCCCTAGAAATTTTAATTTTCACAAGAAAGCAGAGTGAGTACCGTTGTTCATTTTTTCCCTTTTCCTCAGAAACAGAATGTCCACTATAGCTGGCCTCTGTGTTGGAGAAACAGCTCTACCTGGAAGTGGATGGGGAGCAGAAAGAGATGCTGAATATGCTACATCCTGTTGTCTCTTTGTGGGATACTCTGCATGGACCTGGAAGGGCATGGTGTTGTCCAGGAGATGGGGTACCATAAAAACTCCCTCATTTTCATGTTGCTTGATCCTAGGGCTTTTGCACTGAGTCACACATTCAGCCTTGTCTATTTTTAATTTTTGATGCAGGGTTTTACTAAATTGCTATGCTGCCCAGATTGGGCTTGAACTGTTAATCCTCCTCAGCCTCTGACTGCTGAGATTATAGGTGTGCGCCACCACACCTGGCCAGAATTATTTCTATGCACCTAGATTTATAGTTTCTAAAATTCTCTCATATATTTATTATCACATTTATTTGTGATTTATGTCTTAATAGGTGAGGAAAGAAGAGTTTAGGGGATCAAATGACTACCTGTGAATCATAGCTTTTTTTTTTTTGGCAGTTGCATCTCTTTTTTTTTCAATTTTTTAATTCATTATCAGTACATGTTAGGCATACGATATGATGACATTCACCGTGGGATCTTGTACCTTTGCATGGTGTATCTTGCTTCTTATTTTTTCCTGATTTCCCTGCCCTCCTTCACACCCTCCACCCCTCCCTATTTATAAAGACTTTGTTTCTACTTTTTCCTTTTCTCATATTTATCCCTTTCCCTTCTGTACTTTCTCCTAATCCTCCCATTTCCCCTTTCCTTTTGCACCTTTTCTTCCTATTTTGCATTATCTGTTATACATTTTGATTCTTATTTACACTTTCAGTTTCTCACACCAGATAAACTATTTGGTATTTACACATGTGTGTCCTGTTTATTTTACTTAAGAGCATGGCCTCTCTTAATTGTGACAAGACACAACTTCCTGAGTCCAGCTAACAATGAAGAACATAGGGTGTCAAATATGATACCGGAATCAGTTTGGTTCTTGGTCTTCCTTTGTGATTTTATGTGGGAGCCTTACTCTATAAATTGGGGCCTCATTTCTTTAATCTGTGAAACTATCTGTCATGTCTTCTTGTAATCTAAACTCTGAGATTCCAAGACAATCCCAAGACTCAGGATAGATGCTTTTATATCTCGTAGATAGGTACACGGAGGCACAGAGGGGCTCAGTGCCACACCGAAGAACACATTGTGAGGGCTGGGGTTCACACTGAAGCCTGTCTGGCTCATAGGTCAGGGCTTTTTCTGCCACATCCCATGCATCTTATGGCTATCTCAGTGTGGGCTTCTCTGTGGGATCCCACTTTAAAAGTCACTATTATAAAATACTCTTTACATTTTTGGAAAAAATTTGCTTACTTCATTATATAGAATTGTCTTTTATGTTCTGTTCTTGATGATGGGCCTTCAGGTAATAGAATTGGAGTTAACCTTTTTCAGTAGAGGTTTTGCTCATTTGTCTCTCTGTGTAAGGGGCATTGTCATAGTGCCTACTTCCCAGGGTCGTTGTGAGAATTAAACACTAGAAGAGCACTCAGAACCAATATGTAGAACATAATCATTCCCTGCTGCCTTCGTGGATATGAGCTTTAACCTCACTGGAAAGTATGGATTTCATTTCTGAGTTGCTCCAGGTGTGTGGCCCTGTCTTAGGTATCAGCTTAGAGAAGTAGAACCTCCTATGTAAGGGACACCACATGAAGAGCATGATATGTTATCCACACCAGTGTTGACAATGGGCAGGGAATAGGCAGGAGAGCAGGCAAATGCACAGGCAGGTGGGGGGCTTTGGAAACTTAGCCTGGACAATATTTGCATCTATCCTGAAGAGAGGAAACCTTCTCTCCCCTCTCAGAGAGCCAACATTGTCTACTCGGGCTTAGCACTGTACTTGGGGCCACTGAAGGGACAAAATCATAAAGGACCCTCCAGAGAAGCCCAACAGAAATGGTTCTTGACAACTTGAGATCCATCTTGTGCATGACAGAAATGAGTGGAGATCACATGGCTTCAGGAGACTCGGTGATTGACAAGGAAGTTCTCATCCTCATTATCATTTTATTCCTTTTGTGCCTGGTGGCTGTGATGGGCAATGGCTTTATCGTTGCAGCACTGGGCATGAAGTGGTTGCTGCGGAGAACACTGTCACCTTATAATAAGTTATTGGTCAGCCTAGGGGCCTATCGCTTCTGTCTTCAGTGGGTGGTGATAGGTAAGAGTATTTATAATGTCCTGCATCCAACAGCTCACCCGTATGACCCCATAATGCAGTTCCTAAGCTTCCTTTGGGATTTCTTGAACTCTGCCACCTTTTGGTCCTGCACTTGGCTTGGTTTCTTTTATTGTATAAAAATTGCAAACTTCACCAACTCTGTCTTCTTCTGGCTAAAGTGCAAGGTGTCTGGGTGGGTACCATGGTTGCTGCTTAGCTGTGTGGGCTTCTCTGGCTTGAACAGCATCCTATTTTTCATAGGCAATCGGATACTATATCAGAACCATCTAAGGAACAATTGTCAATATTGGAATGTCACTGGGAGCAGCATGAGGTCATTCGAAATATTCTACATTTTATCTCTAAAACTGATTACTTTTTCAATCCCTGTTGTACTCTTTCTCATTTTCATGGCTCTTCTCCTCATTTCCCTGGGAAGACACATGAAGAAGACCTTGTTGAGCCTCTCAGGATTTCAAGACCCCCCTATTCAGGCCCACATCAGAGCTCTTGTGGTTATTATCTCTTTTGTTGCCCTCTTGACTTCCTGTTTTCTGGCCCTGGTGCTTAGTTCTGGGACTAGATTTCCACTTCAGGAGGCTAAGCACTGGGTGTGGCAGGTGGCATCGCATCTATGCATAGCAGTCCACTCCACCCTTCTGGTCTACAGCAACCCCAAGTTGAGGGCCATGTTGGACCGAGGCTGCTCTTCAAGGTGTGGGGCATGCTGAGCTGCAGCTGATGAAAATCCTCCATGCCAATGGTGCAGCAAGACAGAACTTCTTGCTTTGCCACATGCAATGGTTCTTCTCCCTCTTTGTTTGCTACATGTAGAGACTATAAGAATAATTTCAGCAGAATGAGATTCAAGGTAATGACTGTGGTCCTGAAATGCGAACTGGTGTCACTGATATTTGCCATGTTCCCCGTGGGACTTGCTATGTTTAAGGCACTGGGCAACTTCCAGTTTTCCTGTATTTGACCCCTTGGTGTGTAAAACTGTCCTGGGAATTGGCTGCAAGGATCTGGACACATCATACAATATTTTGGGTGCTGGTTAGACCGGAGAAAGTTTTGGAGCTTCCGTTTTCCTCTGGCTGTGACTTGTGGATTACCTTTCCTTTTTCACTGCTTCACAGTGTTCCCAACAGCTGCTGGGGTGAAAATCTTTCTCCCACTGATTTCATGAGTTCCTGGTGTCTGAGTTCCCCACAGAGAGCATGGTGTAATGTGTGCACGCAGGCTACAGGATGTGCAATCTTGCATGCGTATGTCCTCAGGTGACCTTCTGAGGCCCATTCTTGAGAGCCAGGGAATCTAGCATTTATATATTTTTGATGTTCTCTGCACTGGCCTAGTTTATTAGTCTGCTCTATAACTGTTAAAGTTTGTGGGTTCAGATGAAACTTCTTGGTTGATGTGGATAAATTCATCTGCCTTTATCTGAATCTAAAGATTTAAGAATAAAAAATCTGGTTCAGTAAATAGAGTGTAGACTGCTTTTCTGCTTTTCACAGATCTTCTTAAGCCTTCCTGAAGCTGTTATCCCTTGAACCATTCAAACTGAGGACCTCAACTTCCCTCTCATCTCTTTAACGCCCCTCAGCCATGGTTCCTATTTGTCACCACTCCTGTTACCCTCTGTAGCAGAGGGCAGACTCTTGCTTTCAGCTTTCGAGGTTCAACTCTGTGCTCCCAGCCCACTCTCTCCCATCTCCATCTCCTTTCTGTCCTTGCAGCTCAGCTCCTCCTCTGCACACAGCTTCATTCTTTCCCTTGTGATTGCCCTTCCCTTCTTCAACAAATGTTCCTCTAAGATTTTTTCTTGAAAAAAAAAAAGATCCCTTGTCTGACTTCTACCTCAGAGGCCCACGCACGCCTGCATCCCTTGCAGAGTCCTCCTGTGGCTCCCGCTCCCTGTCATCCTCCTCTGTGCTGCCTTCTGCCAAAATGTGTTTCTACATAGATACGTGGGATTTTGCAGTCATTAAATGTGATTATCACCGACTGCCTGCTCCGGTATCTTTCAGATATTTGCCCCTCTTGCTGAAAAATGTCTTAAAAACAATTAAAATGTACATTTTACAAAAGATCTGTTTAATTTATGCAGGAGATTTTTATAAAAGGACTACACATATCACCATTCATTGCCTGTTCCCATGTCACCCTGAAGGTCATTCTTCTTTTGGCCTCGGTGACTCTGCCCTGGGTCCTCCTCCTGCTCTGGCCACTCTTTGTGCTTCTCTCACTACTTATTCACTCTCCTGAGCCTCTGTTCTTTCCATAGCCATCCTCTTCTTCCTTTGAGATTATATCCAATCCTATTCCTGTGCTTTTGTCTACTCACATAGTTTCAATAATTTCCTCCAAGTAAATAATCAGCGAAATCCTAGACCTTCCTCTAAACTCTAAACCTATGTTTTGTTCCATTTACTTGACATTATTAATCTGATCTCTTAGCAAGCTCAGCACTTATTTCATTTCCTCTTCCTCCTGCTCTTTTGCTTCCTTCTTCTCTTTTACTTCCTCTTCCTTTCTCTTCTCTTGTGTCCCTATTGGCCCCCTCCACTATTAGTTTGAACCTATTTTTCTATTACTTATATGAAATAAAGCAGGCTTATGAGAACTGAGTTAATTTTTGCTCTCTACTGTCTGTTGAGTCCTGGTTAATACTCCACAATCTGCTCCATTATCTGTCCCTAATGTAATGATACTGAGAGGAACCCGACCTCTAAGAAGTGGGATGTAGTGGAAGGTGATTAGGTCCTGGGGGTGAAAAGATTCTTTGGAATCTTGGAAAAGATCAATGCAATTCTCACAGGACTGGGTTAGCTTTTGTAAGAGTAGGTTGTCACAAAATGAGGCTTCCCCAAGTGCTGGGCACCTTCTGCACGTGGCCATTTCTGCACGTGGGTCCTTGCCAGACATGGTGCCCTGATGCTTGGATTTTCCAGTCACCAGATTTGCAAGATAAGTAAACTCTTTGTAAATGCCAGGCCTTAGTTATTTTGTAAGAGTAACACAAAATGGACCAAGACAATGACCATTACTAGGTTAAACTCCTGAAGGTATGTCTCATCATTTCTATTGTACTCTAATCACCTTTTAGTGCCAATTTAATGAAAAACTGGCTCCTAGACTTGGCATCCAAAGACTTCTACAATCTGATTAAAGTTTTATCTTTCCCTGTCTCCATTCTAATGCAATTCTATGTTTCACTGAATTTGGATTTTCTTAATATGAGCATGCCTGGAGTTTTTCTCACATTCTGAAAAATGTTCTCTTATCCTTAGATGTACCTGTCAAAATCTGATTTATCTTTTTTCCCCCCTACATTTAACTTTTAAAGGTTAATTCACATGGTCTCTCTTCAGTGTAGCTTTTTTGGAATGATCCCTAACTTTACTCTTTTGCATGTTTAAGGACACATATGTTGAGGTTCCCCAGCCGTGACCTGAATCTTGCCTTGTGGTGCTGTTATTTGCAAAACGTGCCCTCTCCTCCCTAGGAGATGTTTAATTTCCCAACAGTATGGGCTGACTCATACTCTTCCACAAATCCTCTGCAGCACGTACAAGTACTTGCTAAACTGAAAAGACTGACTGTTGCACCTAGAATCCAGCTGTAAGCATGTAGACCTGTGTCTGTATATTCATCTCTTGGATGCCCACTCTATTTTTAATACCTTCACTGTGTGGTCAGCTTTCTTCTTCTTCCTGTTCTTCCTGTTCTTCCTGTTCTTCCTCTTCCTCTTCCTCTTCCTCTTCCTCTTCCTCTTTCTCTTT
>NW_022900928.1:94136103-94137109 GCF_012274545.1 Fukomys damarensis | reverse complement strand
CTTCTTCTTCTTCTTCTTCTTCTTCTTCTTCTTCTTCTTCTTCTTCTTCTTCTTCTTCTTCTTCTTCTTCTTCTTCTTCTTCTTCTTCTTCTTCTTTCTTCTTCTTCTTCTTTCTTCTTCTTCTTCCTCTTCTCCTTCTCCTTCTGTACTGGGGATCAAACTCAGGACCTTGCATTTGAGAAGCAGGCAGTGGCACAATTGAGCTAAATCCCCAACCCAGCTTACTTCTTTTGTTTTTGTTTTTGTTTGTTTTTGGTACTGGGAATTGAACTCAGGACCGGCTTATAAGGCAGTCACAGTGCCACTGAGCTAAATCCTCAGCCCCTAGCTTACTTCTTGGAAGTCAAACATTCATTCATTTTCTATTTGATTTTTGTACAATATAGAAATAATAAATATAGGAATGAGAATGAGTGCCCAGTGTTGTGATGTCTTTGGCTTCTTTCTTTTTTTTTTTTGCATTGGACTGTTGCTAAGCAACTGGGAGCAGCATGCAATTAGGTCCTTTCAGCAGTCTACAAGGGAGGCCAGCTCTTTTTGTTTGACCCAGTCCCCTTTTCTACTTTTTTTATTTTTTATTTTTATTGAGTTTATTGGTACAATCTAGGTCTACAATACACCAGTCCCCTTTTCTGAAGCTCCTTACTTCAGCTACTCTTTGTTTCTTCTTGTCTTTACGTCATTAGCCCATGAGAAAGAACATCTTCCAGAATCTGAATAAATTCCACACAGGGACAAGTTCCCTTGGAGCTTGAACATACAGGAAAAATAAAAAAGAAGTTTTGTTGTATTTAAAAAATACCTGGTAACTCTTTATTATCACTAACTTTGCCAGAGCCAACTTTATCACATATTATATTGATATTAATAAGTTTATTTAACAAATATTTCTTTGTCTGAAGCATGGAAAAAAGACATTGATTAACTTACACTTGATTTTAGCCATAAGGCCGAGAAACAAGGACACTGATTAACTTAGATCTTCTTCTTCTTTTTTTTTTTTTTT
>NW_022900928.1:94126653-94136048 GCF_012274545.1 Fukomys damarensis | reverse complement strand
TAGCACAGGCTGGTCTTGAACTCACAGCAATCCTCCTGCCTCAGCCTCCAGAGTGCTGGGATTACAGGTGTGCACCACCACGCCTGGCTCACTTAGATCTTCTATATGTGCTTTTTTTTTTTTTTTTTTTAAGGCATGGTTTCACTATATAGTTCAGCTGGCCCTGAGATGTAGCCCAGGCTGGCCATGAATTTGTAGTAATCCTCCTGCCTCAGCCTCTTGAGTGCTGGGTTTATAGGTCTGCTCCACCATGCCTGGGCTCATATGTTTAATTCTTGAAACATTACAATTTAGGTTTAAGGAGGTCATGGCTAATAGTAATAGGACTGAAATAATTTAGTGCTATAGTGTTTAAAACCATGTGGCATTTATGTCAATAATAAGATAATGAAGGGGTGAATAAGGTACAACAACAATAAAAAAGTCTACATAATAGCTACATGAAGGTATATAGATAGGTAAGCCATACTCTAACTAGAAAAACAAAAATGAAATTAAAGCCAAACTTTTATCATAAATTCCAGATAGATGATCTTTAATATTTTTGTGTGTGTGGTACTATGCATGCCAAACAAGTGCTTTCTCTACCACTGAGCTATACCACCAGCCTAGCTAATGTTCAATTTAAACATTTTTTAGCTTTATAGAGCCTTTTTAATTTTTTTAAGAAAAGTTGCCACTATGCTTTATCCCACAAAATACACTCTTTGAATTAAAATACTTTCTACCCCCACCCCACCTTTTTGGATATCACCATAGGGTGTGTATATACCCTTCAGTTCCCAGAAACAGACCTGCTTCAAAGACCTGTTAGGTCTCCTTACACATGACTAACAAGATGGAATTTTAGTGAAAATAATTGGTAAGTTTTACTTCAGAAAGAATTAGAAACTTTTTAAAAATAAAAGATACCATAAATATAGAGATCACTGAACCCTTTTTAATTTTAGATGATGTGTAACAGTCCCAGAAAATTCTTCTAAATATTTTTAAAAGAAACAAACCTTTGTCTCTAATATGCAGATAACTCCTTCAAACCAGTAAGAAAAGCATAAGCAAAGTAATAGATGATGGCTATATGTTTAAAAATTATATAATTCACATAGAAAGAGATACAGAAAGCCAAGTAAACACATGTAAAGAAACCGACCTTCAGCTCCATTGGGAAAAGTGCAAATTAAAACAACAATAGGCTTTCTGCTATAAGTATAACTATATAAATCATCAGTTTTTACCTTCCTTTCCTGAACATCACTTCAGAGCAACAAGAAAGTTGAAAGAGATTCTGAAAGCTTTATTTTCAGTGAAGCTAAGAGACAGGTAAGTCACTAATGTTACATTCTGCGAAAGCCACTGCAAACAGAGATGGGGTCAGGAGCAGAAGATAAATGCAGTGAAAAGAATGGTGAAGAGAAGTAAAAGAGCAACATGGGGGCAAAATTAAGAAAAACCCAGCAAAACACACTTTCTGCAGAAAAGAAGCTCATTTGAAATAAAATCTGCCACGTACATGGAAGTGAATAGGTTACTATGCTTAAGGGGCCAAAAACATTTACTGACTCTGTTTCTTTGACCAGGAATTCAGCCAGGTCTAGAATGGGTCTGTGGTCTGGGTTTCCTACAAGGGTACAGCCCTCTACTTGTTCAACTGGAAGGGTCTCTGCCTGGGTCACTCACACAGTTGTTCCTCTCTTAGGAGCTGAGGCCTTCTTCTGCTCCTTATCCCATGGACCTCTCCTCAGACCATCTTAGTTCAGCAGAGTCGACAAAGGACAGAGTAACAGAGCGCTGGCAAAATGGAGGTCACAGACTTCAATTTATATTATTTAGTTTGGTGCTGGAGGTGAAAAACAGGTCCTGGCACATGATAAGCAAGACTTTTACAATCCTGTCAGTGATGTTCCATCATCATTGCTCATGTGTGGCAACTGATAGTGATGTGTTTTAAAGAAACAGAGCGAAATGTGGTGGCACACACCTGTAATCCCAGCACTTGGGAGGCTGGAGCAGGAGGATTGCCTCTTGCTTGAGGCCAGCCTGGGCTACACAGTGAGACCCTGTCTCAGAAAGCAAAAACAAACCACAAAAATACGCCACAGGATTATGTAAAATTATGATTATAAGTACTAGAAGAGAAATACACACTCTCCTTATAATTAATAGAAATGCAAACAAGAATTAAGGCTGAAACAGTATAGTAAAAACCCTAAAAATATTCCACCAACCTTGAAAACCAAAACGCAAAACAATGTGTCAGAACTGAGTCCAAATATATTAGACACACAATTAAATGAAATGCGCTTTCACATTTCAGAAAAAAGTGTTAAGATTGGCTCAAAATATAATATACAACTTTATGACATGAATGAATTACAAATGAAACCCAGTGCTACAGAAAGTTTGATAATAAAAGAAAGAAAAACAATATACTGGGTAAATGTAAACAAAATAATTTATGCCTGAAATTATTAAACAAGTTAATGAGATGTTTTTGATATTGAAGTACAAAAGGAAAATTGAAACAGATTAGTATGAATATCAACATGCTAAATAGCATAGCAGGTATAATTATAAAACAGAAGTTACAGAAAATATAAGAACATTTAAGAAAAAAGATAGAAGTAAGACTTTACCTCATCAAGAAGACAAAAAAGTGCATTTAAATAAATTAACTGTTATTGTTAGATGATAATCTCTGACTACAGCCAGAATACCCAACTGCTTTGCTAATATCAATGGAATAGTCAGGAAAACTGAGATAACAAAACTTATATGAAACAGAAAACTAAAATCCAAACTCATCTGTGCACACACAATTGCCAATAAAATACTGAAAAACAAAACTCAGAAGCACACTAAAGATCATATCATTACCAAGTTTAATCTAGGAAATTAAGGATGATTTAATATTAGGAAACTCATTAATATAATTTATCGTAGTCACAAGAGTTAAAGAAAATTCACATAATCCTTCCCAACGAATGCTGAAAAAATTTTAATACTAATTTTTAATAAAATACTTGGTAATATAAATATTCAACAACACAAAAATTTATCGATGAGGGCTGGGGATTTAGCTCAGTGGCCGACACAAGAACAAGGTCCTGAGCTCTATCCTCCATATCAAAGAGAACAAAATAATACATCAATGAAGCCTGATAAAAATATAGTGCATGCTTAAATAAAAATTTAAAAAATTATTACAGTGAAAGAAAACTTACCATTAATTCCTGTCAAAATACTCTCCCTTGCTTCCAACACACTTATCCCACTGTTCTTGCCTCTTTCTGAAGCAGTTCCGGAATCAGTTCAAAATATTTAATGCAATTTCCATCGAATAAACATAGTAGGGTGTGTCTTCATTCACCTTATTTGTTGGGTCTGGCACTGCAAATTCTGGCTCTTCCTCAAAGTCAAAATGACTGCAAAAGGTAAATGTTTTGAGTCCATTCAGGACACTGAGGCAGCCATGACAGCAAAAATATAGACACTTGGGAAAGAGGACTTACGGAACTGCTTCAGGAAGTGGTAAGAATGATGAAATAGGTGTGTTTGAAGTGAGGGCATCTTGAGGAGGTTAATGGTAATGTCTTTTAACCATAATAATTTTGTAAAACTTAAACATTCTCCATATTTTTCAATTACACCAATAAGCAACAGGCTCAAAGGTTGTCCTGGAAACTGCATGTAGCAAAGAAAGACAAAAGAAACTATGAAGGTAGAAAACATTCTATCAAACATTAAAACAGAATATGAGCCTCATTTTTTTTTCTTTCTTTTTTTTTTTTTTGCAGTACTAGAGATTGAACCCAGGGCTGCACTAACACTGAGCTACATCTCCAGCACTTTTTATTTTTTTATTTAAAGGAAACTTTTTTGACTAGGTTCGTGCTATGTAGTTTAGGCTGTCCTCGAACTCACTATGTAGCTCAGTCTGGCCTTGTACTTGTGACTATCCTCCTGCCTCAGCCTCTCAAGAGCTGGAATTACAGGATTACACCACTATGCCTAGCCCATCCTTTTTATTTTTTATTTTTTTATTTTGAGACAGGGCCTCTCTAAACTGCCCAGATTGTCCTTGAACTTGTAGTCCTCCTGAATCAGTCTCTAGAGTAGCCAGGATTACAGGCATGTGCCACCATGCTCAATGAACCTCAGAAATTTTAGTGTGTGTGAATTTATACTCATAGAATAGGTAACCCAAACAGCAGATCATATATAAATGGTAGTGAAGTATAAATTCAACATAGATTAAAGTAATATCTCAAATCTGAAGAAAATTCAGCAACTGATGTTGAGATAGCCATCTGCAAAAATGGCCATACCTCAAAACACAAACCAGGATAAAACTCCAAATGTATGAAATATTTTAACATTAGAAATGAAACATAGTTGGTAGGGAAAAATGGAAGGATGGGCATTCTTTCAAAAACTTGAGGCATAAGCCGGGCATGATGGTGCACGCCTGTAATCCCAGCATTCGGGAGGCCAAAGCAGGAGGATCACTGTGAGTTCGAGACCAGCCTGAGCTGCATAGTAAGTTTTAGGTCAGTGTCAACTGCATAGCGAGAATCTATCTCAAAACAAAAACAAAAACAAAAACAAAAAAACTTTAGGCATAAAAACCATCTTAAACCTTTCAAAAATTGATAGAAGTTAAAAAGTTTTGCTTCACAAATATTTATAAGAAAGTTAAAAGAAAAAACAGGTAAGAAAACACTTACAAACCCTTTTATAATGAAAATTTAATCTTTAATGTATAAACACTAGAAATAGAAAAAAAATCAACAAAACTAAAAAGAGAAAAGGTAAATAACAGGCATATGTGATTCATAGGAAAATAAGTGACTTCTTAAGCAGAAGAAAGATAACTAACTTATAAATAAGAGAACTGCAAATTAAAACTGTACTGAAGTATCATTCTTAAAGTATCCATTTGGCAAAATCTCTGAAGTTTGAATGCATGCTCTTTTGCCAAGCTGTTGGGCAAACAGTGCCAATGTGAATTTAAAACACTACAATAATCTGGAGGGTCATTTGACAATATCAGACTTACTGATGCATGCACCTTTTGATCCACCAATCTTCCCTGGGATTTTGGGGTGTAGCACACCTCCTCATGGGTCACAGTTTGTGCCTCACCCTTGTAGACCTGTTGGGACTTGAGTTGGATTATATGTCCAGAGGCAACAAGAGGGATGGAGGAAGGTCACAGCAGGATCGGCAATGTCTTATAAGGAAATTATTTGAAGTAATTTGCTTCTGGTTCTGCAGAGAGGAAGTGTTCAGCATCAGACGAGGAACAACTGCCTCTCCTGGCAAAGAAGATCTGGCAGAATTTAGAGTTCACATTTCTAGCTCTATTGGACTCTACCCACGTCCCCATCTCAGTTTTCTAAATTCTCTTTCTTTCTGATTAGTACCCTAACTTTTTCAAGAGACTTTCAAAGGTTGTGAATTGATATGGCATTGCAATTCACCCACGCGCATAATAAGTTTGTGACTTGCATCTCAGAAATCTCAGACTAAAATCACTGGTGAGAAGAGATTTAAAAAATGACAGCTGGAGAAGCTTTCTGGTCTTTTACTTGTAACCTCAGCTGAATATTCTAAGCCATACATACATGCTTTCTCTCTGCTATACCCTGCAGTGCACTTACAGTCACCACCCATACCACCTGGAGGCTACTAACAAGAGAGCCCTGAAGTGACCTTTTCAATGCGCAGCTGTGCCACCTACTTTGACATGTTCTTTTGTCAGGGTGTGTTGCTGCTTTCCCAATATGGAATCTGCTGACGCCATTATTTTACACAGTGTGTTTAACACAAGGAATCATGGATTGCGAAGTTAAGAGTGGAAGTACAAGTAGCTTTGCTCACTCTATTCTCTAGAAATTCAGTTGGGGGTTTAATTTGCATTGCCCTCACTATAAGTTAGTTATCCATTCAGCTTAGGTTCTAGAGGCACAGAGGTCTTGGTCCCTGGAGTCAGGAATTCTTACTTACAAAAAGGAATATAAGAAAAGTTGTAGTAACATTACAGCTGCCACCTTGTCATTTTATATTCAAGTCCTAGAAGACCAGGAGGCAAGGAAAAGAGTTGCCATGTTGCAGGAGTAATTGATCATAATCAGTATGTGGAAACAGGGGTTGAGAGGAATAGGTGAAGCACTCCTGTGACTGCTAGGTCGACTCTTGGTGTCTTCATGGCCAGATCACTATAAATGGGGCAAGGACAGCTCACACTACTAAGAGCTTGGCAAACAGGATTAGAGCTCTCGGGGATGAGGGCCTGGCACCCTTCTTAGGAAAGCTATCTAACCAGTATTCAGTGCTAGCTAAGTGTGGAACAAAACTGGAATGAACAATAAAGAGGTTAATGATATGTAATAGTTCTGGTCTTACGCCCAGATGTAGCAATGAAAGGTCTATGTAGTTTGCTTCATTATACCTCTCCTTGTAAATTTCTCTAGATTTCAGCCAACCTCCCTTCTTAGGAAAGCTATCTAACCAGTATTCAGTGCTAGCTAAATGTGGAACAAAACTGGAATCAACAATAAAGAGGTTAATGATATGTAATAGTTCTGGCCTTATGCCCAGATGTAGCAATGAAAGGTCTATGTAGTTTGCTTCATTATACCTCTCCTTGTAAATTTCTCTAGAAATTTCAGCCAACCAGAATTCTGGAGAAGCTATGGACAGATGAAATAAACAATGTGAGCAAAGCAGGAAAATCTCAGAAGTGCAAGAGGTGGGTTACTCTTGGTGTGCCTTCACTTTTCTCATGCTACAGAATTGCTGTGCTCATGGTACCTGCTGCTTTCTGATTCCAAGGATCGGTCTTTGATTGAAGGGAGCCGTTGCACCTAAAGAAGTCTAGGAGATCCCTTTCTTTGTGGATACTCTTGCCTAGTGATGTCTGATCCAGGCTAATAATAGCCCAGCTTCCCTGCTTTGGGTGAGTCTATACCCCATGGGATCAAAGAGATTCTATATTAATTATGAAACCATCACACACATTTTATTTTCCTACCCGTGACTATATCTTTTACTTTCTTATAGTTTTCACCAGAAATCAATTTCTCAAACAATATCTCATGTAAAAATCTCCATTTCAGGATCTGCATCTGAAGAGCAAGATCTAAGTGGTCTTATTTTCAGATTGACTCTCTGATCTATACTTGTATATCTCTCTTTTCACATATCCAAATGGGAGTCTTCTATTTCAAATATATCATAGTCAAAATTGAACTTCCTATATTCTCTGCCCCTCCCTCTGACATGCTCATTGTTCTGTTTTAACAATAACAACTCTGTTCTTTCAGTTGCTCTAGACTAAACTTTTTACCTTCCCTGTCCAATCCCTCTGCAAAATACTAAACCATTTATCTGCAGCATTCATAGATATCATGCTTCTGGGTTTGGATTCATGAGAAGCTAGCTGCTTCTTACCTCAGTCTATTGAAAGTCAGACCTTGACACAAGAGTTTGGAAAATTAGAGTTAGAGGTAGGGTTGTCAGCCTTTCAAATGAACCTGTAACTCTACCACTTATTACCCCGTCTCTGTTGCTACCAGTTCTGACACAAGCCACTCTTATCTCTTGATTGAATTTTTGCAGTGGCCTCTTAACTGGTTTTACAGCTTCTACTCTCCTTTGCCTTTAGTAATTTTCAAGAAAACAGCCAATAGGACCCTTTAAAAATACAAATATTGTCATGTCTTGTCTCTTTCATAATTCTCCATTTGCCTTTACTCCTAGAGAAAAAGCCCAAATTTGCAGAATGTACTAAAATGCCCTCTCAGATTGTGTTTTCTACCTCCTACGTTGCAGGTCATGTGCCGCTGCTCTGTCCCCCTCATGCTTCTTGATGTTCCTGAATGTGCCATGCACGCTGCTTCTCAGAGCCTTGGCTCATGGTGATCTCTGGGCTTGGAACGTTTTTCCCTAGATACTGGCCTGGCTCATACTGGGTTCACTTCTTCCTGATACTGCCATTGCTATCTGTATAAACTGCAATCTTCCATACTCCTGTTCCCCGTACTGCTTTTTCTTAACACCATCATTGTCTAGAGTGCCTTTCTTTTATAGCACTTACTGTTTATTTCCATAACTGCAACACAGAACTCAGGAGGACAGGGATTTGCATTTGTCTTGTTTTCTACTGGCAAATGGCAGGCATTTAATACATATTTGTTGAACATCTGCACAAATTATGTTATTAAATTAATGAGACAACTTTTATTAATGCTAAAGAATCATTCCTTGCCTGAAAGCGTGGCTGCTAGAAGCTGTAGTGTCAATGAGAATTGACATTCTCGTACCTCCAGACACTGAGGTGCTTTTTGCTGGTTCACTGATACGATACCAAGTCCTCACATTACCTGTAGTTGATAGAGAGCAATAACTGATGAATGTTTCTTTTACATTTCAATGAGAATTTGTTGAACATTTAGACATGGAGATCTAGGTGTATAGCTTTCTGCTAAGTGCAAGGTATATACCAAAGTAGAGGATAAAATTTGAGAAATTTACTTTGTAACAGACACCATTTAGAGGAACACAAATGGTTGCTCAAAGTGACTATTAATCAGAAACCAATAGCTCATATTTGACACTGGTCCTGAGAGAATTCTAAAACAAACAGCCCATTGTCTAGTTCCATCAATTTATAATGCTTCGCTGCAAATCTTGCTTATTAGATACTGGATATTTAGAGAGTTTCTGTCCATCTTTGATAATACCTTATTTGGCTTGACACTGTGGAGTGTCCCTGTGGCCTCTTTTGTGAGTTCTGGAATACCCAGATCGTATATCACTGGTTACTCTTGTGTAATTTGTTCAGGTGAAGAGAGGTAATCTTGAGATTAAAGAAAACTGCCTGGACAAGTGGGAAGAGTTGTGAGGGAACTAAACTTTTGAAGTCAGGTCAGAGTTGTAAAACAGAGTGAACCAGGAGGAAGCTTCTGCTGGCTTCTCCTGGGGCTGGCTTCTTCACAAATGTGTAATGAATCTAGGTTTCTGTGGTCTGGGTGACTGGTGTTAATGACATATAAAAACTTTAGAAACTGGGCTTTGGCAGTGAGCAGCTGAATTCATTTTGAACTTCAGTGAGCTGAGCTAACTGACACATCGTTTAACTATAAATAAGACTTGTCCTGGACTATAATGATGGGAACTCAATGCTGGGATGACAGGGGACCATGGCAGGGGGGCAGTTCTTCTGAAGACTTTTATTTTTCTTTCTGTAAATTAAACCATTTTAGGAGCCATTGAATAAACTAAGATAAAATATTTATATAACACTCCACTATACTCGGGGTAATAAATTTTTTTAAATGTGAAATTACTCCTGATAGGTTTTACATTAGAACTAAAGTACATTTTTTTTTTTT
>NW_022900928.1:94118544-94126334 GCF_012274545.1 Fukomys damarensis | reverse complement strand
ACCAGGGATCAAACTCAGGACCTTGTACTTGACTCAGGACCTTGTACTTGCCAGGCAGGTGATGGAACCACTGAGCTAAATTCCCTGTCCAAGAACAATTGTCTTTGAGGGCAAGATGGATTTAATCCTTCTTGAGATCCCATAGTTTTTAAAAATAAAGGATTAAGACTTTTTGAGATTAATGGCTTTTTGTGCTACTAATAAATTCCTCAGGGCACTAGAATTTCGGTCACCACTGAAGGCAAGGCCCATTTAATCCTTCAGGGATCCGATACAAGAAGTCTACAGTTATGTGCTACATAAATACCTTTCAACTGATCGTGAACCACACACGATGATGTTCTCATAAGATTATAATGGATCTGAAAAATTCCTGTTGCCTAGAGAGGTTGTGGCAATGAACTGCTCAGGTGTTTGTTGTGAGGGTGGTGTAAACAAACCTACTGCACTGCCAGCCACACAAAAACATAACAATACAATTATGCACTCTACATAATACTTGATAATGATAATCAATGACTATGTTTATGTATTTGGTATGGCACACTTTTTATTGTCATGTTAGAGTGTAGTCCTACTTATAAAAAAGTTTCTTATAAAATAGTATGCTGTATTATACCAGCAGCAGCCTCAAACATCTGGTGTTTACTGAATCTCTTGATTGCATTAAGGGGCCATGTCTTCAAGTGATCCACCTACACCCTCCCTCTAGGTTTGTATAAATGCATGCTCTGATGGTCACATAATGATGGAATTTCTGAATGACTCATTTCTCAGAATGATCACCAATGTTAAGCAACGTTTGACTTGTCCTGCTTGCTGGGAAGTTTCAAAAGGAGAAGAAAAATAGCTGATTTAGAAGATTTAGAGATTTAGATTTAGAAATAGAATGCATTTAGAGTCTAACTCCTGTGTGCTATAACTTGAAGAACCCATAAAGAAGCTGAGGAAAGCATTGCATTTGTGAAGTTAAAGCCTATGACTTGTAGGTATGTGAAACATAACATATTACTTTATCTGTATAGGAAATATTTTTATTGCATGAATTATTGTGGTTGAGTTTTTACTACTCTTTTTCTTTGTGAAAAATAACCACTGACCTTTAGGCAGTGAGACGAGATTTCAAGGGTCCCAACAAGAAAGACTGCAAACAATTTTGTTTCTGCAACATATGCGCAGACATCCCAATAATGTATGAGGGAGGATCATGGAGATGGTGTTCTGCTTCTTGTCAACAGTCTCAATCCAGATGCAAGTTTTACTGCTTCTGTTATCATAGAATGTATATAAAGACTCACCGATTCAGCCTCCTCAAGTAACTAAATATTGAAAGCATCTGCAGCAAAATATGTGGTGATACTTCCTTTGTGCCACTCTGCGGGGGATGTAGAGGCCAAAGGAAGTACAGTCCTTGTCCACCGAAAGAACAACATTGCTCACCAGAAGAGGAAGGGAAACATCTGACGTTGAAGTCTGTGTTTAAGTGATGCAGATCTTAGACCGCATTCAGCAAACATTCTTTGAATAAATTCTTTTGAGAATCAGAAAATGAATGCCAATGAACACAGGGTGAGGAAGGATCAAAGAGCCATGGTTAATTAAACTACTTGCAGGTGCTCATAAGGGAAATTTTATAAAGTCTTAACCATTAAAAAAACAAATAAACAAAACCTAGAGTAGGGAAAGAGAGAGATGCTGCAGAGTGCGTTGGCTGTAAGGAACGTATCGACCTTCAGAATGGGAAGCCCCTCAGCAGTTGCATTGCAGAACATCATTTTGGGACCTCAGAATTTCCTGAGGCAGAGTGGGGCCCCCCAGAAGTTGCAGGTAGATACATACAGTGCTTGTCATGAGTCATGCCCTCTTCTGACAAGGCACTGACAGGAAGTTCTGATTCTCTCATATCAAGAAGGATCTGAAAATGACAGAGTTTGAGGCAACCAGTCCTAGTAGTGAAATCAACAACCTATTCTTTTCAGTAAAACAAAATGAAACTTTGAGATGCTTTCCATATTTTTTTGTGTGTGCCGGAGATCGAACTGCTTGTGGGGCAGAACCACTGAGCTAAATCCCAGCCCTCCTCTGCTTTCTTATGCTATTGATTAGCATATCCTTGCCTATTTTAGTCCAGACACTGTTTAGTTGTTACAACTGTGCATCCAATCTGGAAAACGAACTGACTTTCTAGGGAGGACTGTGACCCTGGCCTGTGCCCTCCATCCTGGTCATAGTGTTGGTGCATCTTGGTCTTGCACTTGTTTTTGATGTCACACTCTAAGGTAAGCATCTTCTCCATCCTAGTTTCTTCTGACCAGCTGATCCTGTTGTTAATCAGCTGTAATCCTGCCCTCAGAGGTAAAATTAACAACAACAACAAAAAAAAAATCAAAGGAGCTTTCTTTCCTTTTTTTTTAAACTTGAATTTTATGAAGTTTCCATGAATGTATGAATCTCATGGGATCAGAATCTGCATGGCATAGGCCAATCAAGTGTAGCTAATCACAGCCAGATGTCCTCCCAGTCACCAATTCCCAAGGCACAAGAGAGAATCAACCTTGTTAGCATGCTACACCCAGCCTTCTCCTGAAGACATCCTTCTCATAGGCTAGCACAGATTCAGGAGGGGGAGAACATCAGGTTCTGATTTTGACCTTTATCTCAGAACTTTAGATATTTGCAAGGCACAAAACTAGTCCTTAGAGGAACTGAGTCAAATGACAAAGGGTTCATGGTGAGCATGTTACAATATCTTAACATCATAACCTAAGTTTAAAAGCTAATTCTTTCTGTCCCCTATTTATGTTACAACTTTCAGAAGAGCATTGGCTTCACGGTGCTGCAGTCGTCATATCTGCAGGGTGGGAGTGGTTTCCAGGCCGCAGGCTGTGATGATGGTGATGAGATGGCAGTGCTTGTAATGGACAGTGTGACTGTGGGGAGGGCTCAGGCAGATGTGCTGAAAGCTTTCACTATATCAGTTAGTAGATAGGGTTGTCAGGAGCAAGGCAGCAATTAAGCCTTTAGAAAATTAGTACACAGCTCTGTATATTGACAGGACCTTGAATATGGTGATGCTCTATTCATCAATATTGGTCTCAAATCAAAGGTTCTTACAGGTTAATATGGAGACAGCATTACTTACTGCTCTTAAATATTTCTGTCTTCATCCGTTCCTGCTGCTATAACAAAATGTCTGATGCTGGGTAATTTATAAGTCACTGACATGTGCTATGCAATTCTGAAGGCTGGGAAGTTCAAGCTTATGGCGCTGGTAGGGCTCCTTGTCTGGTGAGAATCTATTTTTCCATCATGTGGCGGAAGAGACAAAAGAGATGGCAAAGAGACAAAGGCACCGGGGCTCCCTCATCCTCACTCACGAAGACTCATCCAGACCTCAAAACTTAATCATGTCCCAAAACATTAACACATTTCAACAGGTGAACTGGGGAGGGCAGATTTAGAGTACAGAAATATCATAATTTATCTATTTTAAAACTTTGGTGTTCTCTTTTGGTAATATGTGATTATTGCAGAAAAAGCAGAAAACAGAACATTATAAAGATCTCTTGTTACCCAGAGATGATCACAGTCAACATTCATTATTCCTTTCAGACATTTTTTCACCTTAAATTGTACTTACAGATATGCATCCCACAAAAGTGTATAATACATCAAACATATAAACATGATTTTATGGAATTAGAAAAATATTTATATTCTTCGCCAGGTACGGTGGCACACACCTATGATCCCAGCACTTGAGAGGCTGAGGCAGGAGGATTATCTCAAATTCAAGGCCAGCCTGGACTACATAGAGAGACCCTGTCTCAAAAATAAACAAACAAACAAATAAACAAAATGTCAAATAAAATAAAATATAAAAATGTTGACTACTCTTTTTATCTGCAGTGACATGTACAAGAAGGCCCTTCCATAAGTATGGATAGAGACTTTGAAATAAAAAAAAAATGAAAAAGCATAAAAATCTCAAATGATAAATAAGAAGCAAGAGAATCCTTACTATTTTGCATGAGAAATTATTTGTTTTTAATAATGGCAGAGTTTTAGGATCTTCAGATAGAGGGTATGGAATCTGAAAAAACCGTAATATGTAAGAGTAAAAATATTTGATTAAAATTTAGTTACTAAGAGGAAACATCATACATGAAATGTTTTGCAGCAATTTTATTTTATTGGTACCTGAGATCAAACTCAGGATCTTGTGCTTGTGAAGCAGGTGGCAACACCAGTGAGCTAAATCCCAGCCCTTTTACAGCAATTGTAAATGAAGCCAGTGTGAAGTAAACTTGTGTTCTTTCAAAATTATTCACTCAGTGTTGTTCTCCCTTCTTGGAGCCCAGCAGCTCTATCTGGAGAGGGACAGACAGACAGACAGACAGACACACAGGGATGGTAAATTGGATTGCACTGACATGTAAAGGGCAGAACATAGGATATAGAGTGAAAATGTCTAACTCTACTTAGAAAACCTTCCCTCTTACTGAGCTTAGAGAAGTCACTTAAATTCTTTAAACATGAATTTTCTTCATAATTCCTATCTCTTTGTGTGTGAGAATAAGATGAAGCAAAGTGCATAGTATAGTGCTTGATAGACAATATACACACTTTATAAATGTTAGTAGAAGCTAAATGAGGATGAGATTTCCAAATTAATATACACTAGTGCCAGTATCATAGCCAACCATCCAGATAACAAAACTATTTAAAAAACTGACTTAAATTTTCCTCTAAATATTAGGGAATAATGAAGAAATAACCAATATCTTCTATTTTTCTGTACATTTTTAAATTAATCAACCACCTATCCTGCCAACTTTAGAGAATTTGGTGAAGAGACTATTCCTTTTTCTATTCCTGCATAATTATAACAAACTTACTGATTCAACCACATTCAGTTATTAGCTCATATTTCTGTAAGTCACCAGTCCAGGCTAATGCCTATCTCTATCACACCACCTTTAGACATTTGTTCCCTCCCTCCTCTGCTAAGGTCACTCTCCTCCATCTCTTGTCATTCTGAACTACCTGCAGATCTCTATCTCTCTTGTGCATCTTCCTGTTGTTATCTTTCCCCCTTAGCTATCTTCTTCCCCTTCCACCCTCAGTTGCCTTGTTAGATTTTATGTAAAATTCAAGATTGAAGTTAAGCTGTACATCTTCTTCTAGGACCTCTTAAATCCACCTTCTCCTACCTTTTCCCCTCTATGCCTCATCAGGTTTTGTGCAGTTTTGATGGGTGCAGAAAAGATAGGGTATTTTAATGGTGAAGACTGCAGGCTGTGTAGCTGGATACCTGAAGTGAAATCCCCACTGTGACGATGAGATGTCATTTCCGATGTACGTTAATTTCCTTACTTGTAAAATGAGGAAATAAACAGTACCTATCTCACTTGATTTCTTTTATTTGCATTATCTTTTATTTTAATATTTGCATTTTCCCAAATTTGAACAGTGGGATCCCCTAGAGGGAAGCTCCCCCTATTTTTTGGATATGCCTATGATTTTCTTAAACACTTTTATTGAGATACAAATCACATAACACATAATTCAGCCACCATCATTCCACTTGTTTTTACTGCCAAAGAATATTCTATTTTGGGCATGTACTGTGACTTATTTATCCATTAATCCATTGGTGGAAATTTGGGTTGCCTGTACTTTGGAAGGCTATTGTCAATAATGTTTGTGTGAACACTTGAGTACTAGTTTCTATGTGGACATATTTTTTCATCTTTCTTGGGTGTATACCTGGAATAGAAGCTCTGCATCATGTTGTAATTCTGTGCTTAGCATTTTAAGGATGATAGATGTGAAGTAATATCTTGTGTTTTAATTTATATTTCATAATCCATAACATGGAACATGTTTTTATGTGCTTATTGGCTTTTTTCTATTTAATCTTAGGAGCAGTGTCTATTCAGTTCCTTTGCCCATTTCTTAATTGTATTTGTTTTCTTTCTATTGTTGAGTTGTAAATATTCTTTATATTTAGATGCAAATTCCTTGTCAGATATGTGATTTGCAATATTTTCTCTCATTATGTGTTACTTTTCACTTTGTTGACACAAAAACATTTTTTTATTTTGATGAAATTCAATTCATCTATTTTTTTTTCTTTAGGTGTTTGTACTACTGGTGACATTTCTAGGAAGCATTTAGCTGAGATTTACTCTCTTATTTCTTCTAAAAGCTTTGTAGTTGCAGTTCTTACATGTAGAACTATGATTCAGTTTGAGTAAACTTTGGGGATGGTGTAAAGAAGGGCTCAACTTCATTGTTTTGTATGTGATATTCTAAGCATCATTTTTGAAACTCATCAAGCTTTTAGTGAAGATTAAAATATTAATATATGGATAGCAGCACTGCATCTAAATTAATGTTCACTATTTTATATTTATTAAACTAAGTATCTACTTGCATTTCTTTCAAGAAATCATCTTGTAATGTGCCCGGCCTAGTGTCTGGAAACATAAAATAGTGAATGGATTTTGTTGAATGGATGAATAACAAGTAAACCTTCTTTTCTGAGACTGTCAATAAACAAACCACGAGACACATGTCAGCCTCAAGAATGATAATTCTACCATGCTAGATCTAGCTTGCAACCTAAGGGGCTCTTAAACTTTAAATCACGTTAACAGCGTCTTATTCAGGGCATGGCATATAATTTCTGGGTACAGATCACCTTGGAGATATAGAATCTCATCAGCATAATTTTTATTTCAGCATTTTGTTTCCTTTTCCTTTTGTTCCCAAGTATGCGTTCAGGACAAAACATCTCTCTAATATTAAGTCAAATTTCCTTTGCTGGATCCTTTCGTTTTCACCTCTTAAAAAGTTGAAGATGCAAGACTTGCTTCCAGCCCCTTCACTGTCTCCATCTACTTTCTTTCCCTAGATGATCTCATCTTTTTAATGACTTTAAATACCATGTAAGTGTTGATGACTCCCAAATCTGTTACTCCAGCCTTGGTTCTTCACTGAGATCCAGACTTACATTTCAATTTGTTCACTTCATGTCTCAACTTAGATATCTAACAGACATCTTAAACACAACCAAAACAGATTTAATCTTAAATGAGCAAAACAGATTTTCACCCACAAATATATTATTCTCCAAGTCCTTTAGTAAATGGTGTGGTCTAGTGCCATAGCCTCTCACTGTTCTCTTCCATCCTGGCTGCTTCAATTCTATCCTCTATGCAACAGCCCCCTAGATTCCTTTTAAAGATAAATTACACCAAGTTATCCCTAACTGGCTTTCCATTACAACGAAACAACTCTCATCGGGCGTGGTGGCGCACGCCTGTAATCCCAGCACTCGGGAGGCTGAGGCAGGAGGATCGCTGTGAGTTCGAGACCAACCTGGGCTACACAGTGAGTTCTAGGGCAGTCTGAACTACGTAGTGAGACCCTGTCTCAAACAAACAAACAAACAAACAAAAAACCAAAAACAAAAAAACTACAGCAAAACAATATTAAAAAATTCTTTGATCTTTTTAAATTGCAAGATAAACAATGAAATTTCTACCAGTTTTGTGTGTGTGTGTGTGTGTGTGTGTGTGTGTGTGTGTGTGTGTGATACCAGGGAATCCAACTCAGAAGTGCTCTACTACTGAGTTACAACCCCAGCCCATTTAAACTATTTTTCTTTACTTTGAGAAAGGCTTTCACTACGTTGCCCAGGTGGACCTCAAATTTGTGATCCTCCTGACCCAGATTCTCTTAGTGGGGTAACAGGCATGAGCCACCATGCCCCACTGGGTGTA
>NW_022900928.1:94099391-94117672 GCF_012274545.1 Fukomys damarensis | reverse complement strand
ATCTCCATGAAGGAAGAAGTCAACACTAAACATTTGCTAGTACTGGAAAGCACAAAGCCAGATTCTTTAGGTTCTGGTCCAAGTGAAGCTCTCCCTGTCCCTCTTCCATTTTCCCTCTCCATGAGCCCATTTCAGAGGGATTGGAGCTGCAGATATCTAGTTATCTAATAATCCTAGATTGGTCTAGTTTAAGGCTTTTTGTGACTTGAAGTGATCTTGGGATCATCTACTCAAGAGGGGTTTAAAGATAGGGCTGAGGATTTAGCTCAGTGGTGCCACTGCCTGCCTCGCAAGTGCAAGGTCCTGAGTTTGATCCACCATACTAAAAAAAAAAAAAAAAAAAAGAGGCTGACTAAAATTATGCTTGACAATATCCTAGTAAAGCACAGGACAAATGTCTGGCTTCCTGTCTCTCAGCCCATGTGTTGTCACTTGAGAATATTTCTCCCAGCCTTCTCTATTGCTTACCCTGTAGGTCTCAAAGAGCAACTTTTTTTTTCCTCCAGCAATACTTGGGCATTGCTGCTCTCCATTTTCTTCCAGGAACTAATTACTATCTGAAAGCATCTTCTTCATGTATTTGCTTATTTTCATTTACCTTTGAGTGGACTTTAAACTTCATAAAAGTTGGGATTCTGCTTGTCTGTTTCCCTGCTATATCCTCAGTGCCTAGGATGGTTCCCAGAAAATATGGTGTGTTTGAACTATACAGCAAATGTTCAAATTAAAAACCTTTATGACAGTTAAAGCAATGCCATTAGTCCCCCTCAAAACACTCTCTTGCTTCAAAACATCTCATCATTCTTGCCACTTCCTTTGTCCTTTGATGATTTATTGTTTTGTGTATTCAGTCTCGTGAATTTTTAATATAGTAATTTCAATTTTCTTTAAGATCTTTTAGCTGAAGAAGGGTGAGATTAATTGAAAAGATCACAGGAAACTTTTACTCAAAACTCACAGGGCTAAATAGCATAAGAGAAATTTTAGTACTACGTCTGAGTCTATGTAATGCAAGAACATATTGCGTGGAAAAGCAGCAGTTGAAGAAACAGGAGAATTGAATGTGATAATCCCTGGCAAACAACAAATATTCCAGAGAAAGCTAAAAATTTTCCAAAATTATGAAGCTGATAGAGCTCAGGCAGAGATTTCCAAGGAAGTAAGTAAAGTGTAGGCTCTAGGGAGAATGAATAGAAAATAGATTAATGTTTGTATGTGACAGGTTGAGCAGGTAGAGTTGGAAGGAGGGATTCAGAAAGCTCAGGAGGTTGGTGGAGCTGCTGCACTGGAGGGGGGAGGGGCGGTGGTCCAGCCTCTGGTTCTGGCCACCCCTCCCCCTCCCTCGGTGTGTATGGGGGGTTCCTTTATGATGAGGATAATACAGCTCTATGATGTAGGGCCCGAGTGCTCCTCCTTGACCTGCAAGAGAACTCTCAGGGTTCAGTTGCCCACGAGCGACAGTAGCTTCAGATGTTGGAGAATCTTCTCTCTCTTCTGGAGAGCGATAGCGCCTCATGGCTAAATTTCAGTTCCACTGCTTGGGTGATGGATATGATCCTAGCCGTTGCATGTGGAGTGTTCATTTTCCTCCTGATATCTCCATTCCTTCCGGATTGTCTATCGGTACCACCACCACCAGTGAGAAAGAAAAATCTCAGAAAGGTAAGAAATCCTCGGGCCAGACCCTGCCAAGCATAATTCTCTTTTGTTTTTACTCTTCTTGCTATTACTTTTCTAAATCAAGGGGAGAGAAACTTGAGAAGGGAAGTCTCAGGAAAGATTAGAACATCATTCATTTGTTGTTGTTTCTTTGTATTTTTTTTTCTTTTTTGAGAGAGGGTCTTGCTATGTATCCCAGGCTGACCTCAAACTCACGGTGATCCTCCTGTCTCAGCCTGCCAACTCTTGGGATAACAGGTGTGTGCCACCATGGCCAGTTAGAACATGATTCTTTTGGAGCAGGCTGAGCAGGGTGGGAGAGAGAGTGTGCGTGGGCTGAATTCCCAAGAGAGTTGGAGACCTATGCAGTAGGACAGGCCCATAGTACTGGTACATACGATCCCCTCTTGTGACAGGTGCCTCTGGCCAAGCCTTTCCTGCATGTTGGGCTGATCTATAGGCTGTGCTGAGACTCTGAGAGCTTTCTGATAGAGTCAGAGTCACTCTGACTTCAGGAAACAGAATCCTACTTGGCAGCTGGGGTGCTCCTGTAGATATCCCTGCTTCGTAGCAGAGATACCATACTGTGAAATACATGCTTAGAAAATTTTGAGTGTTTTCCAAGGAGGAAAAGCAGAAGCCACTTTAAAAATGAGCTTTATTTGCTAAATTAGAAAACTATATTATTCAAGAGCACTAATAATATTGATTAGGGAGAGGAGAGAGAGAGTTGGACCCAAGCTTGTCTTTCTTTCTTGTCTCTCAGTACCATATGGTGAAAAAAAGCTGGAGCAAGATGAGAAAGAAGAGCTGCACTCGGAAAGGTGAGTTGTTTTCCTTGAACCCCAGAGGTGACTTGACCTTGCTTGCTCTTCAGCAACCAGGGGTTCCCTCTCTGGGAATGTCAATTAGCCACCCTGAGAGGGTGGCTCGTGGGAAGGAAATCAGAGCTGGAGACATTTCTCGGGCTCTGTGCCTGGAATGAAGTGTGATAGGCCAGGGGAAAGGTAATGTCCAGGAGGGTCTTTGAGGGGCAATACTGCCTGGACTCAGTGGAGAGACCACCAGGTGCAACTGTGGACAACTGCTTCACTTTGCTGTATAGCGCATCCTTCTTGGAGATGACCTGCCCCTTCTCCTCCACAGGAAGGATATGAAGAACATGGAGGTTGGTGGAGATGGAGGTCCCTTGTAAATGATAAAGTGCTGCTCCCTGTGTGATTTGTTATCACTCTCTCTGATTATGTAGCTTTGGACACTGATACATGGGCTAGGGTTGAATTTTTCAGTTTTCCCCAAAGAGACATTCCATCCAGTAGCCTGTGTGATCTTAGCCCTCTCCCTTATCTAATGTAACCTTTCATTTCATCCTTTGCAGCTCGTAGAGATTGCTGGGAAGAAGGGGAGGGGATTGATGATCTGGCTTTATTTCTACAAAGGTGAGAAACTTTCCACTTCTCTCTGTGTCTGCTTCCTATTGGGAGCTATGATGTAAACTCAGGAACTTGGGCTGAGCTGGGAGAGGAGGGGACACCCCAGGTTAGAGTGGGGTGTGACTAAAGCCCTGGGTCCTGGGTTTTGTAGAATTAGGGTGTGGGGCATTGGAAGGGCCATAGACAGCAGTTGTCCTCCCCTTCCCAGCCTGCCTAACCTCCTGGCCCTGCCTGCGCCTGTCTATAGCTTGTGTCTTCTGTCTTCTTCAGCTCCCTTGGGAATCTTCTCCATGGCAGCAGACTTTATCAGCTATTAAGAGAAGATGCCCCTGATGAGGAGTTCCATTCGGTATCTGACAGACCAATTAGGCAGCCTTCGGAGAATTGTTTTGTCTCCGCCTCATCCTCTTTGGTTTCCCTAGCTCCTTTGACTGAGCACCTTCCACCTGTGGTCCCCACCTTGTCACCAGGTTTGAAGACTTTCCCAGTTTCTCTTGGGTCACAGCCAGCCTCGAGTGCCTCTCTACCACCAGAGCCTTTGACTCCTCCAAGATGCCTTTCACCCCAGCCGCTTTTGCTTTCTACTTCGCCATCACGTACTGCTAGTCCCATGGCCTCCTGGCCACCTCTGCCAGACCCCAGCCTGGCTCTTCCTCAGTGGGATTCATCATCACTCCCATTGGGGATCATCCCACAGAACTCGAGTCCACCCAACAACTGCTCATTGTCTTCCCCTGCCCCAGCAATTTCAATTCTTGGTCATTCAGGCTGTCCCATCTCAGCCCTCTCCCATGGTCAGGAGCCTCCCAGAGCCTTGTGCCACTCCAGCTTATCAGACAGTGAATGCCAGGGAGGTCACCTTACCTGCCAATCACCAGAGGCCTCAGTCCTGCCAGACATTGCACACACACAGGTAGAGGATGGGAGTTCTTACTTCCTCAATCCTGATGTCCAGAAAGTGCTAGAAATACTGATTAACAAGAAGGTGGAACTGAAGATTTATAAGAACACTAAAGAGGAAGGACAAAACATTCCCCGGTATTCTCTGGGGAACATGTTAAAATCACCGGACAAAGAAGAAGATCCTATCACCTCACAGGCCTTCTGGAAAACAAAAGGCAAAGCAGACCATCTTCCTGCTTCACAGCAGCTTTTTTACCCCAAGGTCTTGGGAGACCAATTGCAGCAGAAATGCAGCCAGCTTTTCTGGGGTCTCCCCATTCTACACAGTGAGTCCCTGATGGATAATATCAGGGCATCTGGTGCCTCATTAGAGATTTCTCCTATTTCATTCAATGGACTATATAATCATGTCCTGGTACAAACTAATGTACCTCCACAAGTCTTTTCCCCCCAGCCCGTAGTCCACCATGTGGCACAACCCCAAACTTTGACTCGAACCATGCCTTCATGCAAGACTCCACCTGTGTCTCAGAAACAGACCCAGGAGCATGTTCCATCTCTCCCAGTTGTACCTTGCCCTTCACCTCCAGTTAGGGCCTCGGATGTTTCTTGTCCTACCAATAAGAAGGGGAGGCAATATCCTATTGCACCTACTATTCAATACCTACAACACAAACTTTTGAAGGAGCAAAAGGAGAATAGGAGAGTTTTACCTTCTGTGGTCAAAAAATCTCAGAAAGTCATTAGCCAATCTATTGACAAATACCAGGCCAGCCAGGAAAACAAGTCCTCCATCAACTTCCCAGTGGATGTTATACAATCTAAGCTCCAGGAAGAAATGGAGCAACCTTAAAAAAATGGACATGTGTGAACTGCCTCAGCAGATCCACCTAACTCTGGGCTTGACAGAGCTCAGAGAAAAATACCCAGGGACAAGTCAGGCAAAGGAAAATTTTGGGCCTCCCCAGACCTCAGTGCTTTCAGATAAAAGCAGCCAGGTCATACAAAAGATCAGGCCAGGGTGCCCAGAAATATTACAGGAAGAGAAATACTCAAGCGATAACCTGGAAAAGGTCCTAAAAAGTCTGTCTGGGAGTCCAGAAAACTCCCCAGTAAATGATCTAGAGTTTAGACCCCCAAGAAGTGATTCAGGAAATGATTCAGCAAGAGTTCCAGACCAGAAGCACCTAGACGACAGCATCAAAGTCCATTCAAGTGGGAAGGCTGAGCAGACTGAGGACAAAATCCCTTTGGATGTTGATTATTCCACTCTTAGTGTAGACCATGCTTGTGACCCTTCAGGAAATTCCAATACCCCTACTGAAACTGGGAATAAGCCATTTTTGAAGGATCAAGAGAACAGCAAGAACATCCAGGATTTCTCTTTTCTTGATCCTGACACTCAACAGGTGCTGGAAGCACATATAAAAAGGTTTTGGGTGAGGCACAGGTGGGGCCTAACCCTCAGGGTCATCAAGGCCGTAGGTATCTTCAAATTGAAAAAAGCTGATGCTTTATTCTTTCCACAGCCTGCCTCTTCCTCCTCAGCCTCCAGTAACTCCATGGCTGACTCCACCTCCCAGAATATCAAATTCCTGGGAGAACCATCTCGGAAAATTCTAGGAGAGAAGGTGAAAGCAATTATATCAGTTCTCAAAATGCAGGGTCTTCTCACTCAAGTCTCCAACAGTGAATCTATCTGGTGACAACACTGGATCCTCAGATGCTCCTCCAACTAGGCAAGAGGCCAGCCTGATTTCTCAGCCCCATACCTACAGCATTGTGGGCAGAACCTGACATTGTGATACTGTTCCAGGGCCTGGGATAGGTACCTTTGGGCCAAGTTCAAGGCCAAAAATAGACAGGTATGAGCCACAGGACAGTGGAGTTGTGGGCTCAGGAGACCCTTTCCATAGTGTGTCAACAGAGGAGATGAATATAGGATGTCTACATTTAAGGGCTGGAGACATCAAGGAGACAGTGAAGACTGAGAAGAAGCAGTCCTCTGACTGGGCAGTTACCAAGGGAGCCAGTGTGATGTCAACCTCCCAAAATCTTAATGTGAGTTTGAAGAGTTTAAAGTCTCTAGGATCCAAGAAGAGCTTCCCCACCTCCAGAATTTCTACTTTGCAGGACCCAGGAGACTCATGCCTGGGTACACAGCCAAAATCAGAAAACCAGACTCAAGATCCAGCCACAGGAGTCCTCCTGCAAGACTTTGCTACTGGCAAGGTTTTTCAAGACTCTGCCTCAGAGATGCACCTCACTGAAGACATCCTAGCTTCTCAGACACATCTGCTCAGAAGCCAAGGAGTGTCTGATAGGAGCATATCACCCTCCCAAGGGATATGCAATTTCTTAGCAAAGAACAGGAAGATCCAGGAACAAAAGGAGCCCAGGATCTCGAAACCCCAGTATCCACCAAAGAGCAAGAGTAACGTGTTTGACCCACCGGGGAGAGTGCTTTGAGAGCCCAAGAAGAATGATCACTAATAGACCATCATCTTCCCGAGGGATATGCAACCTCCTAATGAAGGAGAGAATGAGCCAGGAACAAAAGGAGCTCAGGATGGCCAAACTCCAGGATCCAAGGATGAGTAAGAGTAAAATGTTTGTTTCACCAGAGAGGAAAAAGAGCTTCGAGAGGCCCAAAACAGGAGGGAAGGAAGGCAGATTTGTAAGAGGGAGGGGGGTTGGAGAGCTGATTCCTTCTTCTCAGCTCAGGGAAATAAGAGACACGATGGGGAGCAAGTCTCTGCTCCTGTCAGAGAAAAAACAAGCATCTTCAGAAAGCACCTTTGGGAACAGAGTAAGGAACTTTCTGCAGCACATATTGTCCGATAAAGGCAGAGGGGAAGCAGAGTCCATGCAGAAAGTCAAGTCACCATCAACCACTACCCAAAGTCAAGGGTCAGTCACAAGCAGCAGACTCTGCATGGATAGTGGTTCCATTGACGCTCAGGTGCTTGCGACCACTATTGGACGGATCCTGGAAGAGAAAATGAAGCTACAACATGAACTTTGTGCTTCAAAAGAAAATGTAACCCAAGGGAAACCCCAGACAGATAGGTGGTCCTCCTATGGCAAGAATGCTTCCTTACCTCAGCAGAGGAGAATAATGAGCAACATGGCCTGTGGTCAGCGAGTCAGTCCCAAGGGCCACAGCCATCTGACAAATAGTATGGTGAACACTGACAGGGAAAGCAATCCTGCCTTCCCTCCCAGGGAGACTCAGCTCCTAACCAATCACTTCCACCGTATGCCCGTGGGGACAGGAACCTCAGACCACCCTGTTCACTGCCCCAGGCACTGTACCCTTCAGAAAAGGGTGTGTCCCAGTCAGTCACAGAATGCTTCTCGCGTCTATCCTAGTTTGCTGACTAAACCTGATTTGTTTCATTAAAGCACATCTTGTGAGGGATAATGGCATCTTCCTACTGAGATGCCTGTTGCTTTCCAATAAATATTTTTTCTCCTTATCAGAGCGTACTGCCTTCAGTCTGTGTCATGCAGGGGGCATGGGAAGGAATGAGTATTTAGTTTCCTTAAGAGCAGCTTCGGGTCTATGACTCAGGCAAACCATTTAGTGTCTCCAAACTTCATTTCCTGACCCCAGTAGCCAGCTGCCAGGCACTTCAGCTCACCCCTTCCTCCTGGATGGCTCAAGGATAGTTAAAAAAAAAAAATAGTGCTATGAGTCCCTCAGAACCCTAGGGGGAGCAGAGCGAAGTTTTCACAGTTCTTGGATATAGGGATTGTTAGGAGCAAAGGTAGGAACAGTTAAACTCAAGAAAGCTTTCTTGAATGAGAAAAAGGTTTCATTAGCAGGCAGCACTTCAGACCAAAGATGGTTTTTGCCACTTTCTGCAGCACTTCTGGAAGTTATCTTTCCTGGATGTCCTTACAGAGTGTGGTTAAAAAAAAATGCAGTGAATGCTGCTGCTAAGGGCCATCTAATAGCAAGGCAGGCTCATAAAAATATTACAGTGTGTCTTTATCTACCTTGTTTACTGGATTTGGCACCATGAAACTTCTGGTTCTTCCCCAAAGTAAAAATGACCATGAAAGGTAAATGTTTTGAGGCAGCCATGACTGCACAATAAAAAATACGCATGGAAGAAGACTTCCAGAAGTGGCAAGAGTGAAGGGAAAAGTATGATCAAAACAAGGGGAAGTATGTTTAGGAGATTACTTGTATTTTTTTTACTTTAATAATTTTTAAAAATTTAAATATTCAGCATATTTTTCAATCATACCTCATAAGAGCTTAATATTTTCTCAGTGAATAAATGAATTGATTAAAAGGTATAAGAAACACAGTGTGACAGTGAGAAAAATGCATAGTCACCCAACTTCAATGGAATCTCTTTTTTATTGTGGATTATTAATTCAATACAACTATAATAAACCATATCTATGGTTTGTATGGCTATGAATTCAACTAAAACAGATAGAAAACTTTGAAATAATATTGCATCTATAATGAGCATGTATCGACATTTTCTTGTAATTATTCCATAAACAATACAACATAACATACATATGATAATATATAACAATTATTTACATGGTATTAACATTGAATTAGGTATTATAAGTGTTCTAGAGATTATTTGAACAAGCAATAGGACATGCTGGTTAAGTGAAACTATATGTCATTATGTATAAGAGAATTGAATATCTGACAATTTTGGTACAAATTTCACTTGGAAATGAAGGGATAACTGTATACATCAATGCTATGATGATGACAGCTTTCACAGTATTGACTAGTAATGACTTAGTATGAATAAGTTTCTCTCTGTTGACCCTTTCAAGATAGTCATAATTTAAAAGGATACACTACCATTTGAAAAAAAAGTTTTAGATAAGTGTGTAGAAAGAACACATTTGAAGTATTAAACAGAAACCACTTGAATTGATATATGAAGTTGAATATATTTTCATTTGGGTAGATATTTTTACAACAAGCTGGCAGACTACGGGTCACAATGCATGTCTCTCTACAAAAACAATTTAACAGCTATCCATGGGTTAATAGAGCCCTGAGAGGAACCCAAGAGCATAATAAATGGGCTGCAGCAATCCAACAACATAAAAAAATAGAAGAGCCCCACAGAAAAGCATAGAAAGCATTTCCCCTGTGTGAACTCATTTAGATGTCAAATGAGCAACCTCACCCCAGAAGTGAAAAAGAAGAGCAGAAGGTATCCAGCAGCCTTCACCTCTGATTCCAGTAGGCCTCATTGTCATCAGGGACACCTGCAGCTTTTCCTATCGAGGATAGCAGCAATCTTGATAAACTTGACCCTAGTCGAAGGGCTGCTTACAGCCCACATCCTATGATCCTCTCTGCCCAAGAACAGAGCCATGACATCACCCTGGAGCTACCGTCTCCACTATTCCCACCCTGAGCCAGAGCTGTTATGTGTCATTCAGCCCAGTGCCCAGATATCAACCCAATATGTTAAGGTTTGTCTCCACCGAAGTTAGTCTGTAGTGTTTGGAAAAGGGGACTGCTACTTCAAATGTGGACATAAGCACAAAGCTCCAAGGAACACAAGTCATGGCTACAAGAAAATATGAAACCCAACACACACACACACACACACACACACACACACACACACACACAGAAGCCCACAATGAATTTCCAGTAACCAACTTAGAAGAATCAAAACAATATAGCACAGGGCTGGAGATTTAGCTCAGGGGTGCCGCCACCTGACTCACAAGCACGAGGACCCAGTTTGATTCCTGGTACAAAAAAAACAAACAAACAAACAAACAAACAAACAAACAAAAAAAAATATATATATATATAGCACTGGCATAATGATAGATATACAGACCAATGGGACAGAATAGGGAGTAGGGAGCTCAGGAATAAGTCCACACATCTACAGCCAACTGACCTAGTGAGAAAAGGACAGTTTTTAAAAATAAATCGTGTTAGGGGAATTGGATATCTACATGTAGAAGAATGAAACAACCCCCATTTTACACTACATGCAAACATCAACTCAAAGTGGTTCAAAGATTTAAATGTAAGACCTGAAATCATAAAACTGTTGTAAGAAAACATAGGAAAAATATTCTTGACATTGATCTGTGCAGTGATTTTCAGGATATGACACCAAAAGCACAAGCATGAAAAGTGAAAACAAAGAGGATTACATCAAATTAAAAAAAATTGTACAGCAAAGGCAATAATCAGCAAGGGGAAAGGAACCTATAGATTGGGAGAAAAGTTTCAACCATGTATAAAGGATTCCTATGTAAAACAAGTAAGGTGCTTACATAAATCAATGGCAAAATAAAAAAAAAATCCAACAATGTAAAATAGGAAGAAAAGGGCTAAAGGTGTAGGGAAAGTGGGAAGGGTAGGGGAAAGGTAATAAGGGAAAAGAAAAAAATATGACAAAATGAAAAAAATGGAAATAAAGTGTTTGCAAATGGGGAGGGGAGGAGGGGGTGAGGGAAGGGCAGGGACAAGGGGAAAAATGAGAATCAAGACTTGTCATGTAAAGTTACAAGATCCCAATAGTGAATGTAACTGTACTGTATACCTAAAATGTACCACTAAACTCAATTAAAAAAAATCCAGATAATCTGATTTTTAATAATGAGCAAAAGACCAGAATGGACAATTCTCAAAAGAAGGCAAATAGCCAACAGATATAGGTTGCTCAACATCCCTTAACCATCAGAGAAATGTAAACCAAAGATGCAATGAGGTATCATCTTATACTTGTTGGAATGGTTGTTAAAAAAAGATAAGTGCTGGACAAGAGGCAGAGAAAAGCAATTCTTGTTCACTATTGATGGGAACGTAAATAAGGCAACAATATGGCTCTTCTGAACAAATTAAAAATAGAACTACCTTATGATCTAGCAATCCCACTCCTGGGTGTATGTCTTAGTCTATTTTCTCTTTCTATAACAAAGTACTAATTGCTACATAGTATTATAGTGAAAAGAGGTTTGTTCTGGTCTAAGATCATGGCAGTACCATCTGCCTGGCTTTCTGGTGAGGGCCTGATGGCAGGAAAGTGTGAAGAAAGCAGGCCTGGGTGGAAGAGAAACACATGCATAAGCGAGGAGAGAGGAGCCAGGCTTGCTTTCTACCTTCAAGGTAACGAACCCAGCCCTCTGAGAGCGAGAACTCACTCACGCAAAAGGAGAACAAATTTCTCTTGATGACCTAATGTGAGGGTAAATCTTGGCTCTCAACTTGACTGGCATGAGAGAGACCTAGGAGATAGTGAAGCCCACTTGTGGGTGTGTCTGAGCAGATTTCGAGCCTGATCCCAGCGGCCATGTCTGGCCGCCCGCCTCCTCTTTTCTGGCTCTGTTTCCTCGCTGTCAGCTTCCCTCCTGGAAGTGGGCAGCTTTTCTCTGCCAGGCCTCTCTGCCATAGTGCTTCTGCCTCAGAGCCAGCCAACCAAGGACTGAAACCTCTGGAACTGTGAACTAAAACAAACTTCTCCTTCTTTTAATTGCAGGTGTCAGGTATTTTGCCCAGGCAGTGCAAAGCTGACCAATAAATCTAATCATTTTTCAAAACTGGGAGCAAGCATCAACATGAGCTTTAGTGAGAACAAAGCATATTTAAATCATTGTAGACTGTATCTGGAAGAAATAAAATCACTATCCCTAAAAGACATCTGCCCTGTCGCGAGCCGCGATGTCAGGATCCTGCCAGCGGGTCCTAAACTTGAAAGGACGAGGACAGAGAGACAGGAGGCACTTTTCTTCTCATGTTCCTTGCTTGCTTTATTACAGAACCTCTTCCTTTTATACTCTCTCGCTGCACCGGAGCGAGAGTACCGCCCACACATTCCAGAAGGAAAATGTTACAGTTGCTAGTCAACAGATCAGACCACCAGTTGAACTAGCCCGTTGCTATGGGCGACGGCACTTCCACACTGCTCGGGTGAATCACAGGTCAATGTGGCTGTGCTGTCCATACTGCCCTCCAGTGTTCATAGCAGCATTATTTAAGATAGCTAGAGATGGAAATAATCTAAGAATATTAACAGGTGAATACATGAAGAAAAAAATACACACACACACACACACACACTAGAATATTGTTTAGCCTTAAAAAATTAGATACTGCTGTTTGCAACAACGTGGCTGATCCTGGAGAACATCATGCTAAGTGAAATATTCCACACAGAAAGACCACAGGATCTCACTTTTATGTGAAATTTAAAATAACCAAACTCATAGAAGTGGAGAATAGAGTTACCTGTGCTGGGACAAGGGGAAAACAATCACGAGATGTTGGTCAAGTTGTACCAAATTTCAGTTGCTCTCAGTGAATAAGTTCTGAAGGCCTAACGCCCTGCAACGTTTCTACAGTCAATAGTACTCTGTCATACAGTGGATATCTGCTAAGATGGTGGCTCTAATGTGTTTTCACCAAACACATTTTTTTTTCTTTTTTTGTATAACGGGGTCTCACTACATAGTACAGGCTGGCTTTGAACTCACTAGCCCAGGCTGGCCTCAAACTTGCAGTGATTCTCCTTGCCTCACTCTCCCAAGTACTGGGACTACAGGTGTGCACCACCACACCTGGCTCACATATATGAATAATTTTAAATAGTAACTGAGGAGGAGGCCATATTAAGACAATTTTACTATTCCACATGGTCTTTTAGGGGTCTTTTTGATGTCGGGTGTTAGAAGACAGGACTTACATATGCCTTCTAAGCTATGGCATCTCAGTATGGTAGAAAAATATAAGGTGGTTCCATGCTCCCTGGCTTTGGGCCTCTCTGCTCTCCCTTTGAGTGTTGATGAGGACTGTCACTCGATTCTAGCCAGTACAATATGTCAAAGATGATAGGATGTCATTCTCATGGTTGTGTTCACCCTCTCTTCTATCAGACTTGCTGTGTTGGTTTGATCAAGTAAGTGGCGTGTTGAAAGCACCCACTTGACAGTGAGGACATGAATGCGGTCTGAGAGTGGTTTTAGCCTACACCTGGCCAGAAACAGATGCTCTCAATTCTATAATCACAGGAAATGATTCCTCTCACCAGAGACAAAACCAGTTTAAACAATCACCCCTCATTTAAACCTCAGGGTTCATAAAGAAGTTAGAGATGTATGGAAAGGTGGACCAAGATATTTGACTTTCAAGAGATGAGTACTTATGGATGAGAGTGGATATACAACAGGAAGGCTCAGCTGAGACAAATGCCTTTAGTGTCACTATTTTTCTCAGGGATCTGCCTATATTTGTACCTACAAAATCTCTATCTATCTATCACCTATCATGTATCTTGAGAATGATATAAAGGGAGGAGGAGCATTCACATAGACCAGGCATGGGACAGGAAGGAATGAACCCAGTTACAGAGACTTTGAAAAGTCCTCAGGCAAAACCAGAGAAGGCAAATCAGGGCCTCCTGAAGGCCATCTGGTAACTGAGCCCAGGGGAGATTTGCATGCTCACTGAGCCAGGAGCATACCTTTTCTTGCTCACAAGTGTCCTCCTCTCTGAGTGAGCTCTGGCTGAGGTACAGAGACAGACCACTCTGCTCGCATTTCTAGGCAAAAGCTTTAACACAGAACAACTGTGGGTGGGGACAGGTAGGAGCCCAGGGACCTAGACATCCGATCATCTGATCGATAGTGACTGGAGGAGGAGCTAGAATGGCACTGGCGCTGCCAATCTTCTTTGCCTTGCTCTTTGTCCTGCTGTGTGTCCTGGGGATCCTGGCCAATGGCTTCATCGTGCTGACGCTGAGCAGAGAGAGGCTGCTGCGCGGTAGGCTGCTCCCCTCGGACATGATTCTCCTTGGCTTAGGTGCTTCCCGTTGTAGCCAGCAGTGTCTTGGGCTGGTGTACAGCTTCTACTATTCCTTCCACCTGGTTGACTTCTCCAAGAGTCTTGCCAGACAGCTCATTTCTCTACACTGGGAATTTTTCAACTCATCCACCTTCTGGTTTGCTGCCTGGCTCAGTGTCCTGTTCTATGTAAAAATTGCTAACTTCTCCCATCCCGCCTTCTTCTGCTTGAAGTGGAGGCTCCCAGCATCGGTGCCCTGGCTCCTGCTGGGTTCTGTCCTTATTTCCCTCACGGTAGTGCTGCTGTTCTTTGGGGGGAACTTCTGTGTATGATGAGGAAATTTTAACAAGCAAACTTTCTGGAAACCTGACTGAGAAGGAATGGAACAGGAAGCTGGAAATTCGCTATTTCATGCCTCTGAAACTTGTCATGATGTCAATTCCATGCTCTCTCTTTCTTCTCTCGATTTTGCTGTTGATTGGTTCTCTGAGGAAACACAGCCTGAGAATGCAGGACAATGCCCACAACCCTCAGGGTTGCCGCAACCAGGTTCACACCAGAGCTCTAAAGTCCCTCTTCTCCTTCCTTGTTCTCTATGCTCTGTCTTTTGTGTCCCTGATCATTGACGCTACAGTCTTTATCACCTCAGACAGTAGGTGGTACTGGCCTTGGCAGATCTTAATGTATCTGTCCATTTCTATCCATCCCTTCATCCTCATCAGAAGCAACCTCAAGCTTCGAGGCATGTTCAAGAAGCTATTGCTCTTGTGCAGGGGCTTCTGGGTGACCTAGGTAGCACAATTTCCTAATCTAAACTCCCAGAAGAGACTCAAAGGAGGGATCAGAGCTGAGCTCACCTACATAGTAATGTCCTCAAAGACAGATGAGCAGTAAATCATGCCATGGGATTCCTCCTCTCGGAAGGAGAGAAAAGAGGAAAATCTAGGTACTCTCTGAACATGTTTCATTTCCTTGGCAAACTATTCAAATGGACCCATATTAACCCTGGACAGCTAGGGACCATCCAGAAGTTCAGAATATACAATTTTGTGATACTTTTATGTCTATATTCCCTTTGTTATCTGGAAGCCTTCAGTTAAAAAGTCTAGCTGATTGGGCTGGGGATTTAGCTCAGTGGTTCTGCTGCCTGCCTTGCAAGCATAAGGTCCTGAGTTCGATCCTTGGTAGCAAAAGAAGAAGAGGAAGAAGAAGAAGAAGAAGAAGAAGGGTGATCACCATGAGAGCCCCAAAGGGCAACTTGTGGTCAGCAATGGCCAGGGCTGGGAATTTCAATTTCGCTCTGTGGGGGTATTATTTCTTGCCAAACTTGTATTATAAATTGTTTTTAATTTTATTAAGATTGCTGGAAGTTTTCTTCATGATAACATATTGGCTTTCTTGTTAATATGTCCATTGGCCTGCCTTTGATTTTCTCTTTTCTGAAGTTTTGAGTGGCAGCCAGATTTTTTCCATGTTTATTATCCCTTTAGAAAAAGACCCATGGTGATTTTTTCAAGTTGTCTTTGGGAACTTTTGTTTTTCTCCCCTCAAGCAAATGTCAGCAAGCCACGTCTGCATTGAATAAGCATGTTCTTTTTATTCAGAAAAACGAAGGCTCAAGAATTTAACTTAGTTTATGTCTAAAAACTATTGTACTATTTTCCATAAAAGGATCATCCCATTAAATTTTATATTTAAATATTTATTTTAAAGCTATACTCTTAAGTGAAATAAATAGGATTGCATATGTGTAAATACGGAATAGTTTCTCTAGTGTGAGAAACTGAAAGTGTAAATAAGGACTTAATAGATAATGTGAAATAGGAAGAAAAGGTACAAAGGGGAAGAGAGAAGGGGAGGGGAAGGAAAGAAGGGAATGGAATTAACATGAGAAAAAAATGGAAATGAAGTCTTTGTAGATAGGGAGGGGTGGAGGGGTTGAAGGGAGGGCAGGGGAGTGGGGAAAAAATAAGAACAAAGATGAACTATGTAAAGGTGCAAAATTTCATTGATGAATGTCATTGCATTTCATACCTTAAATGTACCAAAAAATATTTATTTTAAAATAAATTGCTTCAATTACTATGCAAATATTTGGGAAATACTTTTGGAGAAAATTTAAATGCAGGTGGGTGTGTCTATAAAGCAGGATTAACAGCTTCTGCTAAAACATATCACAATGTGCACATTTCAGAGACTAGTGCAACTGGGTTCCTGTTAGAGATTTTAGCCTTCTCTGAGAGTGAAAATAATCTCCTTTTACATTAGAGTATATACAGTAGACACACACTCATTAACTGCTTATCTTTGAGAAATGCCTCTAATTCTTAATTTAAGCATTTGAAATTTATAAAATATTTGCATGGTTAAAAACTCAAAATGTATTGAAGACTCTATAGAAGAATCTCCCTCTTATCTATTCCTTCTGAAGAATTCTTACCTGTTTTATGTTTGTCCTTCTAGATATATTTTATTCTATCCTTATTCCTAACTAATGAACTAATCAAGTACCTTACATACTGATATATTCTATGCCACTAACCAACCAAATAGTTTTTTTTTTCCTTGAGTTAAGGTCTCACTCTGTAGTTCAGGCTGGCCTTGAACTCATTATGTAGCTCAGGTTTGCTTCAAACTCATAGCAATCCTCCTGCCTCACCCTCCTGAGTGCTAGGATTATAGGGGTGCACCACCATGCCCAGCTCCAAATACTTAATTAACTAATGATGTTTCAGTGTCTTTCTACACAAATTGTGGCACAACATACACTGAACTCCTCCTTGTTCTTTCACTTAACAATATATCTTGGAGATCTGTGTACAGGGGTGCATGTAGTATTACCTGACTTTTTTTCTGAGGAAGGGATGTGGGTGTACCACAATTTCTTTAGTCATCTGTGGTAATTTGTTACTTCTCCTGTTTTGCTATTATAGCAATAGAGTAAAGAAGAATCTTCTACATCTGTAATGTTGCACACATGCAAATGAATTGTAGGCTAAGTTCTATGAAACACAGTTACTGGGTAGAATGGCATGTGCATTTCTCATTTGTTAGGCATAGTTTATACCAATTTACTTCCCTTCCAGAAATATGCTTTCCTTACCCCCAACACTACTTTTTACTAATCTATTAGGTTAAAAAAAAAAGATATATTATGTAGTTGTCCTTTGCAAAGCTCATTATAAGGATCAGGATTATCATTGTCTGATGTGTTTTGAGCCATTTATATTTCTTCTATGTGAACAGTCTACATCTTTTTGAAGGAGCTCTTTGTCTTAGAGAAACTAGCTCTTTATGACATGGGCAACAAATTACTCCCCAATTCCTGATATTTTAAATTTAATTTTCCTGCTTCTTATATTAATTTTGAAAACCTCTTTTATTTTGAAATAATTGTAGACTCATGAGAAGTTGAAAAAATAATAAGAGTCCTAAGTACCCCATACCAGCTTCCCCCAGGCGTAAAATCTTATATGGCTGTAGTACATCAAAACCAGGAAACTAGCTAGTTATGGTGGCATAGGCCAGTAATCTCAACAGTCTGGGAGGCTGAGGCAGGAGGATAGCAAGTTTAAGCCCAGCTCGGGCAACTTAGTGACTTAGGGAGACTTTGTCTCAAAATTAAAAAAAAAATATTATAAAGGTCCAGGGATGTAGCTCAATGCAAAGGCTTTGTGTTAAAAATCCCCAGTACCATAAAAATGAAGAACAAACTAAAAAAACTCTAGAAAACTATTAGGGCACTATTATTAATTTGTCTAAAGACCTTATTTAGTTTTCACTGTTTTTTTTTTAAACTTTATGTTCATATATGTGTTTATGTGTAGGTCTATGAGATTGCATCCCATTTATAGATTTATGGAAACATGACTGAGATATAAAACCATTCCAACAGCACAGAGGAATTCCTTCCTGTTACCTCTTGGTATTTGTACCCAGTCTCATACCTTAGCCCTAATGTATGTGCGTGTTTGTTTTTTACTTTTATAATAGTTACTTTTGCAGTGTATAAGTTTTTGCTGATTTTATAAAAATAATGATTACTGAGATTTTGTCTTATAAGTGGAAGGCCTTCTTTAGAATTATAAAAAATTATTTTGTACTTTCTTTTAGTATATTTATGGTTGCATTTTGCCTACAAATATTTTACTTTTCTAGAATTTATCCCAATAGAATGTATCATATATCAATAAATTTAACTTTTTCAGATGTTTAGTTTGTTGTCTTAGTATTATTTATTGGCTAAATTTTTATCGAATGACTTAAAATGCTATTATTAAAATCACATATTGAATTTTTGGGTATGTTGATCTATTTCTAGACTTTCTATTCTGTTTCATTGCTTTAGTGTTACTAACTAGTTACCATCTTGTTCCTGGGTCAAAATATCTGAATGAGTCAGGAGGAAAGGCTTATTTTGGCTCATGATTTATAGTCCATAGTCCACTGCCTCCAAGGCAGGGTGGCATGGCAGAGGGGCC